>NW_020884881.1:7054662-7131011 GCF_003945725.1 Corapipo altera
AGGATAGGATAGGATAGGATAGGATAGGATAGGATAGGATAGGATAGTTTTTCAGGTCTTTGACTTTCTTATTCTTTTTGTTGCCATCTCCATTCTCAAGCAACACTCTTTTGAGTGAAATACAACCCTGTATATGTTGAGAATCATGTTTGTCCACAACAGTTCCATCGTGCACTCTTTTCAAGTAATCAACTTATTTCTCCTATAAAGGTGGTTTAGAATGCCTTTCAAGCTTTGAAGCTACAGAATGCCTTCTAACTGAAGGTACTCTGTAGCTTACATTTCTATGAAACTTTGAACAAAAACAGATAAGACAGCAACCAATCTTCAGGCCACTGACTGTTTGACATCTGCGACTTGTGCACTGAAAAGAGTGTTATTCAGCCTGGAAGAACCAAAATGTATCCCATAGAAATTTGGTAAATATATGTGTTTATGTATCAACTCATAAATAAACCCTGTTTGTTGGAATCTATAAGAAGCTTTTTTGAAGAGTTATTGATATATCTGCCATTTTCCATCAATCCTTTTTGATTTAATTTCAAACTTGGAGCAATTTCCTCTTTATACTCTTAGAATAATCGTGTGCCCTTTTCTGTCGGAGCAGAGCTGAGCCTACCAGAGCACAAACCCAGAGCCTTCTATGCTTGGTATGTGGTTCTGGACTCCATATTGTCGATGTCTTCTTAATGTGCTTCTACTTGGGCACACGTTTGAGCACTGCTGGTTATGCATGTTTTCTGTCTTGAAGAATAATTGTGTTATCACTTTAACTGAAATAGAAATATTTATTTTTTATTTTATACTCTCAGTCATAATTTCTTACCAAGTCAACACTCAAAGAAGTTAGGATGTAATTTGGGAAATTATTTGAAGAATAATAAATATCTCATTAAGTATCCCCTGAAGATACTTAAGATATTTAACGATGTTTGTCTAGTATTTTTATATTTATATGTATACAAACACATAGACACATTTCTGTTTAACTGAAATTTATTTTAAGATGTTCCTTCAAGACATACACTGCCTTAGTATATCTATTTCCTACCTCTTTTCTTACATTATATTTAATCCAGAAAGGACACATTTCACTTTAAAAAACATATCCAGGAAATTTACACTTATATATATCTTCCTTTTAGATGGTGTCATGGTTTGAGATGGTTTCTTAACATCAGATCAGCAAATACTTTCAAAAAGTGTTTTAGGCATTGCATACAAGCCTCTCGGCCAACTCTCTTTGGAGAGCAGCATCCACATATTCTTCCTGCCTGAGATCCTCAGTTCTCGTGTTTAGAGTGACAGAATTCATTCTCTAGTCCCATCCAGGGAGATGAAAAAGAGGTGACAGTAGGTAGTAATAGCAAGAAAAATGCTTAAGGAGGAAAAAAATGAGATGAGAAGAGAAGAGATGAGATGAGATGAGATGAGATGAGATTAGATTAGATTATATTAGATTATATTAGGTTAGATTAGATATAACGTGAAGTCATATGAAGAGCAGCTAAGAGAGCTGGAATTGTTCAACCTGGAGAAAAGGAGGTTATGGGGAGACTTTATTGCTTTCTACAACTACCTGAAAGGAGGTTGTAATCAGATGGGGATTGATCTCTTGTCCCAGGTAACCAGCAACAGGAAAAGAGAAAAGGGTTTCAGATTGCACCAAGGGAGGTTCAGGTTGGGTATCAAGAAGAATTTCTTCACTGAAAGGGTTGTTAAGCATTGGAACCATCTGCCTAGGGAGGTGGTGAAGCCACCATCACTGGAAGTGTTCAAGAAATGATGGAATGTGGCACTTAGTGCTATGGTTCAGTTGACAGGGTGATGGTACGACCAAAGGTTGAGCTTGATTATCTTAGAGGTCTTTTCCACCTTAATGATTCTATGATTCTATGAAAAAGCACTGAAGAAAGTGAGAAATACCTGGGTGGCTAAGAGTAATATAGGAAAGGAGGGAGAGAGAGGGAAAGGGAAGGAATACTGTAAAAATGGTATAAAGGGTATAATGAGAGAGAAGAAATTCAGAGAAACATAAATTAAATTGAGAAGAATTTATTGAACAATGCTGAAAATTTTAGTACAAAAATAGTTACTCAGAAAAAAAATTTGTAAATTAGTTTTGCAGAAAATGTGATTAGTGAACAGAAATAAAGAAGTGTTTGCAGGAGGTTTAGTAAAGGGTCGTGTTTGTGGTTGCTGTTTTTGAAATTACAGTGAGCATGCTTTGTAAACTATTGGAAACTATGAGTCCACGATGCTCTAACTACATGTAGCACACACACAAAATATGAATGCTTTCCCGTATTAGATGAGAAAGGAGTGGCACCCTGGTCCAAGTCTGACTTGACATCCCTTTAGGATAGCACATATCACCTTCATTTCCTCTTTGAAAAGGTGACAGTTATGCACTTCTGCCTTAGGAGCACTGTGGTCCAGTTCTTTCTCTGCTTGTGAACAGACCTGCCAGACATCTGGGCATAAAGGAAAGAATTCACTGTCCTTTTTTAAGCCAGTCAGAAGCTGTTAACTCCAAATTGGCTGATTGTCTTATCTCTGGCTTCAGGATGAACCTATCTAAGTGTCAGAATCTTAAGCTCTTGAGAGAACTATCGATCGAATCTTTACAGTCAAAAGTCTTCAAATCACTCAAAATGCAAGAGGGGTTTAGAGACTTCTCAGGTAAAAACTAGAGCTCCCTATTGCTGTGGAAACACTTTAAAGTGAAACCTCAATTTCTGTTCAAAAAGGCTCAAAACTGGAATGCTTCAAAAATAAGGTATACTGGGCATTTTCATCTCCTGTATTGTTTTGGTATTAAACAGTGTTGGACATTAAGAATCTATCCACTGAATTCTGACATTGTTCATTAAATACATAATTTGTGTAATAGCATTTCATTAATTATAGAGTTCCTGGATAAGGAAAATAATTGTCAAATAATAAATTAACTGGATAATGGCAAAAGTAAGTAAATAGTATTAAGCAGTTCCAGTAATAATTCGGTATAACAATGTTTTCTGGAATGAAACGCTATCAGGCAAGTATTAAGAGTTTACAAAGGTGAAATTATGAGCTGTTTCTAATTAACTCTCACTTGGGCCTTTATAAAGTGGTGGTGTGCAATGAAAGACCATTTTGATAAATGATTCCTATACAGTAATATACTAATATAAAAGCCTATTGAAAACTGCCTTGAAAATTTGTTGTAGGAAAAGAAATAACTTTTCCTACACTCAGAAATGCCAGAATAATTTTTATTATCTGCAATAGTTCAATTCAAACATTTTAAGTGACTCATAGTAGTGTTTTTAGACATTTTTTCTTTAATAAGATTCACAATTAACAGAAATTGTCAACAATTGTCAGTTAGAGCAACAATCACATTTCTTTTTTAATATAGAAAATAAATTATGTGGGTTTTTTTGCCTGACTACATATGACAAACTTTCATAACTAAAAAGATCCATTACATTCTTCATAAAACTAACTAAAAAGAAAAAAAAAGTTGTAATTATTTATTCAAATAATTATTTATTCAGTTATATTAGTAGCCAGGGAAAGTTTAATTTTGTGTTACATACACCTTTAAAAGTTGTGAAGCATTTGTTTTCAGGAGCAACTTTGCACACTGGGAAAATCTCAGGGGAAAGTAAGTGGCCATATCTCCCATTGATTGTGCTCAAAGGGTGCAGTATTTGGCCAGCTTCACGTGCAAGTCTAAATACTTGGATTGAATTGGTGGGAAGTGAGAGTTTGCAGCACTTACAGATATCATCAGAGTACACAGGTTTATAATGGTTCACATGCTCCTCTCTGTCTTCCCAATGTATATTACTATTGCTTATGCTGCAATTCCTTCTACATATGTAGAATGTAATGTATTCAGTAACCATGTTTTGAGAGGATGTTTACTAACTGCAGCTGAGGATTTTCCAGCAGTAAAAGCTGAGGTGAAGTGCTTTATGAAGCACTTTGCAATTTATGGCTATATAGGCCAGATGTAAGCAGCCTTTAATGTTAACCAAACGCTCAATCTGAAAAGTTTTCTTCTTTTTCCAAATACTTAAACAATATAGCTAATGACATTGAACTCAGAATATCTATATCAAAAGGATTAAGGTGATAATCCCACTTACTGAAACTTGAAGGCAATTTCCTTGTAGTTCTCTGTGTCACAAATTCTATGTCCTCTTTCTGCAACCCTGATCATGCCACATAAGTGTTATGGTCCACTCAGAATTTTTTAGCTCTGTTTCTTCCATATTTTATTATATCACTGAAGTATGAATGTTATTCAATTTGGATACGTGTAGGATAAAATTTTTCATTTTAATAGTGGTCATAATTAGGCCATTTTTTCCAGCATTTTTATAGATGGATCTCTTGTCATTTTTTTCTTCTTTTTTCAGTGAAAGGCAGTTGGAAATGGAAAATACTAATAAGCAGAAGTGATGCAAGAATATTCATTGTCTGAGCTTCAGAACCAGCAAGTGCAGGAGGAAATGCGTGTTTAGATGGGAAATATAAAAGTCAAATGTGATACTGAATGTGATCCTGGGGAACAGAGACCAAGCAGGTGAAAAACTGAAATATAGGGACCAGTATCGGTAGCCTTTCTGGGAGACATTTCTTGTCAGGAGATGGGAAACAGTGGAAAAGTAGTTGTAGTTAGGTGAAAACACTGCAACAGTGAAATTTTGCAAGGGAGTGAGGCAGAACTGTGTGAACAGAGAGGGCTCCTGTGTAAGAAAATAGAACTCCCAAGGGGATGAGAAAGCACTTGGTAGTAAAGCAAATTTTTACCTAGAAGTTTACTGCCTTATTCATTCCAGGAACAGAAGGGAAGGGACACATGGATAACTGACCATAGGACAATCAGTTACAGCATGCCAGGTGACCCAGAATAGCTTCATGCTGGCATGCTCTTACTCTTCAGGTAATAGCATGCAGTGAGACTTTGTGACTTTAACCTCTCAGGCATCAGAAGGTGTCTGAAATGCCTTCTTGGCAGAATGTAGGATGAGTGTAGGACAATACTGCCTACCTTGCTTAGGTACCTGAGATGACCACTGGCACAGAAGGCTTCAAGGAGATGTTCTGCAAAAGTTTAATCTCAACAAAGACAGGATTCAAAAGGCCTAACTAGAGCCTTTGAAATCCAAAAATTTCATGTCCCTGAGCCTAAGTATGTTGATTTTCTGGCATATATTACTTCTAATATACTTTCTTCTTGATCTATGAGTCTGGCATTAAGAATTCCTTAGACTCCTGTGGTGGTTTGGGCTAGGCCTTCCTTGGTGACCAGTTTGTAACCAAGGAAGGGCCCAGATTTACCCCGTATTCCCTACGATTTTTACGTAAACCAGACTATAAGAAGAAAGGAGTAGAGGCCTTCGCTCTCTTTCCTTCCAGCAGCTTGGAGGTGCAGGTTCCCTGCTGTTGAGTCTGCCGTGTTGGGGAGCGAGGCCTGGTAAGGCCTTGTCAACCTTGGGAGGCGGAGGCTGCTGGTGATCGTCTGGGAGTGACTCTCGGTTGTCCCAAGGAGAGTGGTGGGATATTTCTTTGCTAACTCTTTAGTTACTAGATCTCAGGCTACTGATTGGGATATATATACATATTTTATTTTGGTTTTGTTCCCTTTCCCTTCCCCCTTCCCTTTCCCTTGTGAAATTGTATATATTTTAATTGTATATAATTGTAATATAAGTGAAAATATATTTATATATATCACTTTAACTGTCTCTCTCTTGTTTCGGGTTTTCTTAGTTATCTTTTCTCCCTCTTCTCCCTGAGGTTTTTTTTTTTGGGGGGGGGGGGGGGGGTACTTCTTGTGGTAAGGTTTGGAGACGGCAGGGAGCCAGCTTCAAACCATATCACCTCTTACCAGAGTATTCCCATACATAATCTGTTAAAACACAACCTATATGGTAATTTGAGATACTGACATGCTTGCTTCTCATCTCTAGGTGTAGGGTGGGCAAGTTCTTGATGTGAACATGCTAAATACCAGATTGAGAGACCGGGTTGTGTGTGTAAGCTCAAAAGAGGTTTCACGGAGAAGCCTTGCTGAACCCCCAAGGCAGCCACCTAAGACAATTTCAGACATACACATCCACGTCTTTGTGCTGTCTAGCTGGTCAATTTGGGCCTCCTAACCCTCAGTGTCCTGGCACATGTAAGTTCCAGTCAAAAACACTGTATTCCACTGAATGCAAATTGACCTGGGAGCATAATTCAATTGTATGAATTTCACTGTGGACATGGGAGGTGTCCACTCTTGGATCTTACAGTGCTGAGCATTGCATATCCTGAGAGTCTTTGCCTCTGTGTGTCGTCTTGTACAGGGTATTAAGAAGATGCACCAATTCATTTTTATGAGTAATTCAGATACTTCACTGAGGAGCACCATGTAAATACTAATGACGGAAATAATTATTCTACATGGATAGCAAAATTAAATATGTTCAGCAAAGATGACACGTGCTCTCTCACTTACCAGCAGTGAGAATACCAAATATTGATTAGCTGCTCATTAAATCTGCACCATTCATTCTGACAGATGCCTCTCTCTACCGAATCAGTCCTGTTCCTGCCATTATTCATCCCATTATGCTGTAGGCACTTAATTGAGGTGCTTCTACTTTCCACTGTTTCTGAGGTCAGTGGGAGGAAGCAGACCACCCCAGGGACTATTCAGCTCCTGCAGTGGCAGAATCAGATGTAAAAGTTACCTGCCTCCTGACAGGCTATCAGCAGAATGTTGAATAACTACACTTGAGTTTTAGGTATGGATTTCAGTAACTGTCTAATTTAGGTAGACTACATCAGGGCATATGTCACCATGCAATTAAGAACTATAAGACTAAGGGACAAAGAGACACAGTTTAGATTACATTAACAATCTTAATTCAGGTATTTCTTAATTTTATGTGCTCTATTGTGCCTCACAGAAAATGTTATTTTAATACTACAGATTTTTGACAGTATAACTGTTCACGTCAGGGGCTGGAACTAGACGATCTTACAGGTTCCTTGCAACCCAAACAAGTCTATAATTCTATGATACGTTCTTTTCAATCTGGTCATTGATTCCAGCAGTCTCTCATGCCTGATAAGATTTGTTGTGCACTGCAGTTCATTTCTATGTCCCACCAGCTGCATACTCTCTTTTTCCCATATCCCTAACTCTTCTTTTTGTTAGTGTACATATTTTTCTTTCAAACTTACATAGAATTTCTTTTTTCTTTTTAATTCCAGATGTCACAGACCAGATGTCTCTTCTTGGTGTCCTGCCTGTTTGAGTCAGTGTATTAAATGGATCTTTAAAATGAATAACTGTACAGTATAAGAAGGGATGTTAATGTTCCATCCCAAATTCTTAGAGTTTTTCATTAGCTTGAAAACAGCATTTATGCAATATATAGATAGACATAAAATTAAACTTTTGTCATTTCTTGTGGATTATTAATGCATGTTGGACCAGGGAATGTCAAAGACTCTGCCAGAAAACCACAGAAAGTGTTATTAGGCAGCTCCTGTTTGGCTCGACCTCTCAGCTAAAATGCAAAGTTCCTTTTTTTCATCCTTCTCTCATTGCTCAGTTTGTCTCCCTGCTTTATAAACTAGAGTTATAGAAAAATAATCATTAACAAATTGTCTTGCCAATGACAAATAGACTGAAAAAACCCTCATTTCTTTCATGTTTGTACAACATACTATACATACAAAGCACATAGAGATCACTATATTGGAAGCAACTCATAACACCTAAGAAATTATTTATTTCCCTTTGCTACTTCTCTATTTGGCTTGGAGAAATACTGTCATGAACTTAGCTGCAGAATTTTTTAGTTGACTTTTGGTTTTGTGAATCATTTTTAAATTGCTGTCATCAAGTTTTAGCTTCTTTTCCTCTGCCCACCTTCCACAAAGCACAGCTCTTTCATAAAGCATTTATTAGCAATTTCATTAAGTCATACTTTTTTTTCCCCCTTGTGGTCACTGGTTCACTGTAAACTGTCCAATTGAGTGCTAATCATGGCAAAGACATTAATCTGATTCAGAAAGAAAAGCTGGGAAATTCCCTAAAGCGGTAGACAGAGGTGGCAAAAGGAGGAATTAAAGCATGCAGTTATTAATCTTTTTATCTTAAATTGGCTAAAAAAACTATTAATCTTTTTTTAATAGAAATGTCTCCTTACATCATTTTCAGTAGCATTCACAAAGACCTCAGGGTTTGAGCTTCCCACACCCCCAGCATGTTCCACTAGAAGTGATCCTGGGTGCTTATTCTACCAAATAAAAATTTATAGAGAGCCCTTCTTAAAAGAAGAATGGTAAAACAAATATTTTGTCCATAAAATATTCATTTGAACCAGCTACTGATTTTCTCAGTGTGTTAAAGCCAGAAGCACTTTGTAGAACAACAGTGGAAGTAAGTAACCATGGTCATTTTTAGTTATTAATTACCACTTAGCAACAAAAAGGCCCTCCAGTTAATTTTCTACTTGTTTCTGGATATTTTTAAATTCATGACTGTCTCATTCTGCATAGTTGCATACAATAAGTGTATATGCAGTATTTATTATACATTATATGTCATAGAAAAACAATAATATAGGATGATAAGTCAGGAAATACTCTCTTAGGCCCATGTATCATGAATTGATCCTCAAATATGTATTCACAGGCTTTTTTGAGTGTTGTTTAATACCATTCTTACTGTGCTTGTTGACTTTCGTGTGGCAGAGAAGTAGAATCCACACAAGTCACATGAAAGGGAAACAATGACTGTGACCAAATATCCTGCAGTCTGTATCTACAGAGTTTCTTCAAAATGTGCTTCAGAAATGTGCATGCATTAAAAATAGTCATGGCAGAAAGTGCTGAGCTCCTCTCCTTATCAATGCACAGAAGCCCACACACTCTCCATTCCAGCACCTGCAACAATCTTACAAGATCCTGATACTAACCCTAAATTATTAAATCATCAAAGCTACCCTTTTCTTCTTTGTTTTATTTGTGCCATATCAACAGCAACTTCCCCTTGGCAATTTTTATTTGCCACAGAGGCACTTCGAGCTGTACCTGCTGACATCAAAGTACCTCAGCAGATCATTTCTGGTTCCCTCCAGTGATCAAAACCGTAACCTGTTGAAGCTCTGAACAGAAGCAAATTACGAAGCTGTCAAGAGCTCAGAAGAGAAATCGTGCTCATGCTTTTTTATCATGAACGGTGTGCCCTTCAAGTGACTCTGCTGACCACTGCAGTAACAGACAGGTGTGGAAAGAGTCATAAGCACTACCCTCAAATGCCCGCAATAGGTGTGACAAATCTTCTAGAGCTGGTTACTGCAGTGGCTACTGATATGGTTTGTATGACCCATTTGGATTAGATATCCAAGATTTAAATGGTTGACTGTATGATACCACAAATCTAGGCAATGACCTGCTTCTAGGAAGCATCTTGTCTCTAGATTTTGTAATAATGTCTAATAATCTAGTTGTCCTCTTCTTTAGATATATACAAATATTTATCAGATAAATTTCATTTATTACTGTTTATTAGGTGTATACATACCTATTTATATATATTTAACAAATCTGTTTTCATTCTGTTCATCTTTATCTGTTGAACAGGGAAAGTAAACTATTAACTATGACTACATTGATGTTTGTATAAATAGTAAAACTGGTTGTCTGAACAGATTGTGTGTAGTACCACTGTGTATGGATGTAAAAACAGTTTAGCCTCACAATATCTTCTAAAGTTTGAGGAAGCATTTCCACTGCCTACTAACCAGGTTCTTCTCTCATAATAATAATTCTTGTTTCATTAGTTATTATACATCCCCATGTGCATATAAGAAGAAGATTACATGTCTATGAAGAAAGATATTTCTAAACACTCAATTTGTAGACTGGAAGATAATATACAGTTTTTATAAGTTTTATTAAGAAGAAAAGCATTGATTTGTGTAATTCTTAAATGATCTGTGTAACCCAGTTAAGGCATTCCCTCCTAACAATAGACTGGATCTTGTTGCAGCTGCCTGTACTGCAGCAATTTATGTGCAGGGTTCATGAGGCAGCAATTGCCTGCTGGAGGCAACTGTCCCTTTGTTAATGTGGTGGGGCTAATGAAGACAATGGCAACCTTTAAAATTTTTCATTTTTCCTGTGATGCGTATAACCTCCTGACACATGTTCGAAAATACCTGGAATATGGCAAAAGCTATCATTATCTGACAGGGGAATGTTTTATGGGTCACCACTGAAACTAACTGATGGCAAATTGTCAGTAGTTTCTTTAAAGCTCCTTTATGTAATTCTTCAGTATTGTGCTATAAACCATTTTTACCATGTGTGTCCTCAACTCATCTATGCTCCTAATATAACAATACCATTCACTGTGTATGACATTTCTCTAAATGATTAATTTTAACAACTTAAAGCACTCCATGTCAGTCATGTGTCCCAAATTAAAGTTAAAAGAAACATGGACTAAATCTCAGGTTATGAGATTACTTTATATCAAGAATGATAAAATATCCATACTGTTTTGCTCTGATTCTGCCCATCTTTCAGTCTCAGAAACATTGTCTTTTGAAGCTTATCCCCTTGGCATTCATTCACTGAATCACTGGCTGGGTATGTTAGAAGATCTGGCTCACTGCTTCCTCTCCAGATACAGAACATATCACCTCTGGGATATGTACAGATTCTATTAGAGCAAAGCCTCAGGCCTGACAATATCTTTCTGCAATGATTGTCTCTAGTGAGTGAATAGTTACCCGCACAGATTTAATTAACAGCAGCAGTAGAGTATTCACTGATATAGAACTCTCTGGTAAATTACTAATCAGAACTCCAGGCACACTGGAGGGAATAGAAAGATGAGAAAATTATGAGATCAGTTTTAAACAATATGGAACAGGCATAAGCAATGCAAGCATCGTTTATATGCAATAAATGCAGTGATGGTCTGGGAGTAAAATGCCCAGCAGACTATCACTTAAATCTTCTCCAACAGTTTCACCAGTTAAACATCTGATGGGCTCCTTAGCCCATCATGGGGGGGGAGGGGGGTGTGTGCGGGGTGGTTTACATTGTTTACATGTTTACATTGGTGGTTATTTTGACCTCAAATGGGGCAAATAATTTTTATTTGGTTATGGTTTTAGCTAACAATGGCTTTAGCTAGTCTAGCCTTTACTGAGTTAAAATGTTGGCAACTGCAGGTAAAGAATATGTAAGCAGGGCAGAGAAATAAGCTGCAGTGCTCTGGAGTAGAGATTAATTAAAATTACTTAAATCACAGGCTTGGAATGGGCATCCCAACCCTTTTATAGATCTGCTGCTTTGGCAAATCTTAAATGGGCCCACCTGCCTAGTGCAATCAAGGTCACTGAAACACTCTGGAAGTGCATTTTCACTTACAGAGTGCCAATGGGACTATACAGTGCAGTTAAGCTCTGAGGATGGTATACCATAGGCTGAACTCCAGTGGGAGACAACATATTCGGGAACCTGTAAAAGTTTCTGTGCAATTCCATCTGCTGTGAGCAAATGTAAGTCATATAAAACACAAGTTTGCACCTTCTCGACCTCTAACGCTTACCCAAAGTCATTGCAGTGTTGTGAACAAAAACACTCTCACTGGAACAAGAAAATGGAAGTTTTGGATCTGTGAAGGCTTTTATGTGAAGTGAAGGTTACTTTCAGCACATTCTCAGAGCACAACTTTCTCATGTATATTTTCCAAAACGTGGGAAGAATCATATGAGCTTTGAATATCATGAAAGATGTGAATGGAAAGTGCCTTCCCTCTGCCTCTTTCTGTCCCAGATAATACTTTAAAAATTAATTTTTTCAGCTGCAAAATACTTCAGGTCAGTTCTCTACAAATGATTCTTTGAACATATACAAAAAAAGCATCTCACTGTTAGAAATTTGGAAAAATTTTATGCTGCAGGCTTTCAGTATCTATGAAATATTGATTAGAGAGGAAAGAAATTCACAGCTCACATGTTGTATTCTGCAAACTAAATTGATCCTTTGCTTCGTGGTATATACTCACAATGGGCAAACATTATCTGTGTTTTCCTGCCAAAGCAACAATTTTTAGATTAGTAAAGGAGTATAAAGTTTAAGCTTTCAGTATTATATTCAGCATGGATGTATCATCAATATGGAAAGGACCCTGTTTCTCTTGTCTCTGAATACGACAGATTTATAAATTACCACGTTTTTTCAATGTAATAAGTCAAGCAAACTCACAGTAATTGACTAAAAGTGCTTTTATTCCTAATACCTGGCAAAATATACTACAGTGGTCAACAGGGTGAGCTAAGCTTTGCTTCTGTAATTCAAGTGGACAGAATTAGAAGATTGAATGATCCCTTGCTTCAGATCAGTACCCAACTAAGAACTTCATGCTTCATAGTTTTAGAATACCATTTCTGTCTGTCTGTCAAAATTTAAGAAGAGAATACGGAATTGGCTCTATTCAAAAAGCAAAATACATTATTCACAGTCAGAAATATTTGTCAGCTCTTCAGTTGACGACAGATAGCAGAAATCAATTAAACCAATGGAATATTTATTAAAAAGGGAGTTTAGGACCATTATTTTTAAAAGTAGAATCATAGAATCAGTCAGGTTGGAAGGGACCTCTGAGATCATCAAGTCCAACCGTTGATCCACTACCACCGTGGTTACTAGACCATGGCACTAAGTGCCACATCCAGTCTCATCTTAAAAACCTCCAGCGACAAAGAATCCACCACTTCCCTGGGCAGCCCATTCCAATGCCTGATTACCCTCTCTGTAAAGTAGTTCAAGTTTAGAAGAAGCTGAGAGACTCTAGGCTTCTAGAAATTGTGAATTATGAGCAAGTCTATGTCATGGCTGATTCTTCCCAACCTTAGATTTGCTTAAAACAATGAGAGGCATATTTAAATAGAAGACCAAATAGCAACTTTGGGGAAGATAAAGACATGTCAGAGAGGAAATAAAAAGCTTACATAGACAGTTAAACAGGTAGACTTTTATAGACCTTACTTCATACATAGTCTGAATAATGCTACAACAGTAAAGTATGCAGATAGAATTGGAGCTTGCACGTCATTGAATATTTCAAATTTTGCCATAGCCTTCCCAGCACAAAGTACTAAAATCCTTTGTGCTGAACCACTGAAAGAATTCCCAGTGCTTTTTGATACTGAAAATATTTATCTTAATCATAGTGGTTTAATAAATCACTGACAGCACATCAAAGCAAAAGAAAATACAGGGCACTTTATTCAGGACATCTGAAAAGATATTTTTTTAATGCAATTCCTGCCTAATTGTCTTAGAACTTTTATTTATAAACAATCATTTTGGTGCTTCTGCATTTGCATTACAGAAATTCAAAAAAGGTGAAATAAACAGGGTACAGGGAAAGCCTGGGGAAATTATTTATAGAGTTCAGGGAAGTCACACGCAGAAAACAAGAAACGTTTACATAAATACCACACACAGGCAGATGAAAACAAAGCTGTAGAAACAGCAATACTCATTATGCACTTCTGTTGTTTTGGAAATGGATGCAATGTATTTGTTCCACTAGGGAGTTTTCTGTTGGTGAATACATAAAATTAAAATCTTTCCAAAAGTATCTAGATTTTTTTTCAGTTGTACATGTTGGCTGTGTTTTTGAAAGTTGTGCTTTATCTCTGAACCAAGTTTCACATTTTGCTGCCAGCTGTTATTGTTCTTGTCTCCCATAGCTCTGCTGGACTCCCATCTTCCACCCAACCTTTCCTTTATGGTTTACATTTCTAGCAGAGCTTGTCATTGATTTCATGTTTTCCCTTTACAATAATCAACTCTTTTAGATTTCTGATGCACTTTGTTGGTTTTTTTAACCAGGAGAGTAAAAAGCCAGCATGTATATTTCTAAGTAATTAGAATTTTATCTCTTCATCCAACTGAAGCAGAAATACCACAAGATATACCATAGTTGTATGCAGGAGTAATATTTACTGATAAGAATAAGTCCCATTGACTTTCTGTTGAAGCTGAAAGACCATTAACACAAGTAAAAATTGCAAAGTCAGAACCTGACTTGGATGAGAATCTTCAGTTTTTACAAGACCTCCACATGCATCAAATACTCTACTTTTGTGAGGGAAAAGAATGTGAATCTCTTTTTTGTTATAGCATATAAATAACACAGAATATCCATGTCATATTTAATTTTCACTTTATTTGTAAATTCAAAGCAAGGAATGACCCAAATCAAATAAATTACTTTGATTTCTTTTTCTTTTTTTTTTTCCTATTTAATAATTCCACATTTATATTACTCATCATAACCTTTGACTGAGATTTAGTTAACCTTCATCTCTTCTTTGCTCATCAAGAATCAGTAGTTGTTCAGCAAAGAATCAAGAAAAAAAAAAGCCATAATATATTTTGTGTAGTTCACATGTAAGATAGTCCCTTATAGGGACTAACAAATTTAAAGTAAAATTAGGAGAGGGATTGAGTGTACTCCCCCAAGACTTTTGCTGGATAGTACAGTATAGAACAAAGATTAAAGCATTCAATTTTGAAATGAAGCACTGCAGGTAGAAAGATTCAGCATGAATTTCAAATAGATATTCCTTGTGCAGGTATGTTAATTAAATATTTTTCTAAGTGTATTGGGATTATTATAAGACCCGGTTTAATACGAATATCTATATAGTGAGTTAGGAACAGCAATGATATAAGTAACGTTTACTATTGTCCAAAAATTTTCATGACAGCACACTGAATCCAACTGAAATTTGACTACAGAAGTACAACAAGGGTGAGGTTGCTGAGTTCTAGGAGCTCAGAAACAGCAGAGGTGATACTTTTCTGTCTAATGATCTGAGTTACGAGCATTCACAATTCCAGTGTCTCCTGGCATCTGTTTACATCAGAAGTTTTGCACCAACAAAAGATGTTCATATAAGCTCTCCTGGTACAAAAGGACCAGAGAGCGAATCAATTCAGCAGTGATAGACTGCAGCTAGATATACAACTACAGAAGAAAAGGCATGAGAAAACACAACCTGAATCTGTGTCAGTCTCCAACAGGTTGAAAAAACCTGTTCTGGGATGCTTACATAAAAGATGGTTGTGCAGCAAAAGTGAAACTGAAACAAAAAGTAGAAGTTACAAGTACAACCTTTTACCTTGCTCAGCAGAGGAGAAGGTAATGCCACGTAACAGTCATTCAATTATAACTGTTAGGTTGTGTGCTAAAAGCTTATCTATAGACCCAGAGGCAAGTGAGGGAGCCCAAATAATGCCTTGCCCTGGCTTCTCCCAGGGCCATCAAAGAAGCCATAAGGCCTATGTCCACAGACCCAGAGAGAAGAACAAGGGGAAGTGGAAACTCAAACTGAGGTCTCGGAGGAAGTAACACACTGTTGAGCCTCTTCCCAGGACAACTGCAGCCCCGTTGTCCAGGTGTGAATCCCATCACCACAGGTCCATGTCAGAGCACCTTTTGGACAGTGGGGTATTGCCTAGGGGCATGGGATAGGCTATGGTATGCAGGGGAAGAACATTTGGGAATTGGATAAGATTTATTATGAGAAGTTTAAGAGTGGAATTAAATGTAAGGAAAGAGAGGAATCAAAGCACTTTGGGGAGGAAGAATAATGGGAAAATAAAGATGGAAGAAAGGGTAGTTGTGTTTAAGTAGATTGCTGGTTGTTACACCTGTTTGTTTATGCTCTGCACCTCATCAGCACAGACTGTCCTGTGTCCTTACTAAATTCCTTTCTACTCTTTTCCAGATGAACTCTCATGTGCTTGTGTGTGTCTGAGAGTGTGATTGCATCTGGGCCACAGTCTGGAGGGCCTGTGTCCCTGCGGTGGCAGCAGCTGCAGAGACCCCAGTGGATGAATGTCAATGCCAGCAACTGGAGAGGGACTTCAGGTCTCGGGGAGCCATGTGTCCATAGTGCCAGCCACTGGAGCGAGTATGGGTGTGTAAATGAGTGTGTGAGTGCCAGCAAAGATCAAACCTGATGAACCACCAAGTATGTGTTGTGGTCTGAGAGCCAGAGCATGAGTGGGTCTCTAAGAGTGAGGCCACAGGGATGGGATGGGAGTACTGGGGACCAGGGGAGTTCCAGAAGGCTCTTTGTGCATGTGTGCATCTATGAGGGCATTTGTGCCAGCAGCTAGAACACAACTGTGGCCTGAGGGATTTTTATGTCCATCTGCCAGCTACTGGGCAGACTGGGAGCATAAGCCCAGCTGTGGGGACATCCATATTGTATGTGTACACATAGACATATTCCCACTAGGAGACCTCCATCCTGCTCAACAGAGAGGAGAGTAGGATGAGGGCAATGCTTTCTTTGAGGTCTATAGGTGCTCTGTATTGACCTGTGCAGGCCATCATATATTTAAAGGTAGTGAAGACATTTTTGTGCATGTGCCTGGTGGATCTAGGGAATACATGCTCAGTCTCACTACTGACTGAACGTGGGGACATGACCCTGTGATGATTTTGTCTCTCTTGAGCTGCCAGATTTGACCCTAATCCACTAACAGCAACGTATTGAGCAAATGTTTTTTCCCTTTTATCTAGGGAAGGAAGTGCAACTCTGGAAATGATTAAATATCGCTTGAACAAATACAAGAAAGAAGAAAGGTAACAAAGAAAAAGAAAATACACCTTGTCTATTTATAAAATATAATAATACTGATGTGGCTTCCTAGAAATTCTGTACTGATGGGGTTTATAACCTATCTTCGTACTGCAATAATCCATTTCCTCTGCTCTGGCTGACTGGGTTGTAGTGAGGTGATAACTATAATCTTTCGTTTCAAGTGGGTTTAACTGCTTGAAGAAGTTCTGCTAAAGATTTACCTGTCCAGCTTTTGGTGGTGTTTTTTTACCAGGTTCTCCACAAACAGCTCCTCCTCTTTTCTCTTCATATTTTTTCTCTGCAAAATTATGTTTGCTAGGACTTTGGCTTTAGTCACATTGCCAAACCTTTCCAGCTTCTCTCTTTGCATTGCTGCTAGTAGAGGCTTATGGGACCCAATTACTGCAGATCCTGCTTTTCTATAATAGAACTGTTAGTTCTGTGCACTGTGCATGGTATCCATTGAATTCTGCAGAGACATTGGAATTCAAAGGCTTGAATTCTTCATTCTGTTGCTGCTGTTTGACTTTCTCCTGTTTCACACTGTTCATGCTCTTGAGAACACAGTATTTCTAAGTTCCTTTTTTTTTCTCTTGGATCTACTAAGGTTGTTCTTGTCTGTCCAGGTTGTATTTTGGACTGCGAGCACTGCTAGCATGAGGGCAATTCTCTGGATTTCTGTTTCAAGTTTCCTGTCTTTCATGGTAGTAGTACTGAGATACTTGAATAAGTCCCCCCATTCAACTTTCTTGCTTTTGATATCTATTTCTTTTTCAGAGTAAGTAATCTTCATTGTCATTACACTGCTATTTTTTTGTCCTGATCTCCATACCATACATCATTGCAGTGCTGCCCAGCTTTGTCATTGCATTTCCACATACTGGTCCCATTCCTCCTATCAAATCTACATTATCTTCAAAGG
The DNA here is from genome assembly GCF_003945725.1 of Corapipo altera. Classification (NCBI taxonomy): domain Eukaryota; kingdom Metazoa; phylum Chordata; class Aves; order Passeriformes; family Pipridae; genus Corapipo; species Corapipo altera. The sequence continues at coordinate 7,072,270 of NW_020884881.1, forward strand.
ACAGATTACCTATGTTACTACCTCTAACTGATAGCACTCCTTCAAAGTTTTCAGAGTCCTTTGACACAACATGTTCAAGGAAACTATTGAAGAGATGTGGCAATAGGAGATATCACTTTCTTACACCAGCTGTTATACAGAACTACTTACTCAGTGTGTTGCCTTCAAGGACTTTACTCCCTGCACTGTAATAAAGGATTTCAATGGTTATCACTGTTCTTTTGCTAATGTTGAGTGTCTTCATCACAGTCTATAGTATTCGTTGCCATACATGATCAAATGCTTTATTGAAGCCTGTGAAGTTGCAGTGTAGTTATATTTCATATTCTCAGTATTTTTGTTCAATTTCATAAATTGAACATCTGATCTATTGTACTTGGTGTCATTCTAAAACCCTCTTCTTCCTTCTCAAGTAATGTTTTTGGTAGATCAGGTAGACATAGTAACATATTGCCAAGGTCCCTTTTCAGCAAGTTTTCCCTGACAGTTGGTGTGGGTGAAGCTTGTGAATTATAACAATGGCAGTATCTACATTGTTTTTTTGCAAATGTTTAGCTTTTCCTGCCAGGGATTTTCCAAAGCTGTAATTTCCTGGCCCTCTTATGATAACTCTAAGGATGAACAAATCCTCTCTGACTCTTCAGTTGTTAACGTGTTGCTAAGTCAACATTTACTTCATAGTTACACAAACCCTTGCAGCAGTCCCTCAGTCTGCCTGAAGTTGCTTCTACTTCTTTTTCGGAAGGCATTCGTTTTTGCCATAAAACATAAATACATGTCCTCATTGTTAAGTAGATGGTAACATTTTTTCTTTTCCTTATTTCTATGTCTGTTGTGTGTCTATGTGCATGATTTTAATTTTTATGTGATTGGTACTGGCCCCTGTCCTGAAAAGCTTTCTTGTGGTTCTCTTATTCCAGTAAGTATCCTAACCAGCCATCTAACTGCTGCTAAATTTGTCATATTGCATGATTTGTTCCTATTCAATTTCCTAGGATGACTGCCTAATTTTTTGGTAGAATTTAATGTATTGATTTTTCTCCAGTAGCATGATTGGCAACCTCATCTTGGCCAGGGCCCTGTCTCTGGGCTTGCTAATCGCAATGGTTACATGACATCCTAATGGGTGGTTTATCCTGGTTTTCTCTTGCTCTTCAAGAATGGAAGCAATAAAGTCTATTGTCATAAATAGATCACTGCTTAAAAATCAAGCCTTCGGATTACTATTTTTCATCCAGTGGTGGTACCAGTCTCTTGGTTAGCAAGAGAAAGTAGCATGGAGTTGAGATCAAAAGTAACATGCTTCCTTGCAGAAGCATTTACACTAAATATTTTCTGGAAAAAGCTTGTGCAGCTTTCAGAGAACTCAGGTTCTATACCTCCCCATATAAATAATTTGAGACCATCATAAAGTAAAAATGTTTAGTTGTTTCTTCCCATTTCGAGGTGCTCTTTCAGATATTAAGAACTTCCTCTTGATATAAGAAAGACATCTTTTACAGCAAGAACAGTCATTCACTGGAACAACCTTCCCAGGGACATGGTAGAGGCGTCATCACTGAAGGTTTTCAAGATGTTATTGGACAGAATGCTAGATAATCTCATCTAGATAATCTCATCTAGATAATCTCAACTAGGCTCTCTTTCACATGAAAGATTGGACCAGGTGATCTGATTTCCCTTCCAACACAGGCTGCTCTATGATTCTATAATTCTAACATAAATGAAGACTTTGAAAGAAAAGCATTTTTGTTTTAAAGCAGTTAGTTACCATAGAATTCTGATGCTTTAATTTTATTTAGAAAGAAATACCATTTCCCAAATTAAGAGTGGACCAAAACGGGAGAACTCAGGTGGCTTATGTACCTTCAGGATTGTGAGTATTAACTCAGTGACCTTAAGATTACATTACATTTTTATGGGATCCAAATAAGAGGTATTGACCCTGTAGCCTTTCAACATAAGATTTGGGAATTTATTATCTTGCCTCTTATAGGGATTGCAAGTTACCTTAGACATCTCCAGTTGCCTTCCTTGCCTCTGAATAAGAGGTAAATGATCAGGAAAGAAGGAAGGTTAATGTGGAACAGCACAGCTATGTGCCAAGGATATGTCTTACATGAGTAGTAAGTTTTTCCTATCTTTTGGTAGGTAAATATGAGTGGTTTGTACTTTCCAGGAATTTCATTGAAAATATTTCAAAGGAGATGGGAAACTTCAATCCTATGAAGCTTTTTAAATTTATTTTTACTGTCAGAGTTCAATTACAATATGTTTTCTTTAAATGTTTTCTGATTTACATGAATTACCAATAGCTTAGGAGTTAATACATCTCTAAAAATAGGTATGAATTATTTAGTTATTGTTACAGCTATAAGAATAGGTACAGAACAGTTTTGTGATCTTTCAGGTTCATATTTAATAATTGAATTTTTAAACCTTTTAAGTGTATAAGATTGTTGAGATATAATGTAATAGAATTTCTTCTTTCCATTGAACATGATGGTGGGGTTTTAGCCCTGTTATGATACTGCAGCTGTGTAGAAAACCAAACTGGCAACACTTAGATTAAAAAATCTTATTGGATAATTAAACTGTACTAGAAGTATAATAATGTATAGAAGCCAGCCTTATATCTGGAAGAATTTTAATCAGAAGATTTTTATTGGTTAAAAGTTAGAATAAAGACAGTAGTTGTGATAAGTGGTAATGTTTTGTTTCTTTGGTAGAGCGTGATTTGCTTGGAAATGAAGTGCAATAAACTATAATAACAGAATAACTATGATGATATGACAGTAACTGCTGAAAAAATACCTGTTGCAAATGAGGTTAGGCAGAATGAATTATGCATGATGAAAGTGGAAGGAAAATAGTATGTACAGCAAAAATAAAATTTAAGAAACACAAATCAAAGAGTATTTTCAGGGCCTCAGATCCCTCACATCTGGACACCATGTACCCTCTTATTGTCAAGCTCTAAATAGCTAACCATCTTCTATTTTTATCAAAAAAATTTTAACTATGCTTAAGTAAATCTATGACTTTCTTTAATAGTTGTAGCAAGACCAGTCAGGAAAAACTAACAAATGTGATCAGAACTGATTCAGCTCCACATAATTTTATCTGACAGTTGAGAAACATGAGTCCTAATAAGTAATGTAAATTTAAGTTGTAGACTCTTGCCACTAACACAGTGTAATATTATAGATACATTTGTTCATTTCCTTTATTATTAGTTCTAACCTCATCCAAGATGAAGGCCGTTGAATAGCAATTAGTAATGCATGTCCCTGTTATTTTGCATGGCCCATGTAAAATAATTTTATGTATTTGAGGAAAAGTTTGCAAGGGCAAGGTGTGATGTATAATTGATTAGTGTGAGGTGGGCAAAATGGCTGTCTCCAAAGATGTTTCCAGCCAAGCTTCTCTCGGAATGTTCTTTCACCCTAAGTAAAATAAACAGATTTGAACTTATGGGAATTTTCTATTTGCTATCCAGTGAAACCTTATAGCTTCTGGGCTTTTATACAACTAAGATTTATAGCATCTATTCTCACTGTGTAGAATCCCAAGATAATGTTAATAGATGGCTAGTTTTGCCAATAAATCCCTGAGGGAGCAGAGAGAAATATCTGTTTCAGATGAGTTGTTCAGAATTAAATCCACATCCCAAATGGAACGTAGTACTTAGGCTTAAGAGATTCATGTCTAAAAATGTAAAGGTGTTTTTCTCCCAATTCCTAATAAAGGTAAATTATGGCAAAATCAAACCCCTGGTTATTGATAACTCATAGATCTGTTAATCAAGGGCTGGGGGCTCATGTTCTTGAAAGTAATCTAGAGTAATTTATGAGATCCAAAACCCCATTTCTTGGGGACTTTTCTTCTTCAATCCAAGAGGATGGAAGTTCATGAGTGAGAAAGATAACAGGTTTCCAGGACTGCTAGACAGAGTATCGGGAGTTCTTGGTTGCCTTGGAGCATGGAAATCCATCTAAATTACACAGGAACTAATAAATGGAAGAGGAGAGAAGGAGAAGAAAAAAAAAGGAAAATGGAGGGAGGGAGGACAGTGAAGTTACTGGTCATTACTTGGACCTCCTTTAGAGCCTAAGGAGAAGATGGAAAGAAGCTGACACAAGCTGCCATGCCTATTTCAGACTAAGAATGAAAACCACTCTTGGCTTCAGGATATGCATGTGTCTTACAGGCCATACTAGTGTCAGCACATTCTACAAATTTGTTTCTTTGATGCAGTGTGGCATTGCTGACCTATATTCAGCTTGCTAACTGCTATAACTCCAACTTTTTTTCTGAAGAATTGGTTTCTCATTCTTTAATTATGCAGCAGATTATTCCTGTTTGAAAGCTTTCTTTTCCCTAATAAATATTATACTTTTCTGTGACTTCAGTTTTTTCAAAATTCTTTTGAATTTTAGTTCCAAACCTCTTGTGTACTTTCATTGCCATTAGTGACCCATAGTTTGCTCATTCTTTTTCTCTTTTACTATACATTTGTTGTTTCTGTGTGCAGTCCTCTACACAAGTTTTGCGACTTGTCAACCAATAAGTCCAGGATTATCTCAAGTAATTATTTAATTATTGTAAATGGAAATTCTTTGTATCCTGCTGATCTGGAAGGACCTAGTTAAATCCTTAGCCCTTAAACTCACTCTACTTGTTGGATTCCTGCAGTGGTTACAAATTCTATTAGACAATATGCTTTATGACTCTTTATAGATCTAGAAAATAATCTGTAGTAGGCATTTGTAAACTCTTGCTTAAGTAAAGAAGATTTATTTTGACACTTGTTACTTGTATAGTTAGTAAGTCAATACCGGTAACTTTTAATTGAAAACTAATTTTGAATCACAGCTGCAAGCAGTGATATTGCAAACATTAAATCTAAGAGATCAGCTGACCTAGGTAGATAGCAAAAACAATAAACCATATCTTATATCTTTGCTAAACTCCTCTTGGGACAACATCAGAGCAAGCAGAAGGCAGCTCTAAATTACCCTTTTTTTACCCAGTTTTTCAGTTCTTCAAACTAAGAAAGGAAATTTGCCCGAAGGCTAGGTGTGTGTAGCCAAATAAAGAGTAATTGCAGCACAGCTACTCATATCTAGACCACTGCCTGTACAGCTAGGTCATTTTAGCACATGTTGTCTGTGGAAATAACCCCCTCACTCATGGTGTGTCCAGCAACCTAATAGATTTTTTTATTGATCATGTCATATCCTACAAAATATTGTTATAAATTCTGGCTAATTATCCTTACCATTAACTTTGTTTGAAATTCCATCACCGTTATGCTAACATATGGAAACTCCACAGGCAGTGGAAGCAGGGATAGATATCCTGGGAAGAGTTAATGAACACTTCCCAAGTGTGTAGGGATGTGGTCAAGAAGATTACAGTGCAGCTGGAGCAGAACTCAGCAAGGGATGCAAAGAATAATAAGGGTTTCTACAGGCATATTAGTCAAAATAGGAAGGCTATTTTTTTTATAACCCCTCTTTAAGTACTTGAAGGTCACAATAAGATCTCCCTGGATCCTTTCCTTCTTCACATGGAAAAATCACAGCTCTCTTAGCCTGTCTTCACAGGAGAGGTGCTTCAGCCGTCTGATCATTTTCTGAAGCTAGGAGTGGCTGAGGTCACTTGATCTGTTCAGCCTGGAGGAGACTTCACCTCATTGTAGTCTACAACCTCCTTGTGAGGGGAAGAGGAGAGGCAGACACTGATCTCTTCTCTGTGGTGACCAGTGACAGGACCTGACAGAACTGCCTGAAGTTGTGTCAGGGGAGGTTTAGATCAAATATTAGAAAGAGGTTCCTCAGTCAAAGGGTGGTTTGACACTGGAACAGGCTCCCCAGGGAAGTGCTCACAGCATCAAGTCTGTCAGAATTCAGGAAGCATTTGGACAATACTCTTAGGAACAGGGTGTGACTCTTGGGAATGGGTGCAGGGCTAAGGGTTGGACTCGATGATCCTTGTGGGTTCCTTCCAACTTGGAATATTCTGTGATTCTGTGAATAGGGTGCAAATACCATAAATATTATACAGTCTTGCAATATTTTAGTAAAAATTCAGTGAAGCCTTGGAACTAACTCTTTCTAATACCTCCTAGAATTTGTGTCTTAAAATGATACAGCAACGTCAGGACTGGCCTCAATACCTCTTGATTCTTTTGGTTGGTTGGTTGGTTATTTTGGGGGGGTTTGTTTGCTTTAATTTTCAGAAATTTCAAGTAATAGAATGCAAAATTTTAGGTTTACTTCACAAGGACAATTAAAGGGACATTTATATGTACTTCACAAGGACATATAAAGCTCACTTTATATTCCAAATGCAGACTTTCTAGTAGTAAATTATTTAAATGTCTAACTAATGTGATAATGACATTTCATTCCAATTAACTTAATTATTTCTCAAAAGCAGGGTACAAAACTTTCAAACATATGTGTTCTTTCTCTTAGAAAATTAAGGGATAATTTAGGTCTAAAATTTACTGAAAAGAAGAGAAACAACTGCATTAACTTTGGAAGATTTTGAGTCACACCTACAACAATTTAAAATGAGCATGTTATAGAATCCATTCAAAAAGTTTTTGAACTCCTGTCTGACCCTTAAGGCTTCTCTTTGCTGCAGCTTATGAACTTCTGAAAGAGTAAACTTTCAAAGTAATCCACAGGAAATACATACAACCCCCCCTTTATTTATGATCAAACTGTATGTGATTATTTTTCGTGCATAACTCTTAAAATTCATCCCAAAGTGTCTTGATTGTATTGCATCTTCAAAGTGCATGGAAACAGAATTGAACGTACAAAGCTATTTGAAACTTAGGCTTTTATAATAAAAATGTAAAAACCCCTCCTGGGTTATGTATTATACAGCAGAAAACTTAGGAAATGATCAAAGAGTTTGCAACTTATCTTCATAATCTTCATCCAACAATGAAGTTGCAGTCAAATTTTTCCAGAAAGTACTGCTCGGCTACTAGACAAAAGAACCTCTGAAGAATTTAACACATTTAGTAGAAAAAAATAGTCACTAATCCATTTGAAACAGATTCCTAGTGACAAAATAAGAAAGAAAAGCCTTGTACTTTTCAGGGTACAATAGCAAAGGATTGTAGTCTAGTTTGTCTAATTACCATCCTTCCAATTGTATGTGAAAACTGGGTCTTCAATGTGAATTATGTGCGTAGTGTGTGCTTTTAAGTACATGTGCTTTGCAATTTTTACTTTGTTTGAATAACTGTAAAGATCAGGTCCTATATATGATCCATATGCTGCTCAGAACTAAAATATTTCAGGAAAGTTAAAAGCTGTACCAGTTTTTAACTACAGTAACTAAAAGTACAGTAATTTTGTAGACTGCAATTAGTGCTTGTGAAACTCATTTTGCTTTACCTCTCTATGATTTTTCTCATGTAGCAGTATAAAAAAACCACATAAATGTCATCAGGCCTTAGGTGTAGCAGTGATCCATTTTCTAATTCAAGCCAAGAAAATAGGTATCTTGTTTCACCAACAGTGACAAAACAGAATGAGAAAAAATTTTTAGGGAAAAGGGTTCCTCTCAGCCAGCTATAAGGAAAGTTAAAGTTCATACTATTTTGAAGATTGAAGTTTCTTCAGAATTCTAAAATATTTAGATTCTGTTACAGTTCAAATTTCAACAACTTTACATCAAAACATTATAAATGGACATGTACTTTTTGAGATTGTAATACAATTTAAACCTTTTTCGTGAAATATTTCATTCTGAGCTCAAAAAGGAGAAACCACGTTCTTCTACCTCTGACTCTTATTTTAAATCCTTTACTGAAGAAATATAGTTGTTAGATTCAGCCACCAAGAGGAATTTTCATTAAAAAAGGCAATGAAATTGTATTAAAAGGAGCAGAGTATTTTGGCTTTTCATCAGCTAGATCTGTTGGATTATAGCTTCATGCTCTGAAAAAATAGGGTAGAGAAATGCATTATAGAAACGGAGTAGACACTTCACCTTGTCTCCAATGATTTAGTTTTACTACATTCTTCTCCAGGTGTTCTGTAGGGAATTGCACCTGACAGATATGGAGAAACATTGAACAGCAAGCATTTGCTAGGATACCTCTACTGATAAATAGGAGACAAACCTACATATATGTATGTTTTTGACTGAGAGTAGAAAAGGAACAGCAAATATTTGCCAGAAAATTATCTTCATTGGTTACCCTTATGTTACCATGATCTTCAGATAAAAAACAATGGAATTATCCGAAAAAATTTAATTCCTTCCTGTTTAGTTCATTTTTTTCCTATATTTTGAGGTGTCATGAAGATGGTAAACTCCCAGACCTAAAAGTCTGATATAAAACAGAGATCACTGACCAATGAGAACAACATAAAACAGAAAACTCTGAGTTTGTATAAAGTAACTTTTACTCACCTATGAATTTCTTTAAAGGTAGGAAGGGCAAACACTGTTAGCCAGGCAGCAAGTAACAGTGCTCACCAAAAAGGGACAATTAAAAATAAAAATAAAATTTAAAAAAAAAAAAAAAACAAAAACCTATGGGAAGAACATTCTCTCTGGGTAAGAGAACCTGGGTTTCTGTGAAGTTTTCCCCATAGGGCTCATGGAGGTGAAGAAATGAAGCCTGGATATGGACTTGGAAAACAGAAGAAAGTCCAGACAGGAATGTCAAGATAAATGGAACAGAGAAGGCAGCATAAAAAACTGACGGCCTGCATTTACTGAACAACAAAATTGAATGGCAGATCAATAAACCAAAAAAAGTACAACTGTGAGAACATGGCAGGAGGATTAAGTAGCCAGCTTAGAAACAGCTATGCTGCAGTGGGCAGCAATGAGGAGAAACATGCTGAAAGAGAAGATAGGATGACAGAAGAGAGAAGATGCAACTCCCATAAGAGAAGAGATAATGGAGATAGCTATGAGAAGTTGCCAAAGTATAAACAAAGACATTACAGAGAAGAGAAGGCAGGGTAGTCAATAGAGAGGAAAAATAACTCAGAATAGAACTTTAAGATGCGATGCAGTTCTTTATCAAACCTGCCACTATAACAGATCCAGAAGAAAATCAGTATAAATTCTGCCAGGAGCAAATATGCACAGGATGAGGTCAGGGATAAAAGGGATTTTCAAAGAAATGGAGCAAAATATACAGACATTTATTATTTTCCATTTTGGCACACAGTCTAGATTTCAAATGGAAGAGATCAATGCAATTACTTCAGTCTGGAGTAGCTCGTGAGGGACACAACTGCCTCATGTGATTTTAAACAGAATTGTTCCAACTGCTGGGGAAGGAATCTAGACACGGTCATTCTTGTCTAGGACTGCTTCATAGAGGCAGATTATAACAAAATCATCAGATATATAAAATTAAATATATAATTTCTTGCATTAAGTGCAAGAAGTATATTTCGCAATATATAAATACACACTATAGTGTATGGTATACACTATAAACGTATTTTGGCAAGATTAGATATTTGTGCCACATGATATTATATCGGACACTATTAATGGTACTGGGAAAGAACAGCACTAGAATGTGAACAGCAAAACATATAAAGACATATAAAATATATTATGTAATATATACCTATTATAATATATAATATAAGGAAATTTCAAAAATCTGTAAGAGAATATGGAGCTTCAAGTAGACAATGAAGCACTAACCAACACTCATTTAATATTTTCATTAACAACTTTGGAAATAAAAATACAAATGGATTTAACTTGCTGATGCAAATCTGACAACACTGGGAGGATGGGAAAGATCAGATCCTTGTAATGGAAGGACTCCATGACATTAAGAATTGGAATACAAATATGGATGAACTTCAACTGCAAAAAGTAAAGGTTATTCATGTAGAAACCAATAATGAGAATTTCTTCTATAATCCAGGAACTTCTCAGTTGGAAACAATAAAGACAGAAAAGCAACTGGATCTGTTAAACAGTCAGAGAACATCCATGAACCACCAATGCCATGGAAGAATGAAAAAGTGAATGTGATTCTAGGTTATATAGTGGAAGGTTACAGGTTATTCTTCAAAGAACCGTGGTGTCAGACCCATAGTCTTAATGGTAATACACCACCAAGCAGTAGATTAAAGAGCAGACACAGACATTTTCTAAATTAAATAACCAATGGACTCACATTCTGAAAAATTAGTAAGTGCTGTCAGTTTAGCAAAAGCATTATAGAATTTTTCATCTATTATTATGCACTAAAACTAGGTATTAAAGCAGGGACTGGTCCCTGTTATTCTGGTGTAATGCAATTGCACAAAATAATACAGGTTCAACCCTAAGACAACTTACAATTATAGGTCTAATCATATAAATACTTACATCCATTAATAATAGCATATTGAGATAGCTTTCTCTTAATATTTCATATTCAAAATAATTGGTTTAATAGTTATCCACTTAGTAATCAGAGAAGGACATTTAGAATAGGAATGTGAGTTGAGAATGGCATATTCATATCCATACACCAAGCAAAATATATGATGATGGAAATTACCTAATAAGAAGGTCAAGCAAACATAATGCTGCTACTCGCACATTTATTACTCTGTTTATTCAATTTGTTAATCCTCTCTTATGAAGCACAATCACTAACACCGTATCTGGATTTCCAACCACTGGCACTTACAAGTACTGCTGGTAGCCACTCAACATGAACCTTGTGGGTCCCTTCCAAGACAGAGTATTCTAACGTGTAAGACCTTGTCATGTGGCAGAATAGCTTCCACCTATATGTGAACTACTAATAAAGTAGGAAAGGTTGTATAGTATAATTTGCACGTTGGTACAGAAAGAATATGGCTAAAAGTAGGCATTGAGAGGATGCAGACTTTTTCCAAGGGCAATATCAGTTTTCTTGAAGTGACATGTGATGATGACTCTTATCTTTCCGCAGTTGTGCAGTGGTCAAGAACTAGAATTGGCTCCCTGAGGATTTTCCTCTGCAGCATTAGATTTATTATATATTCTTATTTCACCTAGATTAACCTGGTTTTAGTTTACAATTATTCGAAGAATATTCCTTGCAATGTTTATCTTACAAGAAAGCAGGAAGTGAAGAAAGCAATCATTAGAAAGTCAGTATGAATTATCTATTTCATTTAAAATCTATCTTTCATAAGTTATATGAATATTTATCATAAGAAAACTTCAGAATAATTGGATGGAGAATTTATTGAAACAGCATAAAAGAAGATATGAGGATTGCTAAATGCACTCAAATACAGAGAGATAAAACAAGAAAAAAGCAACAAATTCTTTGTATATTTTGCATTATCTTGTCACAAGGAAAACATTTTCTCCTTAAGTTAGGCTATCAGAATTTTATTCACTTGCACAACCAGGTTTCACACTACAAAGTTCAAACTTCCAGAAATGCAAATTTCTATAAGATTTCAGCCAGTATGTAGATACTTTTAAATATTTCCTTATTATTTTAAGACAGTATAGGTATAGTTGACTTGTGAACACAGAATAAAATAGTATTCAGCAGCCCAATAAAGTTTATTTGTTGGTTTTGGAGTTGTAGGGTTGGGTTTTTTTCCTCTTAAATTTAATGGATTAAACTCTGCACAGGTAGCCCAATTGCATGAGTCAACTTATCGGTCAAGAAATTATTAATATCTGGTTCCAAACAAATTAAGAATTTATCAGTTATGTCTAAACCAAGAGATGAAGAAGAGTTTCTAGAGCAAGCCAAAAGATGCGAGTACCTAGACTCCTATTTCGTGCTCCTTACCTTCTTGTGTTCGGACTGATAAAGCACACATTTTGTTGAGGACATACTGAGCTTTCTCGAGCTGCTTAGGGCCCACACCACCATGGATACAGACAACATACAATGAGAAAATGGACTTGCACTCGGGTGATGAGTTGGCTTATTGACTCATTCATCAGTAGAGATAAAAAACTATCTTATAATGAGAGGTAACAGCTCCTACTCAGAGTGGACATTGTATTCATCAGAAAATTGCTGAAGATGTTGGAGACAGAAGTTAATCAGCTGTGAGAGCAGTAATAGACATGAGAATGAAGAGGCCATTCTGCGTCATAATTGTCTGGCTCTTACAGAATCATTTCTTGTAATCCTAGCCTGAAAAAAAGCAATTTCAGAAATAAAAATATATCAATATCCTGACAGTATGTTTCTGTGTTTTGTTCTGGAATAGAGGAGTTTTCTTGGGATGAAACTTACACAAAACCAGTGAAAATTTCTGCCAGCTTCAACACCCCTCTTGTGAACATAGATTGAGTATGATTTCCCAGTGATTTAGAACACAGCCATTTTTTTAAGGTGATGGCAAAAAGTTTACCCTTGACGTGATGTCAATCCTTTTCCTTACTTTCAAGGTTCAACAAAACAAAGAAACCAGATCTTTATAATAAAACTTTGCAAGCACTCACCAGTAAGCAAGCCATAATACTTTTTTCATCATTTCAATATGATCCAATTTTAATAAAATATCTTGTTTGAGACAAGAATTTGATGAAAAAATACACTCAAGTAGTTTAAAATCTAAGCGGAAGCATGAGAATTCGGTTAAAGTATCTCACAATTTCCTGTAAGCAAGGCAAACAACCAGGTGTAAAAGTATTGCCTCACAATATTACATTTTTTGTCTTTTAAATTAGTACAAGATTATATAGCTATGAAGAGCCAGTGGAGCCAGTTGTTGTTTAGTGACTGTCAAACTGAGATATGAAGGATGTCAACATGTGCTATATACAGTATACAAACAAAAAGGATCAATTGAAAGTCATATTTTACCTTGCAATTACTATACAGATTACTTATATCAGAGGATAGCATGGACTAGCAGTGGCGTCTTCTCCTTACTGATATTAATCCATATACTTTTAGAAAACAAGTACCATTTTAACAATGAAGAAGGGGTGGCAAATACATGAAAATATATTAAAAGTACTTCTAGGACTCTTACATGGGCATCTCACATTGATGCATTTATGTGGCTTGTCTTTTTTGTTTATAGAAACACAAATAATAAAAAATAGAAAATATTTGACAAAATTATGTGAGAATTGATACACTATGACTGAGACTAATAAGTAATTATCATGAAAATATATTACAGGTAATTTGTCTCTGTTCTGCTATAGATTGTACATTTGTGATATATACAGAGTAGAACAGATATTTGATAACTGTGGGAACAATAGGTCTCAGTAAAGTTCTAAGCAATTCTTAAAGTCAGGCATTTTCTGGAAAAAACAAAGCAAGTTGCAGAGACAAAGAAGGTGGTGAGGTAAGGAAGCATGACACAAACAGAAGTATCATACACATATAAAAGTGAATACCTGTTACCACTGGATGTATTGAGAACATGCCATATGAAATGTGAGAACAAGTGAAAATGACTAAAACTGACTCGAGAACTTACACTTGCCTTCTCATAACCAACTGATATGTTACCAGAAAATGTATGTTGAAAGCTCAGTTTTGGAAGAATAACAGTGTCCATTTAAAGCAGACCAAGCACAGTATAAATTCTCTCAGAAACTCTGAAAGGGAGCATATATTTCAACACTTATATTATTGAAGACAATATATCAAACTAATTCAGGTGAGACAATTTCTAATGTCTGATCAATATATTTTTTTATGGTTTTGTTATGATTTTACATTACTGAAATTGTATTTTAATTTAAGTACTACTAAAGCTTTAAAGCTCTCTCTCCAACTACCTGAAAAGAGGTTGTAGCAAGGTAAGTGTTTGTCTCTTCTCCCAGACAACAAGTGATAGGACCAGAGGAAATGGCCCCAAGTTGTGCCAGGGGAAATTTATTGAATATTAGGAAAAAATTCTTCAGTGGAAGGGTGTTCATGCATTTGAATAGGTTGTCCAGGTAAGGTGATACCAGTATCCCTGGAAGTGTTCAAAAGATGTCTGGATATGGCTGGGTTAATGGTTGGACTTGATGATCTTAGACATATTTTCCAACCTTAATGATTCTATCATTCTATCGAACATGTAATATAACAAGTAATTTAAAATAACCTAGTTTTACAATTAACTTCCAAATCAGTGGGGAAGCTGTCTTCAGCTAGATTTTTCCTTTTTGGTCCAGTGTCTGCTTGCTGGTGCATAGAAGAGCCAGATAGTGTTGTAACAGATGCCGAGAATAGTGTCGACAGAATCTGACCAACACTTTGGCTGAATCTCCTCTGTCTCCCTTATTAAACATACACTAGGTCACAAACTATGTACATATATATTTTTAAAAAAATTAATAGTTATGTGTTTTGAGATCCCATTAAAGTACAAGTGAAAGCAACTTGGACTAAAAAAACCTTACCTTCTTCGGCTCTTAGTATTATCAATGTCACAGACATGGATTTTCCCATGTTGAATAAAAAACGTGAGAACAGAATCCTCTACCTGTAGTCTGCTCATATGTATGGTGCAGTTTTTCAATTGCAATGTGCTTCAAGAAGATGTTTAAAGCAGACAGAACCAGAGAAAAACATGATGAAAGCCTTATTCTAAATTATGCAAAGTAATACTTGAGAAACACCAGCTGGCACATTCAAGAATGGGCCCATTTGCAACAGACAGGAGATGACTACAGAGCCATGCAGCCTGGAATGGTCCCATTCCCTACACTTCTTCCTCTCTATTCCTAGATGGCATCAGAGAGGCTGCTGGTGAGTCCACCAGAGGGTGCCCTTCACTGAGGAAACCAGGAGCATGCTCTTTGCCTCAACTATTCTGTTCATCCTTGTAAAACACCAGCCTAATTCTGAAAAACAGGTTTCTTTGGTGATAACCCTCAAGAAGCAATCATTGCTTCAGATTCCTCAGAAGAAAAAATAACCTTAGAGATGAAAATTTCATATTTAGAACAAACTTCCTGGGGCAATTCTAGAAAGCTGTAATATTACTCTGGTTACAACACCTTGACATAAAAGTAAATAAATCTAAGAAATTGTAGGAAGGGCTTTTCTCTGCATGCACAAACTTGTCTTTTTACTTTCTCAAAACCTGTTGGTCAATGAGACTATCAAACACTGACAGCCTTTTATATTTAATGGCACTGAATTTTATGTTGAAAGTTCATGGCAACTGATGTAAAAATTATGGCAGAGGTGAAATTTTGGAAGCAGTTGTGCTTCAGAACCTAGCCAATACTATAAATATACAGACAAGAAGTTCTTGTCTGTAACAAAAAATATGCAGAACTTATTTCACTTGTTAAAAAATTAACTTTATAACAAAAACAAATGATTAAACAATCTGTCTGTAAGGACTTTGAGGGTATTATATCAGTACAAAATTGAGGATTATTTGCCAAGACCCATCAGAACACAAAGGAATGAACTTAAGATAGAATATGGGAACATGGGAAAAAATAGCTATAGGAGAAAAGTATTCTACCATGGCAATAGTCAAACCCTGCACAAGGGCTCTAAAAGACTGGGAGTCTCTATCCTTAGGGATATGCAAACCTTGACTGGAAATGGTCCTGAGCAATGGCTCCTTATGTTGTTGGAGCAGGAGGTTGGATTAGATGACCTCTGAAGGTCCCTTGCAACCTATGTTGCTCTACAGTTCAAAGGTTTAATTTTTTTCTTTGATGTGCAACCTCATAAGTTTTACTGGAAAGGAGAAGCTGTAGTGATGCAATACCTCAGCTTTAGTAAAGCTATTGACATGTCACAAACTATATAAGAAGTTATAGTTTTGATTAAATTATGGAAATATAGAATTGGTGAAAATACTAAATTAAAAAGCAGTTAAGTGTCTGTCACAAGTTTGGTGGTTTTCAGTACTTTCTGTAAGACTCCTAAACAAGTAAATACTACTAGTCTGCATTGTCCATGCTAAATAACAGAGCTAAATACAAGAATCTTGTGGCTCTGGGTTAGACCCAAATCAATTATTATTGGGTCAGAACCACCTTGTGGGGAGTGTGTGTGGATGTGTGGGTGTGTGTGTGGAGGGGGGAAGGGATGGGTCAAACTTCACAGAGGTGCGGTGGCATCGTGTCCCTCATGTCAGATCCCTGGAGCCCACATAGGGAAGCCCCAGAGCAGCCATCAGTCACAAACAGCCTGGGAAAACTATAACGCACCACACCTTCTGCAGCCCCTAAACTAGCTCAGTTTGGCAGGGACAGTGAGAACACTGCCCCTCATCCTGGCCTGGAACCCCCAGAGTGGTTGGTGGGTCAGAGACCCTAGCTGGAGGGGTTGGTCACAGGGATCAGAGCAAATAAAACCAAGGGCATGTATGTATTTGCCTCGTGTCACAGCCCTTACCATTGAATTTGAGAGCTAGTCTTCTACAAGGCTTTGATGGTAGCTATATAATCTGATTTTCCCTTTTTCTCCTTCTCTCTTCTTGATCCCTCTGCTTCTCTTTCTTTGCACCTTTCTTGATGCTTGGGGTGGTTTGGAGGTGGAGGGGTTGGATCTTTCTTTAAATGTTGTGGAATTGTTTTACTGCATTTTGACTTAAGCATTGTGAATTAATAGTATATGCTTAGTCAGTACTGTGGGGGAACATTTTTGTCTAGTTTGTATGGTGTCCTTTTGAACTTTGGTCAAGTCTCCTTATTTACTCCCCTAAATTAATAAAAAAAATTCCTTGGGAACAAGCCCATGGGTTATTCTCTTGATGCTCTCTTGAGGTATTAAAGAACCCTATATGTATATATCAAAGTAAAGCTGATAGCCAATCTTGTAAGCCAGCATCTCCTAGCGCTGGAGTTTTACACTCTGAAAGGTTCTCAGTCACAGAGCAGTCAGGAAACAAGCCTCTGTTGGCTCTTGTCAGCTTAACTGTTTTCAATATGTTAAGAGCTTGTTAAAACATACAGTATAAAAAGTACATATCCAATTATTGATACTCTAAGATCAATGCTTGTTTAACTGATTCGTAAGCTGACACGAGAAGGAAGGTGTCTCGCATCTCTCTGTGGAAGAGAGCCAACACATCAGCTACACTTTCCTGGGGATGGGGAGGCTCTCAGTTTGATGCCGCTGGGAAGGACAGGAAGAAAGGACATGGGAAGGGAGAGAGTTGTAAAAAATTTTATTAGTTTTGCTACTCTAGCTGCTTAAATTATTCTCAAATTAAGGATACATTTGTTTCTTTTTTATGTAAAATTAGGCTTTTTGAATTAAAAGGCCTTTTGGATGTTGTGCTGGTTTTGGCTGGGGTAGAGTTAATTTTCTTCACGGTGGCTGGTATGGGGCTTTGGTTTTGATTTGTGCTGAATATAGGGTTGATAATAATAGAGATGTTTTTGTTATTGTTAAGCAGTACTTATACAGAGTCGAGGCCTTTTCTGCTTTCTGTACTGCCACACAGGAAAGGAAGCTGAGGTTGCATGGGAGGTTGGGAGAAGACAAGCTGGGACAGGTGACCCAAACTGACCAAAAGGATGTTCCATACCATATGACAACATGCTCAGTATAAAAAGTGGAGGGAAGAAGGAGGAAGGGGGAGGGGGGACTTTTGGAATGACAGCATTTGTCTTCCTAAGTAACCATGATGGAGGTTACACATGATTGAGCCCCGATCTCCTGGAGATGGCTGAACAACTGCCTGCCCATAGGGAGCAGTGAATTAATTTCTTGGTTTGCTTTGCTTATGTGCACTGGCTTTCCCTTTTAAACTATCTTTATCTCAACCCATGAGTTCTCTAGCTTTCCTCTTCTCATTCTCTTCCTGATCCTGTTGGTGGTGGTTGAGCGAGCAGTTGTGAGGTGCTTAATTACCAACTGGGCTTAAACAGCGACAGATATCTTGGGAGATTTGGGGGAACAAGAAGTTCTAGAAAGATGCACTTCGGAAGTCTTCCTGACTCATGGTCCTGCCACAACCACAGAGAAATTAATCTGATCAACTGAGAAATATTGTTGCTTCATTGAATCATATAGAACAGCTTGGGTTGGAAGGGACCTTTCTGTAGAAATCTGATTTTGCCTTTTCTCTTTCTTCTGTTTCCACTTTCTGGGGTAAAAGAAACAAATTTTTTCATTCCTTTAAGACATGCAAGATGTCATAAAAATGATGAAATTTAGAGGTTTGAAGACATGAAATGTTTCTTTACACCATCTTTAGGCTGTCCTAGTTCTTGACAGCTGTAGGGTCCAGCCTTGCAACCCTCCAGCATAAACTAATATATTTTAGGGCTACTGTTATCAAAGGAAATACATCCCTGTAGCCTGGACCCCTGGACCCCACTGTGCCTCCTGTTGTAGGGATTGGAGAAGTTCATTCAGGATCCTTTCTCTTGTCCCTGTGATCTCACTTCAGTGTGGAAGTTACATTTTCATATAGCTCTTCTACATCACTGATACCACAGGCTGGAGTCCTACAGGGCAGCTGCCACTGACCATGGACAGCAAAGGAATAATAGATGGAAATTATTGAAATTGTGTGAGCCACCACTTACACAAGGAGCAGTGGCTTACTAAGTATAAAATATATATGGCTGAAATTAATCGCTGTTGCAATATCATGATGAAAAATTGAAACAGAAAACTTGCATTTGAATATGTGATAAGGTAGTCATACATGAATATTTATTTAAACGATTTTCTGAAATTTGAGTGTGAGTTTTTCTATTATCTACTTTTCCTTTAGTGCACATTTTCACAGTTATAAATTTTCTTGGTGTCAGTTTTAACCTCCCATGGTTTACATACACTTTATCTTTCCCTTTAAGAAGCCATCTGAACATCTTAACAAATTTCTTTGGTAATTTATTATGACATTACATAATTGAGTAAATTATGAAGAATTTATTCACTTTCCTGGCAGAATTTCATCCAATCAATGTAATTAGCATCTAATATTTTGCAAGTGAAGCTGATATCCTATAACCTGGCCATTTGCTGACCATGCAATACTGTTACTTTCAACTTTGTCTAATTTCTAATTTCTTCATACTATCTTGTTATCCCATCTTCCTTTTCTTTATACAGCTCTGAAACTATCTCATCAGTATGCTGTTCACTGGCCCATTACTTTAATAGTTTCCTAAAAAATAAACAATTTCTTTCCTGAAAGAGGCTCAGTCTTATCACTAGTTGTTTCTTCCTTAGAGGCTGGACACTCATGATGCTTTCATTTTATTCAGGATGTGGTTTTAAAGCCACTCTGTCAGCTTTCACTTCACAGTGGAATGATGATTCAGAAGTTAATTGCATTGACATTAACCTGTTTTAAGAAGCCTAAAGTATCAATAAATCATTTCTTTAGTCACTGTACTTTTCCTGCTACTTTATTGACATACTGCACCTGAACTGATAAGTAGGCTGAGAAATACCTCTTTCTTCTAACATACTTTGTATTCTTAACAGTACCATTCTAAAGAAAAGAAGGTAATGTTGATATACAGAAACACACAAAAATAAGTTAAGCAGATTTCTTCAGCTTTGCTATTCTTATCCCTTTTAAAAGATTCAATTTTAGGAAAGCATTGCACTTAGTGGAATACGGTTTTAACTGTTACATAGTCTGACTGACAAGTGCAGCCACAGACCCGTAATAAAACTTCTCTAAATAACCAAAAAATTCCTCTGAAGACACAAATTCTCTTTTTTTTTCCCTTTCACTTCTCCCATCTCCAGACCCATGTCTTTACGAGTACCTTATGAACACTTACATAGTTTCTTTTACTGGCAGTCTGGAACAAAAGTGCTTCCTATCTGCTACCTGTATTGAGTGACACTATCGAGAATAAATTATCTATTGCAATGCACCTCTCCATTTGAACTCAAGTTTCAGTGCAGCATTTCAACATTGGTTTCAATCAGAAAATCAGTAGTACTTGCAAGTAAAACTTTCTGTGAAATTTTAATCACTTCTTCATCACTAAAAAAAAATGGGACAGTAAGCTGACATAAGTAAGCTGTCAAGCAAAGGTTTTATACCTATTCATAAGAATTGGTAAATGCAGTCACATATAATACTTCTCAAACTTAAACAAATGTGGATGGGAAAAATATAAAAACAACAAAAAAAGTAAATTAGTCATATGTTATTTATTGTGCATACAAATGTCTGTGGCTTTAATTGCTGGACATGAAAAATCAGCTTTGGAAAACATGAAGATTTCTGCGTATCTGAATGAAACAAGACTTTTGAGAATTTAAAAAAAAAAAAAAAGAGAGAGAGAAAAAATATGAATTCACAAATTATTTCCCTAAACTTATTAAAATATAGGCTATGCCCTGGGGTTGATAGATAAGAAGAAGTTTTATCATTATTCTCAGTTACATTTTTGAAAGAGTCAATGTAATGAACTTCTGCTTAGTATTGTTCCCACTGTAAAAATGAATGGTCTTTTGTATGTAGTGACACGGAGAAAAGAAAATCAATTTTTGTGGGTTTAACTCTACTCAGCATACATGCATTTGGCAAGTTCTCACTGTCTACTCTGTAAATACATGAATCCATGATTTTGTGGGGTTGTATCTACAGAAAGAAGAAAAAGAAAAAGCATAGAAACAACTTGTGTTCATTGAGTAAATGTTCAATTTTCAAATAAAAATAAACCCCAAATCATTTCCCTGCTCCTTATTTGGCTTGTGACTGAATAATTTTTTTCAAGGTGGTTTGATTCTGAGGACCAAACTGTAAAGCTGTGGCAATCAGAGAATATTCCTTACCTTAGGCAAGAAAAAAGGAACATAATTTCCACCTCATAGGTTCTAACAATCCATGTGGTTACTGGCTTTTAATACATAATGAATAGATTTGAGTCTAGTGGCAAGAACAGGGGATAATAGCATATCTAATGAAGTACAAGTTTTCAAACTTGCAAGCAGAAGGATTCAGTACCTTTAGTCAAAGGTCATTTTTAATGCAACTAGCATACGGATTAGAGAAGATCACCCTAAACTGCTTGAATTTAGGGTGTGATAACCTTTAAAGGAAAAAATTAACCCGTTTTCTAAGCACAGCAGACAGAAAGTTCAAATTATAAGAATCACTTGTCAAAACTAATAAAACAGGGCCATATCTAATATTAGTTTTTGCACTATATTTAGCATTTAAAATTTTAAATGGTGCCTTAGTGAAGAAGTAACATTACTTGTACTGTGTACTTCATGTACAAAGAGAAACTGGAAATATTAAGTTATTTTCATACCGAACCAAGGGAAAGAGAAGTAGCATGAGTAAAGTGAAAACATTCAACAAGGTTCAAGTATAGGGTTCATTCAGGGAAGGTTTATTGATTTTGCTGAGATAAAATTAATTAATACTCATTAGACACTTAAAAAGTTGTGTAAGTAACTTAAGGGTCACTATAAGATCACTATATAGTCAATATAAAATGTTAGGAAATTTCTGAAAACAACTCAACATATCCATATTTTTTTTTTAACTAAGTCTCTAAAACAGGAAGGATTAAATAGTGATCTCTCCATAGACAGCAAAGGGAGTGAAGATGATTAGCTTATCCCTACACCATATGTTTCATTACAATGGTATTTTTTTTCAAACTTCAATGCATGCTCAAATTCAAGAACTGAGATTAATGTGGCTCTGCTCTGTGAAAGCATTTTTGTATGATATGTGACAAAATTACTTGGATATTCATTGTATGAATGTATTATTGAAGTATAACAGTAGTATCAGGGTGGAAGAATAAGAAAGGGGAAGATAAACCACAAGACGAAATTTTTTCATAAACATTTCAGGGCGATTAAAAAGTGGCGACAGTGTTATTTCCAGACAAGTTACTGTTATCACACACAGCTAAGTTTCTAATCTCCTTTTACTCTTGTAGGGAAATAGCACATCAGCATTTAATAATTAGATAGATACAGTTTCCAAGGGGTAAAAAGGCTGCTGTTGAGAAGCAGTAGAGACTGATGGAAGGAAACAGAGGTGAGAATTATAGAATAATATAATTATAAAATCATTTAGGTTGGAAAAGACCTTTTAAGTTCATCAAGTCCAAACATTTATCCAGCACTATCAAGCTGCACATGTAAACCATGTCTCAAAGCAGGTTGAAACAGACAAAATTATAGGCTTTTTGCCATTTTTAAATCCCATTTTGAATGTCAAAGAAAGTGAATATCTAATAAATAATTATGGGAAAAGACACTTCATCTAGGCTATGGACTGCTTTTCCATGGATGTTACCTAGTATGATGGATTTATTGTACCACGGTGGGTATTACAGGGTAAATTATGTCAACCTTACTCAAACTTCATACCAAGGATGTAGGTTTTTTTACAGACCATGGAAGCATGCAAAACCAGTGTAAAACATTCTTACTGATTAGTGAATAAGGAAGACTTAATAAAATGTAAAAAAAATTTCAAGAAAAAAAACATATTGTTCCTAAATTGAGTATGTCAAAGATTGACTATTTTCTTTTTAACAAAGGTCAAATGAAAACTAGGCTCTGATGGGCTTCTGCTTACCAGGTACCTTTGTAACAATAACTCGATGCTCTTCCAGTCATCTCTGAAACTTCCAGTCCCCCTTGCCTTCTTGGTCTTGGATGGTGAAAATAGTGTCACAGTTACCAGGTCTGCTTGAAAGCTACTGTCTCGTAGGCAGACAAATGCAGTAAAAATGGTAGGATGTAGACAACTACATCAGTTTGTATCACTGCAGGGATAAGTTCAGATTCTAATGATTTATTTAAACTCAGTCTTAGTGCTACCAATAAAATTAAGTTATATTTTCATACAAGAAGGTTGTCCAGTTACTACACTCATAACTGTTGCTAGGTGGTAGGTGGCAGCATCACCAAAGGACTGGGTATGGACACCAGCAGCCCTGTGAAAGGGTAGGCTGTTTTCTTACCTTTCTTACTATGTCTTCAAGGCATGAGATGTTATGCCTGGGGATACATACTCAGAGAGTGGACTGAAGAGCAATTAGTTCTGCAGCAGTTACATGAGCATATTTTTGTGAGGTAACAAGTTGGAATCAATAGAGTTTAGATTTTAAGAGAATACTAATGGCAGAAGTGGCCTGTACAGCTATTCACTTTTCATGCAAAAGATTAGATCATCACATGTCAAGATTTTCAAAGCAGAGCAGTAGCTCAGCCCTAAGTAGATAAATGGGACTGAGTGCAGTAAAAAATAATAGCCTTTTTGGTTTATAGATATTTGTGTGGGATAGGATGAGCACACTGATTTATTCAATGAAACTCCTTATTGAACTCATACAATACTCATATTCTTTTAAAGAAATTGCTATTGGAAGGGAAATAAGTTGTGGCTTCCCAGATTCATTTCCTCTATGCATTCTTCTACACTGATTCATCTTTAGTAATTGCCACAATCCGAGAAGGCATCAGTCTGCCTAATTTAAGCACATGAAACTAGGGAGGCAGGAACTCTCTCTAGAGGCCTTCAAAGATAATGAACTGTTCACTATCTTCTGTACATAAAAGTTAGGCATTGCTTTTTTTAATCCTAGAAAAATAGATGTGAAAAAAGTTATCTGTAATATAGAGATTAGATCGCACTCTTGGCTATCAGGAAAAGCATACACTTTTTTTTTTTTCTAATTAAGTGCAACATTTTAAAATATTTGACCATAAAGCATAGCTACCTGACTGGGGATTGACTTAGGGTGACTGAACACAGGAATGGGTTGCACAGAGAGGTTGTGGAATGTCCCTCCTTGGACATATTCAAAACCCATCTGGACATTGTCACTTCCTGTAGAAGACCCTGTTTCAAACAGGACAGTTGGACTAAATGATGTTCAGAGGTGCTGGTTGATTTCAGTTGTTTTGTGATTCTGGGATTTTGAATTCCTCCCAGGTCACACAGTCCTCCCTGACTGGGCTGCTACCTCTTATATGTGTCCTTTTCGTGCCTGAGTTGAATCAGGAGCAGCTTGTTCATCCATGCATGTGTCCTGTCACCATGGCTTGATTTTCTGCTCAGGCTGGAGGAGGTGATGTCAAACAACTCCCCTGGAACCATCCTCTCTCCAGCATAGTTTCCCACGGGATTCTTGCAAGCAAGTCCCTAAACAGGTCGAAGTTCACTCTCTTGAAGTCTGATTTTGGAATCCTGCTGTTTGCCTTGATCCCTTCTCTTGGGATCCTGAACTCCACCATCTTATGGCCACTGCAACCAACAGCCAAAATCCCCTACTCGTTCTTCCTTCTTTTTAAGGATCAGGTCCAGCAGAGAATGTCCTTTCATCAACAGCACTGTCATCAATTTAATGTATTTGTGACACCAATGCACACACCTGTATTGCTTATGATCTGCTCTGCTGGCCTTCTAGAAGATATTAGATACTTTTTGGCAAATTTCCTACAAAACAGAGCAAATGGAATCATGTCTTTTGGTCTGCAGTGTTGGGGTTTTTTTATAAGGCTGTATACCTGGGTAATACCGAATGTATTGCATTTTTTTACAGCCACCATTTCCACAGTGCCAGATATCTTGTATATTATGGTGCTGTTTTAGTAGTCTTGTTGGGTTTTTATATTTCTGTGTCACTAATTTTAGGATTTTTATTTCTGCAGAAAGAGAAGTGAACCTCTTCCATTTAAAATTACATTCTCTCCCAAGTTACTTAGCAGGAAACTAAAAGATTAAAAAAATAAAGTTCAATTTGAGCTTGAATGTTAACCAAACAGACATCTTTATGTTTTACGAATAATTTAAGAGGAAGTATAGTGTGATGAAAAAAAATGTAGTAAACAGTGTTCTTAATGTCCATCTATCACAACACAATCATAAATCAAATTTGTGTTAAGCTCGGTTGAAGGCAATGACATCCAGGAGTAAACTCACCACCTGTTTAAGCTAAAGAGAAAAAAATTAAAGCTTCACAATGCGCTTAGTCAAAGAACTAAACGATGGGAAGTTTTTGAAAACTTTAAGATGTCTAGGAGACTAAGTTAAGAAATAAATTAAATACAAACAAAACCTGAAGATCAAGACGAAAATCTATCAATCTCTTTCTGACATAGCCTTTTCCTTTTCCTGTTATTTACCAAAAGAATGTAAATAATAAAACATGAAAAAATGTAAATGAGCACTTGAATGCAAATGTCCTTAAGAGTATAAGTTCTGTGTAGATGAAAGTTCACCCAAAAAGTGAGTCCTGCAAAATATAAATTCATGTTTAGATGCTTCTCAGAATAAATAAATAAATGGTGGCCATATATACACATAACAAGACCCTTGGTCTACCGAATTGTGGAAAAAAGTAAAAGGCTACACAAACTAATTTGTGCATATCTGTACATTGGGGATAGCTTTTAACGTGCTCTACAAGACAAAAAAACAGTTAACAATGTTGACAGTGAAGGTATCTTGATCATAATTTCACAATATCTGACAAATAAATACACCTTGTGGTATATATCATTGTCCTAGGCTTTCTGCAGATATCGACAGGCACACCTAAGTAGTTGTGCGAAGTTTATCTTTTCAAAGACTTTCTGTGACTCTGAGAACCAGGCATGTTTGATTGTAATGAAAGTTTTAATCATGGATTAGAAAAAAGAACACTCTGTTTTAATTGGAAAGCGTGACGTGAAAAACCTGAAAGCTTTTCTTGGCTAATCAGGACATTTTGGTCTTAAAGTTTAATGGGAAAATCTTCACAAGTGATTGGGAGGGATGTTATACTCTTATTGGCTCAGGATTTTTCAGGCTTCTGAATGAAAACTGTTGAAGAAATGGTACAAGGGTCTGGGAGGATTCCTTCCTCATGGCTTTCTAATCATGCTGGTTGCATGAGATGGAGCTGAGGATTGGACAAATGACTGGAGCTGCCATCAGGGGTGTATTGACAACACTAGATGACCACCTCTTTTGACACACTATATAGGTATAAAACGCAAGCTACACATTGAACATCAACTCCTCATCAAGGATTACTCTTCTGATGCTTTAAGAATCAGAAGGCTATGAGAATTTTGAGTTCCAGTACTTCAAATTGGTAGTACGACTATGCTGCCAACAGAGAGGATCTCGAAAATACCCCCAGAAGATTCTGAAATCAGAAAGACTTTCTACTTCAGAAGTAGAAATTCTAGATATGGCATCAGCTATCTGATCTGGAAGGAAGATAAAAAGCTTCCTTGCAATCATACAAGCAAAGCAAAGCAAAATTGAGGCTATGCACTACCTTCCTTAGCACCAAGAAGCCAAATTTTAAATGTACCAGAGATTTACAACTTCCACACACATAAGTTATTAGACTAACTCCTGAGCAAGAGCAGTGTGTTTTAGCATAGTAATAAGAAATTTGACCTTGACTACTACCTGTTGTGAATAAAGAGGATAAAGAAAAAGAACTGAACAAAACTATAGTCTAATGTGACCGTTTAGTTAGAGGTAATTTTAATGGTAAATGTTCTTGCATGTGAAAAACAGCCAAAATTATTCTTATACTATTTATAAAATACAACATAAACAAGTAATATTTATTATGCAATAATATGAATTGGACCATATTTAATGTTTTAGTGTGGAATTCATCTGACCTGATGCTGTGTCTGCTGTATAGATATATTCATCTGCACAAGTCACCCTAAGATTTTTGACTAGTATTAAAACTCCTGTTATTGGTAATTTAGCACTCATGTATTGCTAGCTTCAAAGTAGATTCCTACATTGGATTATAGTCATAGACTGTGATAGGCTAATTGACAATAACTGGAATAAAGTGTTTGTTTTAAGGTGGTGATAATAGTTTCCCAGCAGTACTTTTCAGATAGCCAAAAAATCACATTGTCCATTCTGTAGACCCAACAGTCTGTATCAGTCTGAACATAAAAGAAAAGCAATCACTCTGATCCAAGAAGTCTACAGAAAGACAGTTGTGATTACCTGGCCTCCAGTTTGGAGATGACTTATAGTCAGAGCAAATTTGAATTATCAAAGCAAATGTTTAGGTATCTGAAAATTACAATCACAGAATAACAGAATCATCTAAGTTGAAAAAGACCTCTGAGATCAATGAGTCTAACCTATGACCCAACACCACCCTGTCAACTAGACCATGGCACTAAATGCCACATCCAGTCTGTTCTTAAATACCTCCCAGGACAGAGAATCCACCACCCCCCCAGGCAGCCCATTCCAATGTTTGGTCTCTCACTCTGTAAAGAATTTCTTCCTAATGTCTAACGTAAACCTCCCCTGGCAGAGCTTCAGACTGTGCCCTCTTGTCCTACTGCTGGTTACCTGGGAGAAGAAACCAACATCTACCTGGCTACAACCTCCTTTCAAGGAGTTGTAGAGAGTGATGAGGTCTCTCTCCCCTGAGCCTCCTCTTCTCCAGGCTGAACAACCCCAGCTCCCTCAGCCGCTCCTCATAGGTCTTGTGCTCCAGTCCCCTCACCAGCCTCATTGCCCTTCTTTGGACACACTCCAGAACCTCAATGTGCTTCCTAAACTGAGAGGCCCAGAACTGGACACAGTACTCCAGGTGTGGCCTCACCAGCACTGAATACAGGGGCAGAATCACTTCCCTGGTCCTGCTGGCCACACTGTTCCTTATGCAGGCCAGGATGCCATTGGCCTTCTTGGCCACCTGGACACACTGCTGGCTCATGTTCATCTTCCTGTCAATCAGAACCCCCAGATCCCTCTCCACCTGGTTGATCTCCAGCCACTCTGTCCCCAGTCTACAGCGCTGCATGGGATTGTTGTAGCCAAAGTGCAGGACCCGGCACTTGGTCTTATTAAACATCATACCACTGGATTCAGCCCATCTATTCATCCTTTCCAGGTCCCTCTGAAGAGCCATCCCACTATCCAGCAGATCAACACAGACCCCCAACTTAGTGTCATCTGCATATCTGCTGATGATGGACTCAATCCCCTCATCCAGATCATCGATAAAGATATTAGACAGAACTGGGCCCAACACTGATCCCTGGGGGACACCACTAGTGACCAGCTGCCAACTGGATGCAGCACTATTCACCACCACTCTCTGGGCCTGGCCCTCCAGGCAGTTCCTAACCCCCTGTCCAAGCCGTGGGCTGCCAGCTTTTTCAGCAGTATGCTGTGGGAGACGGTGTCAAAGGCTTTGCTGACGTCCAGGTAGACACAACCACAGCCTTCCCCTCATCCACCAGGTGGGTCACCTGGTCATAAAAGGACCAGGTATGCAAAAGTTAAAGTATGTTAGTGCATCCTGTGGGTACCCAGGAAATATGTCTTATACACGTGCAGAAATAGAGTAGAAATCTAATAAGACTTTTATAACAAGATATTAGCAAGTTCAAATACATTAGTGACCTTCAGTACCACTGACTGTACTTTTCACAGATACACATGAAAGTAAGAACATAAATAGACTTTTTAAGCAAGCTGGGATTATAATAAGATTGGGTTATTCAAAAAGTGTATTATTTCATGCTATAATCCTGGGATTAAGTTTCACTAATTTTTGCTTAAGCAAGATAATTGCAAAAAAGTGATTAAATCTCTTGTTTTATCTGAAATGTAAAGAAAGAATATATTTTTGTATTAATATGCATTCTTGGCAAAGAAGAGATATTTGCAAGAAAGTCAAATTTGTCATATATTCACTCTATAGCCCACCTGTCTTCACAGATAAATAGGAAACTGAGTAAAGCTGCTTGAGATATGTCTATCTGAGTCTACAGATTGTCTGAAACAAGATGACTGGGGTCTTGATTTCTAGAATCTACTAAGCTATAGTGGTAGGATTCACCTCTCTGAATCTAGTTATCTGAAAACAAGACATCTAGCCTAAAAAAGTCATCTTGGTCTTTCTACAGTAAATTGGAAGAACTAGACACCTCTAGAGAATACCCTAAACTAACATTTTACCCTAGATACTTTGAATGAACCGTACAAGTGCTTCAGTCTCAAATGATTAGCAAAAGAGTCAGTGGAGGAAATTTAGATTATACATCTAAATGGCACATGGGAAAAGGAATGTGGAAGTGATTCCGCTCTGAGGGTCCTGACCCTTAGTTCTCCCTCACATTAGATGGACTGTTACACCACTGTGTACACTGAACAAGGTGCTGCAAGTTACACTGAAGAGTGCAACATTATTGTGCAACAATCAAAGGCAGCAACACCTCAGTCATATTTTACCTATTTTCTACAGATGTCTCTTTGTACATATAAAAACAGTTAGTAGGTTAAATAGTATCATAGAATCATAGAGTCATAGAATAGATTGGGTTGGAAAAGACCTCCAAGATCATCAAGTCCAACCCCTGATCCAACTCCAATTACTATATCATGGCACTAAGGGCCACGTCCAATCTCTTTTTAAAAACCTCTAGGGATGGTGAATCCACCACCTCTCTGGGTAGGCCGTTCCAATGCCTGATAACCCTCTCTGTAAAGAATTTCTTCCTAACATCTAACCTAAACCTCCCCTGGCAGAGCTTGAGCCCATGTCCCCTTGTCCTATTGTTGGTTGCCTGGGAGAAGAGACCAACCCCCACCTGGCTATAACCTCCCTTCAGGTAGTTGAAGAGAGTGATGAGGTCGCCTCTAAGCCTTGATAGTAGGATAACTTCTTACCAGAAAACAAAAAAAGTGTTAGAAAAATAAATAGGGTAATAAAACCAAGTTCCTAAGAAAATGTTTTTTAGCTACCAACTTTCAGGTTTTTTAGAGTTTTGTCCTGTGTCTGAGTATATTTGCTATGTTAGCTACTAATTGGCTACTCACACATCCAAATCCTCACTGACCAAGGTTTTGTATTAAGCTTGTAAAAACAAATGCATTTGCTTCAAAGGTAAGATTAATGTTATCCTCTCAAACATGACAGAAATGTCATATTTTATCCCTTCTAAAGTTCTCTACCATTTAGAATGTGCAGCATTTGCTTTAAAACAGTTGCACTATGTGAAGTAATGCCTAAAGTATGATCACTTGAGTGTTTCTGCCATGGAGATTTCAGACTCAAAAATATGCTACATTCATTTATTCTTACTGTGATAGAAAGAAGCAAAATAGCATCAAAAATAAGAGTTGCTATGGAAAAGCACAAGAATATTAAATACAAGTTGAAATTGAATTTTCTAGTAATGTTCAATGTACTTAATCTCTCTGTTTTTCATAGAAGTGTAGGCTAAGAAAGTCAAGAAAATTTGAGAAAAGCAAATATAATCTTTTGCTAAAAATTTGCATAGCTGAGCACAATTTATGAAACTGCTAAAAAGCTTGTGAGAGATTTGGAAAAGTCTGAAGAAAGCTAGTAGGCAGAAATGCTAATAATTAAATAAATCCCATTCTTACTTACATGGATGTCGGGAATTAGCCAGAAACGGTTAAAGAATTGTGAAAACTAGTTCTCTGTCAACAATCTGTCAGACTGTAAAGCTAAAACAGTACTTCCGAGTGTTCAGGAAGATTAGCTATCTACCAGCACTGGATTTTGCCTTTAACAACAGCAACAGCATTGCTTCATTCTAGAAATCTTGTTTTATGAGGAAAGATGGTGTCATCCTACTGAAACATAGGTGGACGAACAAAATATATGCATAAAAGCATGTAATCATGTCAAATCCAGATAGAGTGAAATAGATTAAACTATATTAAAAACTATAGTATAAACTGTTCTCCCTAGGTTTTTTTTTGTGAAGATGGTCTCCAGTGCTCTCATGCTTTCTATTTGTGACCAGTTAGCTCACAATCCTTTTAAATATTATTACAATAAACCATCATTTTCAATCCAAATTGCATGGACTCAAGTAGTACTTTTTTGTGTGATTTGAGATCCCATGGAACCACTCCTATTGGTACAATGCCTTTAAGTATAGTAGCCAAAACTAAATACATATTAGTTAAATGAAAGGTTTTCATCCAAGCTCCGCAAAAGTGCAGTGTTGGGACAGCTTTCTAATGAAGTAGAATAGAAAATACATAAAGAGTTTGCACATGGAGTGCCCCTATTTTAGGAACAAGTGATCCCATATGTGTTATATAACACTTTATATGATGTAATTACCTGAAATAGATTGATTGACACAGTTGATCCATTCCATCCCTTGGCTTTCTCAGAGCGTGTATCATTTTGTATTCTGCTCAAGTGAAAGATTTATAGTTGCCTGTTTTCCATACACTAGCCCTTTCTTAGTTTCACAAAGTCCCCTAGGTTAATAGCATAGCTATATCAATGTGTACTAGGTATTTGTGGAACTGTGCATATGACTAAGGATTTGCTCTTTGGATTTCAGTTTTGACCCTTTGGCTTAGATTCTCAACAATTAAGTATGAGCAATGGGCTGGTGACTTCCTTGGAGATACACTGATTTCCACCAGCAGAGGTATAAATCTATGCTATTTTTACCTCTTGCAAAAGTATAAAGAGGTTTTTAACAGAAAATTGTTTGGAACTGTACTTAATTTTCCATTAATCACTGTGCATCCGAGTAAATGCCGAATTATTCTCTGGAAGGGTTCCTGTTGGTAATCCATTGCTTAGCAGGTAATGTCATAGGAAATTACTTCTTTCAGAATCTGTCTGTGCTTCTGGTGGTTTATTCTCAGTCAACAGTTCTGATGATCCCTTCACCACTTTTTTTCTACTTCATCCACTCTGCTGACTTTTTCTTAGGGATATGCATACATCAATTTCTTGTTAAAACAAGACTTGAAGAAGCAATGCCACTTTTTTACTGGGCTCTTCCATTTGCACAAACTGCTATGTGACAGAGTAGAAATCCTGCTTAAAAGTTGTCCAATTATGCTTCATTATTTTGTAACATTTTCAACAACTGGATGCTTCATTACATGCACTACAGAGCAGAAGTATTTTCTTTCTTTTTGCAAGTGTGCAGCTGCAAATCTTGTGGCTTTAGCATGGTATCTAGAACACATTAATCATCCTTCCAAAGACTCCTATCAGCAATAGCAATGAAAAATAACTGAGTTATTCAACAAGTAAATGATCAATTGCATATGTACTTTGAATATTATAATTTGCAGCAGTATAGCAATAGCAATAGTAATACTGCTTGAAAGCACCTAATATTATGAATGAAATAACTTGATAACTATTGACTGTGGAATGTTTATCATTGCAACTATTTTTAGTAACATAATCAAAATGACAAGTTTTACAGAAACTGAACTCAAAAGGACCATTTTGAAGGACAAAAAAAACCCCCAAAACAACTGTTCATAGAATAAATGTTCTCAGTTTGCAGGACCTGAAAGTGATATTTGAAAAAGGTTTATATTTGCTCTGATTTATACGTTACAGTTCATTTCAATATAGGACCACGAAAACATTGCTATAATATGGGGACAATAAAAAGAGGGGGTTTAGCTTCATTAATGGCAATAGGCAATGCGGAAATATCAACGGCATAGTACAGGATGAGGATGATCACCACACAGAGACAGAGACAAGGAAGAGGTGTTTAACACTTTCTTTGCCTCTGTCTTCAACACAGATGAAGGAACAAGGGGGTCTCAGTGCCCTGAGCTGGAGGACCATGACTGCAAGAATGATCAACGCCCATTCGACCCTGAAACTGTGCAGGATCTACTGCTCCAACTGGATCCCTACAATTCTATGGGGTCTGATAGGATTCATCCCAGAATCTTCAAAGAACTGGCTGTTGTCATTGCAAAACCTCTCTTGATGATTTTGGAGCAGTGTTGGGAATCTGAAGAGGTCCCAGCTGATTGGAAACTGGTAAATGTCCTGATTTTCAAGAAGGGAAAGAACTTCAGTGCCTGGCGACGTTATGGAGAAAATTATTCTGGGAAGTATTGAAAAACATCTGAAAGACAACACTATCATGGGTCACATCAGGGCTTCACAAGGGAATAGTCTTGCTTAATCAACCTGATATCTTTTTATGACAAGGTAACCCATCTAGTTGATCAAGGGAAGGCAGTTGATGTAATCTTTTTGGATTTCAGTAAAGCTTTTGATACTGTCTCTCAAAATGTCCAGCACACAGCTAGATAAACCTATCGTGTGGTGTGACTCACAGGTCGAGCACAGAGGGTACCAATGAACAGGATGACATCAGACTGGTGACCTGTCACTAATGAGGTTCCACAGGGCTCCATCTGAGGCCCTATACTCTTCAACATCTTCATATATGATTTGGACACAGGACTGGAACGGGATACTAAGTAAGTCTTCAGATCACACGAAATTGGGAGGAGCTGTTGACTCCCTCAAAGGCAGAAAGACCTCGACAAATTAGAGGACTGGGCAGTCACCAACCATATGAAGTTCAACAAGGGGAAAGTGCCAGATACTGCACCTGGGATGGGGCAATCTCGAATGTACATACAGGCTGGGGAATGAGATGCTGGAAAGCAGTGCCAAGGAAAGGGACCTGGGGGCCCTGGTCAATGGCAAGTTGGATATGAGTCAGCAGTGCCCTGGTAGCCAGGAGAACCAACCATGTCCGGGGGGGCATCAGGCACAGCATCACCAGCCAGTCAAGGGAGGGGATTGTCGTGTTCTGCTCTGCCCTGGTGCAGACTCACCTTGAATATTGTGGCAGTTTTGGGCACTGTGGTATAAGGAAGATGTTAAGCTGTTAGAGAGTATCTGAAGAAGGGCAACAAAGATCGTGAAGGGCTTTGAGGGGAAACTTTATGAGGAGCAGCTGAGGAGACTTGGTCTGTTCAGCCTGGAGAAGAGGAGACTGAGGGGAGACCTCATCGCAGTCTACAACTTCCTTGTGAGGGAAAGAGGGGAGGTAGGCACTGACCTCTTCTCTGTGGTGACCAGTGACAGGATCCAAGCAAATGGCCTGAAGTTGTGTCAGGGGAAGTATAGGTTGGATGTTAGAAAAGGGTTCTTCACCCAGAGGGTGGTTGGGCACTGAACGGGCTCCTCAGGGAATTGGTCACAGCACCAAACCTGACAGAGTTCAAGAAGCATCTGGATGTGCCTTTCGGGCAAATGGTGTGACTGTTGGGGATGGTGCTGTGCATGGTTAAGGGTTGGAGTTGATGATCCTTATGGGTCCCTTGCAACTCAGTATATTCTGTGATTCTACGATTCTGCAGTAAGTTTAAATTCTGATGAATAAAATTATATATATTCAAAGTATTAAAGATCATTTTATTCTTAAGAAATGTATAAAACCTCAAATAATCTGAAAGACAAAGTACTTTTTAGTTTTAAAATTTATTTCATCAACTTCATGTAATCTACACAGTTTTTCTGTAACCCAAGGGGACAGGTTAGGGATGTGTTAGGGATGATCCATACAGTTTGTTTGACCTAAAGAGGCCCTATAACAAAGCTAGAGAAATTTCCAGATGTTAAGGAGAACACAAAACAGAAGAGACACAGAGCGAAAAAGAATAACTGCTGGAAGGAAAGGATAACAATATTTTCTGATTAAGACAAGTACTTTCTACATATTTACTATTCTCAAACCACTTCTATCAGTGACTATTGATTACTTTTGTAAAGCACAGAGTCAAGAAGAACAATATAGATAAGAAAGTAGTGGAAACACGTTTTATAGGGTGAAAATAAAAAATTACGATATCTGATTTCCAACAGCCCCCCAGGACAGCACTTCCAAACATTACAGCCATACATTCTTTGACATCTCAGCCTGTCCCACTGACTGCATCCTTCCCATGCTTATATACAGACTTCTTCATTATTTCCTAACTTACTCTTGAACACAGAATCAACTAGATTGGAAAAGACCTCTGAGATCAACAAGTCCAACCTATGAACCAACACTACCTTGTCAACTAGACCATAGCACTAAGTGCCACATCCAGTCTGTTTTTAAACACCTCCAGGGACGGTGAATCCACCACCCCCCTGGGCAACCCAATTCCAATGATTCCAATACCCAATCACCCTTTCTGTGAAGAACTTCTTCCTAATGTCCAACCTAAACCTCCCCTGCACACCTTAAGACTGTGCCCTCTTGTCCTGCCACTGGTTGCCTGGGAGAAGAGACCAACACCCACCTGGCTACAACCTCCTCTCAGTTAGTTGAAGAGAGTGATAAGAGCTCCCCTGAGCCTCTTCCTCTTCAGGCTAAACAACCCCATCAGGTCCCATAGACTAGTGAGGATCTCAGTGGCTCAGCAGGTCACTAACTGCTTCCTCCTGGATTACAGGGGAGCTATTCCGCTCCCCATC
Source organism: Corapipo altera (assembly GCF_003945725.1). Lineage (NCBI taxonomy): Eukaryota > Metazoa > Chordata > Aves > Passeriformes > Pipridae > Corapipo > Corapipo altera. The sequence goes on from NW_020884881.1 coordinate 7,107,409, forward strand.
CCTGTCTACCAGTTCAGGAGACCACTTGTCCTGAAGATGACCTGTCATTGTTGAAAACTGAGGCAAAAAAGATATTAAATACCTCAGTCTTTTCCTCATCTTTGGTAGCTCTATTCCCCCACACACATCCAATAAAGAATGGAGGTTTTCCTTGCCCCTCCTTTTGCTATTAATGTATTTATAAAAACGCTTTTTATTGTCCTTTACAGAAGTGGCCACATTAAGTTCTAATTGAGCTTGTGCCTTTCCAATTTTCTTTCTGCATGACCTAACAACATCCTTAAACACTTATTGAGTTGTCTACTGCTTTTTCCAAAGGTGATGCATCTTTTTTTTCCCCTGAGTTTCTGCAAAACTCTGCTCAGGCAGGCCAGTCGTCTTCCGAGCCAGCTCATCTTTCCACACATAGGGACAGCCTAATCCTGTACCTTCAAGATTTCTTTCCTGAAGTGTGTCCATCCTTCCCGGACCCCTTTGTTTTTAAGGGTCCCCTACCAGTATGGTGCAAACACATCTTGATACCCCACACAGTCCTTGACAACACAAGCTCTCTCCTGCCACCCAGCAGCCATCTTATCCCACTTCCTTGTCATTGCTTACTAAAAGTGCTGTTTACAACTACAGATTTCCTCTTGTTCTACTCAATTTTAGGTGCATTCTAAATTATATTGTAATCTTCATAACTGATTCAGGTCTAGCCAAGGTTTGTGACTGTTTCTTGTTAAACCTGGATTGCTTATGAGACTGTGGACATTGCCTATGGGTTTGACTCCGTATTTTCAAAGTACCTTCACTAAAATCAGTATGATATGAATAATACAGCACGTATCAAGTTGATGGCTAAAATAAAGTGGTGTAGACAAGGTAAACTGATTCATTTTACTAGTAAAGATAACCAAACACAATAAAAGTAATTTTGGGAATTGTTACCCAGCTGATAGAGAAACAACTGCTGTTGTGGTGTAATCAACAAGCTGATATTCTTGAGAGGCCATTGAAGTCACTCAAAAATAATATATTAATAATAATATATTAATATATTTTCATCATGTTATGATTGACTGTTATTGATAAGGTACTAGCAGAGTATTTCTTGCAGAAAGAAATACATTAATCTTGTGGTTTCCTTCTGACACTGCATTTTAATCAAATAAACATGACCTTTGTAAGGGATATACAATAATGAAGGAAAGTAAGAAGGTGGCAAAATCATGAGACATTCATTTGGCCACTGAGTTCATTTTCTGGAGGAATAAACCATATCATGATGTTTAATTCCCGTGTCTGTTACAGATTATCCTTTAATACATAAGAATGTAGTATGAACATACTTGCCTGATTACCCAGGTGCAAATTTAAACATATTATTTTAATTACAAAGAAATTTTGTGGCACAGATAACTTTAGAGACAGTTACAGCATAGTGTTACAATGTGGTCATTACATTTCAAAGGGAATCTTTCACTGTCAGTAAGAGTGTTAATCAATAATTAAGATATGAAGATAAGTAATGCAATAAGCCAAATGAGTTTCATAGCTGGTTGCTAATATTGATGACTCAATTACAGGTGAAAAGTGAAAGCATATTGAAAATGTTTTTGAATATGCTTTCAGCACTTAATTTTTAACGTATTATGAATATAAAACACCACTTTAGAGAAGATTGTATGAAAGAGTTGTTGTAGCTGGAAGAGGATTTTAATTGCCATGATTCATTTTTGTTTCTACTCCAAAGAACTTTTAAATATACTCAAGAATCATCATCTATAAGAGCAGCAATAAGGGTAAGTTTCACCAAAGGCAACTAATAATTTGTAAAATCAGACTCCAACTTTCCACCAAAGTCACATTTCATGTTCTCACAGTGAAAACATAAAATTATGAATGCGGAGTTCCAAGTAATAATATTTAGACAGTCTGTGATATTGGAAAGTGCAGAGTATCAAAGCCTTCTGGTAACACTGTAGTTCATTTATGTATTTCATAGGGGAGACGTTGTTAAACCAGCACCCTAGTCACTAAAAAATATGCAGGAATGTGAGACAACTGTCAAGACTTCAGTATTAGAGATGTCAATCTTCAAGGAGTTTTGAAGATTAAAAAAAAAAAAATCAGGAAAAAAAAGTGAGAACATACTGATTAAAAAAGAAACAACAAAAAAAAATGTTCCAAGGAGACATGCCCAGATATTATTAAGGAATATGTGCACAGTGTAGTTAGAGATATTGTGAATTATTATTGTGAAAATGCCTTAATGGAATACAGTAGTGAAGCAGAAATATATAAATACAAAACTATTGCATTAAACTTCAGGGAAAAGATTGCACATTGTTCATCTAAAAGTACAATGATTGAATAAAGCTTTCTCTGAGATTAAACTTCTTCAAAATTTAGAATGGGAAACTGCAGATGTGAGATGTCATGGATAGCATTAAAAAATGAGTATCTAAAATCAATTGGTGTCATGTTCCTGTGGGTTACCTTCTTAGCGAGATCATTCAGCTAATTCACGTCTTAGGGCATTTGCTTCAGCACCTTCTGTGACCCATCTACTACCTTGGAATACAGAAACAGATAATTTTATGAATGAAAAAGGATTCTCATTGGAAGTACAGAAATAATATGGACTCAGTTACTTTCAAAGCACAGAGAATATCAAATCATCTAGTAGGTCGATGTTGACCATTTGAAAACTCATTTCAATGTGCCATGTTTTGAAATTTTTCCTTTAGCTCAGGACTAGTGTCATAACCTGATAACCTCAGGTTATCTGCAATTTGTTTTTGAAGAGAAAATCTCTCTTAGTAACCTTAGCCAGGCAGTCAGCAGGTCAGGGCTCAATACTCCAACAAGGCAGCAAGGCAGTACTGTGGGGGCCCCCATATCCCAGGGGCAGGGGGTTGCTCCAGCAGGCAAACCTGAAAACCTCTCAGGAGGAAGGATGCACTCAGGTCCCTTATACAAACATCAAAGTGGGATTTGGTCACTTCAGAACAGCAGCAGCTGGTGAGCAACATTGGGAGAGAACAGTAGGATGGAGATGCACTGGTCCAGGTGAAGTGCGGATCACTGCAGAGTCCAGCTTCCTCCCAATTTACCCGTACATACTTTTGCTGCTGCTGTACAGCTTCATGACTTCTATGTGGCTTTCTAAGGAGTTATGTTTTATGGTCCTCTGTTGTTTTTTGGTTGTTTTGATTTTTTTTCCCCCAGACCTTGCAATGCCTTTTGGATTCTCTAGAATTGCAGGATTGATATGTAGAAATTTATGTGGGGGTAGATTAATATAAAGAGTTCCATTAAGGATATGTACAACTCTGTTCATAAGTAAGTAGGTTTATAAATTTGGTTTTACCACTAATGTCTTCTTAAAACCATGAAGTCTCCAGGGATTAAGAGAAAATCTGTTCTTCCATGGAACAGAGGCAGCAGTATAATTTGAGATACTAGAAATATATGCAGTAGTTTTAAATAGATGGCATGATGCTGAATTACAGATAAATTTGCCATGATTATTGAATATTTGATAGTGGTTAATATCTTCAGTCAAATATGCCAAATAATAGAAAAGATTAACAATTTACACATTTTGAACTCTGTATGTAAAACTCGCGGACAGTCCAATGCACTGATGTCAGGATATATTCCAAATGTTCTTCAGCTGTGAAAAAAAATAGGAAAATAACTGAGATGAAATGAGAGCATGCTTTAGCATGTCAAGACATGCAATGTATATAGTACTATCACATGGCAAAAGAGTGTTTACAGTAACAATAAATTAAACCTTAGTGAAGCACTGCAACCTTGTTCTTCAGATTTGCACAACAGTTTACAGTACTGTAAATGTGGAATTCTGGAAATGCTGACATCTTATGCAAGATTTTTTTTTATCTTAGCTATCCAATACATAGCTAAATTGTATTGGACTGCTGTGGGAAAATTACTTTGACTTTCCACTGCACAACTGAATTTAGACCTTTTTGTTCCTCTGAATGCTATGACACATAGTGACAGAGGTGAAATTCATGACACTGAAAAAAATCAATAGACATTGAATTTGAATATGGCATAGTAAGAAATAGACATAAATTTGATTATGTGAATTGTATAAAATAGCGCTGGTTTCTTCTACCCATAAACAAAAGAGCAGGCTCTAGAAAATCCAAGGCTTACCTCCCATCTGTACAGCTGATCTCAAATGCTCAATAGATAATCCACATATCATCTCTCATTTGTGGTCACTTTAGTTACTTTCTGACCCATCTTGTGTGTCTGGAACCCTAGACTCTGGAAAGGATGTTCTGACATTGCAGAGGATATAATAAATACATCCTGTTCCAGTCTATAATAAAAAAATACAACTGAGGCCTCACTGTCACCCTAATCTCTCTCTGGAGCCAGTAGAAAAACACATGCATCTCTAGGAGGGGAATGAATCCATGTAGTATCTAACTATAATTCTAATTAACCACCTTGGAGGGAAACAGCTTCATAAATCCCAGTACAGTTAACATCATTTTTTGCAGGTTCCAGTTTCTCCAATGGAAAAAATGGAGGAGAAATGCACATTCAGAATTTGTAGAAATTTTAAATTCAATGTTACTTATCAGAACTGTAGGCACATTTCTGGGTAAGTGACAAATCGGGAACTGTATAAGCAGTAAACTAGTCTGTTCATAATTTTTCTTCATTTAAATAAATTATTGCAACATTTATTTACCAATCCCTATATTTGTTATTGGAAAATTATTAACAGACAAAAATTATCAAAATTATTTTTCACTTTGGATATGATAATTTTACTGTGTTTTTGATAGTTGTTTATTTAGTTTCTAATGTAAGACTGTGAGGAACTATAGTTTATGGCTTTCAGAAAGTTTACATGCAAAAAGTGCATTTTGTTCTGCTTGGAAAGTAATTGTCAAATTTTGTCCTGGATGACATTTTCACATATTTGCTCCAGGTTAAATGTACCATTGCCACATTAAAATCTGAACACATTTCACAGCAAAGTACCTATTTCTGTCAACAAAAATCAACCTCTGTACTTGAAGAAGACACCAAGCCACCTGGAAAACTTAAAAAAAAAAAATATCTGGTATAGTTACACTGATTTTTTTGTGTGTGCAGTGCAGATTTCTTTGAGCTTACAATGTTGGTTGCAATGCTTCTTTCCACATAATGGCTATTTTCATATAGTCATGAATTTAACTCTTTCTACATTAATTTCGATGTCGGTCTCTACTGGCAGTCTACTGTCTTATGTTGAAACATTTGAATATTCTTTTGAGGCATAAAAACAAAAGGAGAAAGCTAGACTTTCACAAGGAAAAAAGAATATTAAGGGATGATAAAAACTGCTCCATAAGATGTTCCTTAATTACTATTTCCCTTGCTAGGGCTAGATTATTACACTTGCACAGAAGTGAAATACAGGATTTGATGCAAGGGTCACTCAACTATTAAACAGGATTATGTTTTGTGTGATAAACAACAGACCTGTTCACTTGTTATTTGGAACAGAAGTCAATGTTTTTGGCAACTATATGAATATAAATTTTGAGAATTGAATTTACTTCCACATAACCCCTGCAATTTCAAAGAATAAACAAGCTCTAAGAAAATTGCCAGGGGACCTTCATACTCTTATATGAATTGAAATTAGTAGTAAAATTGTAAGTAGTATACAATTAATTCCTGTACAACATGGAAAAGAAAACTTTACCTGTTCTGTCTTCCTATACATGAAATACATCTGGCTTTTAAATAGTCTCCCCAAAGAAGATGTTAAAATTTTGTGCATTCATCTAGAGCAAAACTGATACATTGGGTACACAATCAAGGGAGTAGCTGAATCATGTTTCATCTCCAATATCCAAAGAAACAGCCAAAGTAGGTAGAGGCTTGATACATGTAATGCAAGATGTAATGCAGACAAATACTCAGTGTTAGATCTGGTGAAAGATATTGAACTTGACAAGAATTTTAGGAATCTCAGCCCACAAATGAACACTCAAAATACTGTCAAGTGCTTAGGAGGGTTGTACAGTGAGATAGAATAGTGGGAGAAAATTGATCCACTGAGAAAGGTGATTTTTACTACTAGCACCTGCAGTTGTTCTGTCAAAGAGCTGAGACAGCTCACTGTTGTCCTTTTTAAACAGGGCAGAAAAAAGAAAGGCAATGCTATGGTCTACCTCTAATACACCTGCTTAAATAAGCAGGGCACCAACTCAAGAACTGGGGAAGAAAAGCTTGGGGTTTTTTCTGACCAATGTGCTCACTACTGGAGAGTGAGGTCTGTTAGGTACTTCAGAATACAATTCATCTCTGCCTGAAATAATGTAGTCTGACCCAGAGGAATGGAGGCAAGAGGTAGGCACCTCAATACTTATGCCAGAGCAGTTCTAGGCATGTGCAGAGAAAACCCATAAGTATTGTGAATAGGACATATCAAACTTTTACATACTGTGCGCTTTAAGTGTTTTAATTCTGAAAATCCCCACAGCTCTGAAGTATAACCTGTTTCTTTCCAACATACATCCCAACAATGTAAAGGTGACAAATAGCAGTAGTTCCAATCTGTGCAGCTCTCTTTTTCCCTTCCAGTATGACTACCTTGTTCATGGTTTTCTGCGTTAGCCATAATGATCAGAATTGTGCCATGGGAGAGTGGTAAGCTGGAAATAGAAAAATGGAGATGAAACTTTCAGGTGAAATCCTTGGAGATCATTTTCCGGTAAGACTTTAAAGGATGTAGTGTTCCACAATTTGCTGTGTTCGAGCCTGTAGATGGTCAGCTGGACTAAAAGACTGCAACTGGGCAGTGGAGGGGAAGGCTGGCTGATTACTCTGGTTATTGCAGTCTGGGTCAGGTTAAATGACTTCAAAAAAAATAATTGGAAAGGGGATTGTGCTTCCCCAACAACCATCTATGTATGCTCGGCCTGGAGACCCATCTGCAGAGGCAGATGAGACATGCAGGGATGTAGCAGGGTGCCTACAGTCCAAGCTGGGAGTGGGAGATTCCTGTGAAGAGTCCAGAGCCCAGCTCTGCAGGGAGCATGTCTTCACTCCAGCGCAGCTGGAAAGGGTCTCTCCCAGGGAGACACGTGTTCGGAACTACTTAAATTGTTGATTTAATTCCTCAGTACTGGAGGAAACAAATATTCTTATAAGAACACAGGGGCCAGAGAGAGAGCTGTTATCTAGCATTTATTTTATCTCATTCAGAAGTACTGATTTTTCATTATTTAGAGTATTTCTCTTTTCTAACTCAAAAATTTCTGTGCAAGTAAAGACTACTTTTGAAGACTAGAAGTCATTGGTATCATCTAATGCTAAGATAGTGAGATTTATCTGCCCTAATTAAATAGTGCTTGGTCAAACTAGGCTTCTTTTGTACTTACTGCAAAGAAGTAAGCACTTCCTAAAGGTCATATCCTAATAAGCCTCAAGGATGAGTAAAATGAATTGCCCTACAGAAGAATTCTAGAATGATCAGTTTTCACTTGATAGCTAACCCCTAGTGTCTAAAATTGGGTGCTATGACTCCTTCCCTTCTCATACTTCTCGTCCTAGTTCTAGCAGTAGTTTATATATTCATAAATGTAATACCTACATTTCTGAAGATAGAACTTGGTTCTGTCCTTGAGTTCTCAGAAAAAATTATCAGACTAGTGATATCTTTTAAAGGAGAACCAAGCCTCTTGCCCATTCAGTTGCACATATTTTTTTGAGGATGATTTTTTCTTTTGTAGTACAAAATGTCATCTTTTAATAGTCATCATTAACAACACTGAATTTTTGTGAAAATGGAATATCCTAAAGTAGAAACCAAACAAACTCATACAGTAAGGCTAAAACTGCATGACTCTTGTGTAGAACACATTAGATTCAAATTTAAATTAACATTTTCTAATGTTACAAGAAAGAATTTTTAGTACTATCTATACCACTGATTATGTTTATTCAGCCTAAATCCAAGAAGTAAACCAAAATTCATATCAAACAATCTCATGAACTCTTTGAAAGAACAGCAAGCTTTAAAAATCTTCATCATAATTATATGAGTCTTAACAGAACTTCTCTGATCTCTCAACCATGCAAAGATGTAATAATGTTTACAAGTAAAGCTAATTTTTTTGCCTTATTAAATTTACGTGTCATGTAATAGCCTACACATACAAAGTGACTGCATTTACCGTGTGCATGTAATCCCCTCAAAAAATAAGACATTCATAAAAATCTATGAGCTTCAAACATTTATTTCTTAAATGATTTCTCCTACCAAAGACATGCATGAGGCACTTTCCCAGAGTTATCAGTAAAATGTGGCTCTGAAATCCGAGACATGAATTCAACCACAGAAATAAAGAGTGAAAGGGGAGATAAAGAGATAAGAAAGACAATCCACTAGATGAACAAGGAGAGGATTTTAGCTTGACAGATATGAATCATGGAAGTTTAAAAGACTGTAAAGTCAAAAGAAATATCTAGGACTGAATGCAAATGTTTCTTCATAGAATCACACAATATGCTGAGCTGGAAGGGACCCACAGGAATCATCAACTCCAACTCTTAGCCCTGCACAAGACGATCCCCAAGACTCACACCATGTGCCCAAGAGCATTGTTCAGATGCTTCTTGAACTCTGTCAGGCTTGGTGCTGTGACCACTTCCTCGGGGAACCTGTTCCAGTGTCCAGCCACCCTCCGGGTGAAGAACCTTTTTTTAATATCCAACCTAAACCTCCCCTGACACAACTTCAGGCCATTCCCTCAGGTCCTGTCACTGGTTACTGCAGTCTGCCCCTCCTCTTCCCCTCAGGAGGAATTTACAGACTCCAATGAGGTCTCATAGTTCTTGAAATGAGCACAGAACAGATGATCTCTGCTTTAGCAGCCACAGGTATTAGAAAGTGTAAAAAGGGAAACAAAAAACTTGTTATTGATGGTGATCCTACTAAATCCAGTAGATACATTACTATTGTCAAGGGATTCAGATTACATGGTAATTCACATGGTAATTTTCATTCATTTCTTCTCAAAAGTGCCAATAAGGCTATAAATAAAATTGATTTTCACTAATATTTCATGCTTATACCAAACTTGAATGAAATGTGACAGAATGTGTAACTAAAATTTCTCGAAAATGTAAGAAGAAGCTTCAATGTATTTCAATAAAATTCATCTGAGGCTTGCTCTTAAAGTCAGTAACACTCCCTTCTGCTGCAAAGGGCTATTACAACAGTTCAGTGAAGTTAAACTCACAAGTCTTATCAGTGTCACTAAGATATTTTTACCATTTCAGCTTAGTGTCCTCAGATCTCTAGAGTAAGTGAGAAAACATTTTGTTCAGGCAGTAGAATTGTTAGAGAAATGGGAGCAAGTTCCTTTGCCTCACATCTGCAGATTGAAAGATTATGGTAATCTTACCAAGTTTCCTTCATCAAATGACTAGTGCAGGGTTAACCTTGTGAAGTGTTATACCATGGAAAGAAATGTGGATGGAAAGGATGATTGCTTCAGGAACAGTGCAGCCCAGTGTCATGCTTTGTATTATAAAAGCAAGGCTCAAGAGGGTAAACTCATCTAGTGAGTGAATACGTACTTTAGTCTACCAAAACACTTGTAAACAAGGCAGCAATACAGAAATTGCTACTCCCTTCTTTATGAACTTCAAGACATATATTTATGTATGTGCATGTGTGCTTTGAGTCCCATTTAAAAGACAACCAAGACAAATTAAAAGCTTTTGTATGGAAGCACTTTTTACATTTATTCATTTACTTAAATAAACAGTTACCCTTTTAGCCTCAGAAAGAATTTCTTCTGTATTGAAAACATGTGTCTTTATGAGAAAATAATAACAGAAGATTGTCCAGCAGGAAAGACAGACTTGTTAGACTTCAGCATACTTTAAATAGATACATTTGATTTATCTGCAATCCCTCAGCAATTGTTTTCTTAGCAGGCAAATAGCACAGTAGATTACAGAGTGAGCAATGAAAATTCCTTGTTACTAAAGAAGTGGCCTCTGAAGCTAATTCCCCGTGAAGTAACATCAACAAAGCTGGACGATAAAACAAACATGAAAACACTACAAAAGTTACTTGATAACATGAATTTTATGAAAAAAATGAAATGGTTTTCAGTGCTAGAAAAGTAACTTTACAGGGGAAACTAAATCATTGACTTAACAATCTAAAATCTCAAAGCATAAATCCTTATATTGCACATTTACCATTGTTCACTTAAGAAAATTAACCCTTGGACTATGGGAAGAGAGAAGTTCATTGCAGAGGTAAGAAATATGACAAGGGCATTCACCGCTTGCACATTTGAGAAAAGAATGGAAAGCCCCTGAAGACTGACAAGAATAACAACCTTTCATTCAATGGAGCCTCAGAAGGATTGGAAGCTGTCATGTTGCTGAATGAAAGACTAGTGATGTATGTCTCATAAGTAATGGGGAAAATACAGAAGTAGTCATGGAAGAAAGATTACTATAAGCACCTGGTAAATATTAATATATACAGAGTCATCTCAATTATCCAAATCACTAGCCAGGCAAACTCTCAATTACTAAAAATAAAACATATTCTCTAAAGAACAAAGAGGCAAATAAAGAACAAAGGATCTCCCTGAAATTAAGAATGTGATATCATGCTGATGCCATGGTGAGTTTTGGTGTCCTTCATTCCCAAATTGTGACAAATTTTGATTTCATGCTTCAAGAAACAAGATGTTCTGTGAAAGTCCATGTCAGTCATTATAAAAAGATATGGCTGTTCCTGGGAAGTTCTTTCTACCTGATGTTACTTGAACGTGCTGTTGTAATCACTAGGTTGATCACCAGATCTCCCTAAAGATCACATAAGAAGTTATCCAAGTCAGAGGAAGTCTAGTTTTACACAACAATTAAGAAAAACTGGCTTTTTTCTAGTGCTTACTGAGGTGTAAAGTTGCATTTTTATGTAATGAAATATCTGACTGTACAGGGGGAACAATCACAACATTGAATGCTGCAAAATGCTAAAAAATTAGTCATCAAACAGAGAAGAATTGTAAAAGACAGTAAAAGGAAGGTCATATATGTAAAGACATTGAGTAACCACAGGAATTAAAGTTATTTATTTTGTGTTAATACTTTAGCCCTGTGGACATCAAGGGTAATGTCCATATGTTCACACGTGGAAAAAGATCTTACAGAACCCAAGTATGACAGACTGGATTTAAAAAAAAAAAAGAAGAAAAAACATGACAGTGACATTAAAATTACACAGGTTCCTTAAGCCTTGATCCAAGGCTGACTAAGTTTACTTGAGTACATCAAGAGGATACTGCTGACAGGCTAAACTCCATTTCAAAACTGATAGGTTGCATAATACAGTACATCAAGTAGCACTGTGTTAATGCATTTTAAATGTCAACTTACATGCAGCACCAGTGCAAAAGGAATAAGTCTCAGAAAGAAGTCCATGATTTCACTGTAAACCAGTGATCAAAACTCAGTCTAGGTTTTCTGTCTGGGGCTGTGAGAAGTCCACATCTGGTCTGCTCTAAACCCTCAACATATCTCAGAAAACTGCTCAACATATCTCAGAAAATTTGTTAATTAAATCCTTAAAGTCTGTTGTGTGTGTTTTTGAACTTTCCCTTCTTTTTTCTTCAAAACTCAAAAAGAATTAGTGGCAAGGAATAAATCACAGTTCAAACAAGAAAGGAAACAAAAGGAGAAAGGCGGGAGCAGCCTTGAAAGTCATCCATCACAATTTCTAAAGTGTCATAAGCTCTTTGAGCAATTTTTTTCCCTGCGTCAGCCTACAGGCAGTGGCTCAGAGACCATCAGGGCTGGTAGAAAAGTAGCTAGCTGTCTGTCTTGTTCACAAGTGAAGAAAGTAGCAAAGATGGATGAATAAGGATGACAGAAAGACTAAAAGCAGACACTTAGTTAAATAAAAAAATGAAGTATCAGTGACAGATGTTCTTAAATTCTCAAAGATATTTAGATCTTTTCAAATAGAACAAATTATATTTCACTGGAAACAGTTAAAAACATGTGGATTCCTTTCCAGTATTCCTGATAAAGCTTCCAGACAGATTCTCATTTCAAAGTCAAAACCTACTGAAGGTACCTGGGACAGAAAGAAAACCTCTCAACTACTTTTTATGTTCTACATAATGAAGCAGTCCAGACACACATTTTGAAACAGTTCTGGAATTAGAGTAAAAGCATTATTATAACAAGTAGCTCCAGAATTGCCAGGTGACAGGTAATTCACATGATGGGCTTAAAATCCAAAAGAACAAAAGGAGATAGCACTTGCTAAAATTGTTCTCTGGTAGATGAAACTTAGTCAACTGCTGTACCTTTATTGGAGTGTATAATTAAAAAACAGTGAATTTTTCTACTTATTTTAACAGTACAAGTCTAAACAGATCAGAATTAACTGCAGTTAAGTACCCACTGTGGTGTTCTAAGTTATAGACAGACTTTTAATAAAATGTCTGTAACAAGAAACCCAAGACAGAGAAATATATATATATGATAGATATATATATAGATATATATAGATATAGATATATATATGATAAATAAGCTTTCTACATACAAACTGAGTGTTTTTTGGTGGATAAACAAGGGGAGAAGCAATCCTCTCATCTGTTTGTAGTGTTTCAGGCAAAAACTTTGACCTTGTCATTTTGTTTTATATTTGGAAATGTCAAAGCAACTTCTTAGCAACATGAGATTTAATTAATTAAATAATTGATCCTTGCTTAATGGGAAACTACAGTCAAGCAAAGCCTTCATTAACGGATTACAGAAAATCTGATACCCTTTGCTAAATTCCCTGGACTCTTTCCTGGGAGAGGTAAAAAGGTTAAAATTCTTGCAAACAAAGATGGGGCAAATAAAATCCTTAGAGTACTATATTTCCATTGTTTGAACTTACTTATCCACATGAAACTGTATTTTTCAGATTTTACTGGGTTTTATTTTCAAAATCTCCTTTCATTTAAAATTATTTTTAAAATCAGGTTATATTATAAATAACCTTTCAAATTAATGATGTAAAACAATATATACTAATTTATAAAAGTGAAATGTTTTACTTCACAATATATTTTCAGGATATATCTTTGATTTATGACAGGTGTTTTTGCAGTCCTCTCTGTCTTTCTGAGCGTGAATAAGAACAAAACCAAAGTAAGCATTCTCTGATCTTCTGCATTTCATCTGCTGTGTTGTAAAAACAAGATAATTTACTCATTATACCTCACTTTGAATTAAAACTGTAATGCAACAAAGCAACATGCAAAGTTCCATAACTTTCTTGGAAGATTCAGAAAGTCTTAAGTTTAACCATAGTAAATTCTTTATAAAATTTATTCTGAGTTTAAACTCCAGGGTATTCCAAGGGGCATAAGACTGGATTTAACCCTGACCTACTATTTCATTACCTTATCTCAGATCAAGAATTTATTATTTTGTACTGGAAAAAGTGTGAAATACATAAATCTGAGTTATATCTGAGTGCAATTTTTAAAAATTAACATGCTTTTGATTCTCAGTGTGAAAGACAGGGATTACTCTCCATGTCCTGCATAAAATCTTGGGCTGTTCTTGCTGTGCAGTCAGAGGTAGTGCTGAGCTACCTAAATGGCCAGGCAGGTTCATTCTGTAAAGCCATTCTGTGTTCTCTACCCCCTCATATCCTTGTGCTCAAAAGATAGCCATGGAAAACATTGCTACAGCTGAGGCAATTTCATACCTAAGGGACCAGTAACTATTAGGCTAATTGGTCTCTTGGTCCCTTGGTCTAGACCTTGGTCCCTTGGTCTAGGCCTGCACTTGGATCTTCCTCAAGTATGTCTTGGCAGATGAGAACTGTCTGGGTGGATGTATCAAACTGACGTGTGCATCAGCAAGAGAGCAGAAGTACATTTGTACACCAGGTAAGTCTCAGCCTTCTTTTTGTGTGCTTCCTAAGCATGTGCAACAAATACCTAGAAGTTTCATAGGAAGTTCCAAAAATGAAGGAAAGACATGGATGGTACATGACAGGTAGAAAAAAAGAAACAATGAAAAGTCTTAGCTTTGGTTTTGTGTTAAAGCATGAAATGCATTGCGATGATAGAAATATTGGGTTTTCCCCTAATTTGTGTCTTTCACTGATTTCTTCATTAATAAATGTATTTGTTTTTAGAAACAACTTTCTTTGCCATCTTCCTACATGGTTTCCTATACAGTTTTGAGAATTAATCTAAATGCCATTAAAACAATTCATTTCTATTAGGCTTACAGACCATCATACGATACATATGTAAGAATAAATGCAGCATTATAAACTGCAAGCAGTTCATCTGCTCTATGATGCAACAAAGCAACATGCAAAGTTTCATAGATTTCTTGGAAGATTAAGTCTTAAGTTCAGCAAGAAAATGTTTAACAGAAGTAGTAGTGCAGTACTAAACATTTGAAGTCATCAGATAATTTTTAGGATTTTTATTTTTTATGTATAAAAGCCTTAATGTTTTTTTCATTCTGCAATATTATCCATCAGGTTTTTTCATCTCATAGTGTCTTCTTTGCATATTCTAAAGCTTGGTCCGACTCCTACCCACTTTAGGTCAATGGGAGTTTAATGATTGCCTTGAATAAAAGGATCAAGCCCATAATGGCTGTCAAACTAACAAAAATGTTCAATGCCTTTAAGTGAAATAGATGACCTTCTAACTCACCCTCATGAAAAATGAAGCTGCTACTCTGATATACATACCATACATTCTCATATCTTGAATTACCCTACAATTTTGCTCTATGTGGTATCCATCATTTGTCACATTATGTTACTTTAAGTAGGCAACCTTGCAATCAATAGCATTAAACATCTTTCTTTGGAAGAAGTGCATTACACAATAAATCTCAGTCAAGCTGACAGGGATGTTTAACCCTCAGTCCCTCAGATGGCTCTGGCCAAAATTTTCAAACTGAAGCCACAAGTTAGGCAGAGTAGCACAAAATTCAGATGACCTTATTTTCAGGAAGACTTAGCAATCGCAGCCTTTGCTGAGCTCAGTGGGGAGTGTGAGCTCCACGCTTGATACCTGATAGCCCTGAAAAGCACTTGCCCAAGTACAGATTTAGGTCCCTAACCTTAGGTACTCAAGCTTGAATCATTGAGATCTTTTTGCTGTGGTGGCATAATTCAAGTGATTACCATATATTGACATATATTTTATTAATCTACCTTTCAGTTGTCATGCACTTAAGTAGATGGTTTCATATATCATCTGTTTAATAAGCCATACAGTTTTGTCCTTTCATTAATAGTTAACTATATGTGTTGGACAATAAATTGGATGAGTGATAGCATACCTTATAGACAATATGGTGGATTTAAGATGGCAAGTGATATGTCAGCAATATCTAGTTCGTTATGTGAGGCTATCAAATATTTTGGGAAAGTTTCTGAAGAGGTGACTTTATCTTTGGATTTTCTAACCTTCAAAACCGGTATTCCTGCTATTTTATTGTCATATAAAGTACATTCTTCAATCATAATTCCAGTTTAACATCTTTTGCTTACTTTGTTTCTCTCCCACACCCAACCACCCTCCAGTGATTCTGAATACTCAGCACCAAAAACTACTAAAAAGAATAATATGATGACTTCCAATTCAGGTATTAAAAAAGGCTAAGAAGGAAAGCATTCCAAGTTGGTACTAGTAAATTAGTCATTCCTTCAAAACACTAGCTGAATCTCCAGAAACTCTTAAAAATCTAAGCCAAAATTTCCTCTTTTAGTGAGAAGTTTATATGACAATTGGAAAGTATCTTTGAAGGTAGTTATAAAAAGAGAATGAAAGAGAAGTATAAAAGGATGAGAATGACTTCTGTAAGTCTATCATGAGGTCAGTTTAGGGTATTCCGTAATAAATAGAGAAAACTGGAAAATGAATGCAGGTGATGTGAATAGAGGGTAACCATTTTTTGCACATTATTTTACAGACAAAGATACTGAACCTTTGAGAAGCAAACATAAAATTGGACAAGAAGTATTCTTGCTGTACTTGCTTATTGTAAAATAATCTTTCAATTCAAACTTTTTCATATGTTGAAATCTGCCACACTAATAATTTCATTATTATTATCCACATACACAAGACATCAAAAATCCACCATCTTTACACACACATATATTACTCAAGACTGGGATTATTCAAACTGAAATTTAAGAGTTAATATAAACAATTGCTCCTCTGGTATCACACCTTTGACTCAAAAATTACCCTGACTTCTACGCTGCACTTATTTTTTTATAAAACCCTTAAGATGCATCTCCTATGGCTGTTAAATACTCGAGAAGTAGTCAGAGTCTCAGTAAAAATCAAAGATTGTTCACACTGCAGGTTCTGGAGCTCTGGCATGTAGATGTGGCACATGGGGGCATGGTTTAATGGTGGATTTGGCAGTGCTGGGTTATTGATTGAACACAATGATCTTACAAGTCTTTCTCAACCTAAAAATTATATGATTGTGTGAAAGACCAGACTGTGGTGTGATGCAGTTTTCAAACATACTTAACTAGACCCAGTTCTTTACTACTGTACACTGGATTTGGAAAGTGCACAGCTGCCTTCTACCTACTCCTTGCCTGCCCTGGGGCAGCTGCCAGTGGCAGGAACACAGAACCACAGGAAAGCAGCTGTGTTTGCTGTGTGTGGTGTACTGGTATCTAATGTCCAAAACTTTCCAGCAGAAGAGCGATCTATGTTACTCAGACCTGCTTTCAGACCACTTTTCACTGTGTTTTCTGAGTACCAGAAAAAGACATGGATGAGTGGGACAACAGTGATGGTCAGTTGAAAAATCTGAAGGGAGATATCTTCTGTCATATGGATACCAATTACCAGCTTGATATTCACACTGAGTGCAGGTTTGCAACCAGAATATGAAAGCTGCCAAATCCCAGTCAGCTCAAATCCCTCTCAGCTCAGTTTGACATGGACTTATCCATCGACAGCACAAAACCTCTGAGGTGTACAGGCCCAAAAGAGAGCTCCTGTCCCTCCTTTATACATGCCACAGACAGCTCTGCATGTAGAGCTCCCCAAGGCCTCAGTGGTGACAGGTGAAATGCGCTTACTCTTGCCTTTTCTTTACCCTACCCAGTCAGTACAATCCAGGAGCAAGTAGAGGATGAATCAAGGAAAGTTTTTTTTGATAACTCTGTGAAAATAAAATCAATTTACAGGCTATTCAGAAACTTTTCATCTAGATTCCTTTCCTAAAGAAACAGGCAGGTGAATAATTCTGTGTATGAACAAAGAAAAATATTCTCGTTGATGTTACGGATATAAGACTATAAAGTATTTCATATGCTCTAATGAGGAAAGCGGTGATAAGCCCATATCTGTCAGACTAAAGGTTTGTTCCTTTTTTCCTGCTGAGATGGTTAACTTCTTGCAGCCTTTCTTATTTACATTTTAAATAATGAAACACCCACGAGTACCAGGCACTTTTCTACTGCTGCTCTGTGCAAAAAGAATATTAATAACATTATTAATAAAGCTGGGAAGACTGCAATAAATGTCTCGGTGCTTAAAACAAAGGAGCATCTTGAAGAACTCAGCAGATTTTCTGTTTCATGCAGGTTTGATAACACAAACACAATTAAAATGTTCTCTGTTAGTAGATTAGAAATGCTAATACATGTAACAGAAACTGCCCAAAGTGTAGGCACATTTGTTCAAAGAGATTGCATTCCCAGTCGGTTACCAAACACTTGCCTGGTCCTCAAATCCCTTCTCAGTTAAGCTGCTGTAAATCATGATGGAGCAAATCCCAGTATGGTCGTCAACAGTGCAAACCTTATGGGACTAGAAAATATAGGATCTATGCAGAATATGGGTCGCTGGTGCCAGAAGCTGCACTCCTGATACTGTGACTTGATTTGTCCTCTCACCAACTGCAGGTCATGTTGATCCCACAGTATCTGTGAAAACGTGCTCACATGATCCAGTTATAATTGATGACAGGCATAATACATATGCTGCATATGCATTGCAGGGCTGAGGACTTGTGGAAACAACTGGATCAGTGCTAATGTATTCTGACAGTTTCATTTAGGGTGGGGGAATTGTCACAATGTTTTAAATACTGTATGTTGCCATCAGGAAAATAACTAAAAGAACATATTAAATTCATGCTTCACAGTCTACACATAGTATTTTTTATCTTTCCACAATGCTAGAGGACTTATTAGCTCAGGACATCAAAATTAATTTACTTCACTTTATCTGTGCTCTGTATTTTGCCTGGTTCGAAACAAACAAAAAAACAAAAAACCAAACAAATTTTAAAGCCTGAATGGCAGCAGGGAATGGTTCACACAGTGTTTCAGATTTTAGGTTCAATAGTATACTTCCTCTGAACAGTTGTGTACGGGGGGCGGGGGCATGGCTTCCTCCAGGGCAAGGATAGGTATCCTCATTATCAACTGTTTTATAAGAAATTCAATAAAACAGGTGGGAAAACAGAAAAATGGTAATAGTGGGTGCAGTCTGGTAGTATAATACCAAAGGAAATAGAGGTGAAGGAAGGAAAAAAGGGACTGATGTGACTTTCCTGCCTGAAGGAGGAAAATTTTTTTTGTAGGACAGACATGGGTCTTTCTGACTCACCCTGATACCTATAAATTGTCTTCCAAATTGCTGTCTTTTCTTTTTCACTGCTTTTCTCTCTTTTTATCCTATTCCTTGTTACCAGGGCTTCTAAAATGTAGCCACTAAGATTTGTTACTCAAATATGAGACTGAATTAGATACCACTAAGCCTGAATGCTTGAAAATCACTGGAGTCTTATTTATATTGTGTTATCTTCT
The DNA here is from genome assembly GCF_003945725.1 of Corapipo altera. Lineage (NCBI taxonomy): Eukaryota > Metazoa > Chordata > Aves > Passeriformes > Pipridae > Corapipo > Corapipo altera. The sequence continues at coordinate 7,126,301 of NW_020884881.1, forward strand.
CAGTAACAGCTTTTAACACTTGTGGTGCACAGTGTATCACAGTTTTAAATAAATTACTGCAAATACATAATATAACAAGTTCTCTGTATGGGCAGACTTGTGTCATATGTATATACACATAAAGTACGCAGTAGGAACATGACAAAAAGGGAGATTATGTGGCCCATAATCTATTATTGCACCCTCTGCACTCTCTTGCAGCTGCTCTGCAGATTCTAACTTCAAAGACAGATTCAGTCTTTTCTGCCTCTGAACTACAGTACAGCTGTTCTACAAACCCCTTGTGTATTCAAGTCCTGAGGCTGAGAGAGCAGAGGAGAAAGATCAAGACTCAGTGTGCTGGTTTTGGCTGGGGTAGAGTCAATTTTTGTCACAATAATTAGTATGGGGCTGTGTTTTGGATTTGTGCTGAACACAGTGTTGATGCTTTAGTTATTGCTAACATAGAGTCAAATCCTTTTCTGCCCCTTACCCCACTCCGCCAGCAAGGAAGCTGGGGTTTCACAAGGAGATGGAAGGGGACACAGCTGGGATGGCTGACCTCAACTCACCCGAGGGATTTTCCATACCATATGACATCACTTTCAGCATATAAAGCTGGGAGGAAAAGAAGGAAGAAGGGGATACTCGCAGTGATGGTGTTTGTCGTCCCAAGTCACCATTATGCATGAGGAAGCCCTGCTTTCCCAGAGATGGCTGAACACCTATCACAGAATACTCTGAGTTGGAAGGGATCCACGAGAATCATCAAGTTCAGCTCTTAAGTGAATGGTCCATACAGGGATCAAAGCCACAACCTTCATGTTATGAGCTCTAACCAGCTGAGCTAATCTCAGGTATAAAAACTCCCTTAGCAGAGGGTGGTTTCATTCCATTGACCTCTGCGTTATGGGCCCTGCATGCTTCCGGTGTACCACTCTGCTCCACCTACCTGCCCATGGGAAATGGTGAATGAATTCCTTGTTTTGCTTTGCTTGTGTGTGTGGCTTTTGCTTTCCCTATTAAACTGTCCTTATATCAACCCATGAGTTTTATAATTTTCACCCTTCTGATTCTCTCTCCCACCTCACTAGGAAGGAGTGAGTGGCTGCATGGGGCTCAGTTCCTGACTGGGGTTAAACCATGACACAGAAAAGCAGATCAAGATTCAGAAACACACAGGAGAACACACTGCTAGCCCCTCTCATCCCTCCTCTCTGCAGAGCAGTCTGTGAGTTGCATCTATTTATGGAATTTCTGCTTAGATTGTCACAGACATTCACAATACTACCTGGCAGAATCCATCTAAGACTGTGTACCCCTTCAATACTGTCTAAAAATAGCAGTAAGGACTTACCATTTTGCAGTGTTTGTCAAGGACTGAAATCCTCTGAAGGTGCATATGGTGAAAGAGCTTGAGCTCTGTAAGTCATGGAATCCAATTGGTGTTGCAGACTCCACTGTGTGCTGACCATACTGCTAAGCTTTGCTGGAGGTCAGTCCTAATACAGTACTTACCTGGACATTTCAAATATCCCAGTACTGAATAAAGCCTAAAACTCAACTTTGTCTTTTCATGGACAAGTCCCCGTTCTAGTAACTGTGGCCTAACAAGGGCTATTCCTATGAAACTGAACAGATTTAGCAGGAGAGAATAAGAAACATCAGCAAACACGGGAGATGGAGCAATTTGAGAGTCTCTTAAGATTCAGGAGACTGCAATACAAACTCTCATACCAAACCAAGCATAGTGGTTCCAAAGCCACCTATAGTCCAAACAATTGCTACTCTGACATTCAGCCTCAGGTAAATTTCTTCCCACATAGCTTCATTACGAATCCAGAGCCAAAAATCAGCAACTGGAGTATCCTGATTCATCTGGACTTAGAGCACGAGAGGTTATTTGCTCCAGAGAGCAAGGTCTAGGTGACACTGTCTGTGTATTCTTCTCAGTTCCCCATGAGACAGTTAAAATGAATGAATAAATATTTGTGGGAGATTAAAGGCTTTGGATCAGATAGTTAATAAATCCCACAAGGAGAAAAGTAGCACTTTCAATGACCATCAGATTTCCCAGTCAACTCAAAATGACAAGAAATGGTAGTCATAAAAATAAAGGTATGTTACCAGCTTCTAAACAAGGGTTGTGTCCCAAGCACTGACTGACTGTACCCCAGAGGCCAGAGTCTGTGTGCAGCACTTTCTGAAATAACTTCATGGACAACATATGAGCATCTCCTGGGAAGAGATAAAAAAATTCTAAAGAGAAACATACTGAGGTAGGATGAGTATTACTGACATCAGTCCAGGGCCATTCAGGAGAATGATAGTGTATACAAGTGATTTTACACTACAATAAAAAATGCAGTACACAGAAGAATGATATTGCTAAAAACAGTAGGAAGATCTGAAGCTTTCACAAGTCAGTGTAACAAAAAGCACTTCTGGGGCATGAAGTTTCAAGTGGGAGCTGGGAAGAAGTGTTCCCATAATCAGATAACTAAAAGTCTGAAAGGTAAGTTACATATGGCTGAGTGACCTACTAAGGTTGTCAATCAGGCTTGGTTAAATTACATGTAAAGACTGTAAACTGCTTCCAGAAATGCCTGAGAGTCCACTGCATATTTTAACAGCTCAGCTGATTTAATGACAAAAGAAATACCTTTGTCCTCTAAACCTCTGCAAATAACGCAACTCAATGAAATATTAAAGGTGTACAAATCATCTGCAAATATTACATGTCCAAACTGCTACGATGTTTAACATGTTGCATCTGTGACAGGATATATATAGAAAAACACTGAGCTAAAGGAAGACCCTGAGAGTACTCTGAATGTATAGAAGAATAAGCTGTTTTAGGAACTGTTGCTTGCTGTTCAATGTAAAAATTGGATTGGTGAATACTTGTTACAAAAGCTGTAGACTTCATCACCCTGAGAACGAAGATTCACAGCCACAGAGGAAGTGTTAAAATCAATAACGCAGAGAAATATCTCCGAAGCGCAAGAAAGTCTCTTGGATTCTTATAGAAGGCTTAATGACTTCATGTGAAGCACAGTAAGGCACTTGCCCGGGGAAGTGGTCACAGCACCAAGACTGAGTTCAAAAATCAGATGCCTTGTTATGATCATCTAATCTGACTTCTTGTGTACCAAATACCATCAAACCTGATCCTGTCATCAAGTCCTCAACTTCCCAACAAACAGTGTAGCTTTCTGAGAGACTTCAGGATAGATTTAAAAGCATCAGGAACAAAATTCCTGATAATTACTGTTATTTTTACTTGTTTTCCTGTTTCCGATTAGCTATGGTGTCCTACTATGTCTTTTTTATTAAATAGATCAAAGAAAATTTTGCTTCTGAGTTCTCTTCTTTATGTAAGTACTTCTCGACCTTGGCAAAGACAAAATCAAATTTATCTAAGCTCTTCTTGAGAGCAGGTTTTCTAGGACCAATGCTGTTCCTATAACTCTTTCCTAATTCCATCCAAGATCTCCACTTCTCTTTGAAGTGTTTCAGTGTTTTGTGGGTTTCATTAATACCAGAAAAGTAGGAATAACCTTCTTATGTCTCTACAAGACATTTCCCTGCTTAGTAATCAAAAGACCATGAGCATTTTTAACAACTGCAGAATCCTGAGAATTCATTGTGAGAAGATAAAGCAGCATTTTTACAGAAAGTTTTCTGGGAAGACATGAGGGCAAGACACAAGTAGGAGGAACTGGCAGTGTGTTGGTTTTTTGATATAGTGAGCTAATTTCCTCTTTTCCCTCATTTCTTAGCCTTCCTTTTTAAACCATATAATCTCTCTTAAACATTTGGGAAAGTGTCCTAAGTGGATGCAATTTGGAAAATGATAGGAACTTTTCTAAAGTAAGGCTGTAACTCAGTGTCATGATCAAGATGGGCTTGTGTTCCTCCCTGTTGCTCACATAGCTTCTGCCTCTGAATTACTTGGAACATTCCCTTTTCCACACTTTCATGCAACTGTATCACATTTAATGCTTCCACCAGAAATTTGCTTTCCCTTCTACTGGTGTATAATTTCATCCAAAGAAATAGTATGTTTTTCTGAAATGTCTCACACATCAAGATATTTTTTAATGATACCAGCAACTTCCTGAGAAACATTTTCTCTTTTTCACTTTTCTATTCTTGTTCTTTTCTGCAATTGCTAGTATCTGTTTTAATGTGTTTCTTTTCCTCAGTGTTACCCTTTCTTTACTTTAGCTGTTCTTTGCTTTTCTTTAAACACTTATGTTTTCAAATTAACTTTGATCTCTGTGTGTAGGTTGGCCTGGATAATACTGCTTTTTATCTCTGTTGTATGTCTGCACCTTTTTCTCCATTAATCTTCCAAACCTATAAATTATTGCGGAACATATTTCTATTTTCACCTCACTGCTTCCGACACAGAGAATTCACACTGACTTTCAACTTACTATTTTAAATTGTCCAAGACTTTTATCATTCTCAGCTTCTTGAGAAAGGTTGTTAATATTTTAGGGCTACATTTTGAACTCAGAGAAACACCTGTAACTCCAAGTATTTTCAGTGGGAGTCTGTAGGCATCTTTCAGAGATGAGTTTGATCTTAGTCCACAAACTAAGTCAAAATATGTTCCAGTGCATGGAATATGTTCTCTCCTCTGTCATATCTATCTCTTTCTATATATACTCAATATATAGAGAGTATATATATACCTCTATATAGAGAGTATATATATACCTCT
>NW_020884881.1:7131021-7152474 GCF_003945725.1 Corapipo altera
TAGAGAGTATATATATACCTCTATATAGAGAGTATATATATACCTCTCTCTATATATATACTCAATTATGTCGTGTCTCAGTTTTGGTACATGGGGAACCACATCTTCTTGCAAGCTAGGCCTATGAAACAGTAGAAGAACCATCCCATTAACACATAAAAATGAAGGCAAAATCTCTTTTAGACTGTCTAGGAATACAACTAAAATGTAAATAAAAAAGACATCTATACAGAATAATGTTTCTGTCACTTGGCATTTTAAAGGTGTGGATGAATGTTGGGATAGTGAGAACATTAAAAAGTTGAAATCTTCAGCCTGGGCTCCACTGTGAGGCAGAACTGCTCACAGCCTTGAACATTTTTCATACATGAAAACATCCTTCCCATCCACAAAGCCCTCCAGTGATCTAAGGTGGGAGAAATATCTTTTGGGTATGCATAGAGCATTCTATGTTACAGTGTCAGAGGGCAGCACCTCCTGCATTTATTGAGCATTGGCCTGTGCATGACTTCAAACTCCTGCCAGATAAATTTGATTGTCCTCAACTGCGTGTTACGTTCTTCAGAGAAACAGGATGTCAAGTGGTACTTCCTAGAAGAAGGGGAGATGGTTCTTTTTCTGAGGAGCAGTGCATGTGTTCAGATGGAGAACAGGTGGAGAAGTCAGTCATCAGCAGTGGCAAGAGTCCTCATCAGGACCAGAAGGGACAGACTAGAGTTTGCTGCAACATCAAAGGTTTCTGACTTAGCTGAATGTAAGTGTGAATGCAAAGACTTGCATCAGACAAAGGAGATTGTTTATAAGACATTTTTATTGCTAGTCATTTTGAGACTGTGCTACTTAAAAGGCGACTTAAGCTGGCATTTTTAATACAACTAAGCTTTGGAGACTTAAAGGCTTTTGTTTGGGAACTCACTAGAAGAAAATATCTAAGTGGATACTCTTCAAATTTCTGGCCAGTTCAATGACCCTGTTGGAAAATCATTCTCTTCATTACTCTGCATGTTTTATTAGTGTCTGACAGCATGTGAAGGAGGACCTCCAGGCTCAGCAAGCTGGAAAATCCAAGTTAGAGAGAATTTAGGGTCTTGATTCCCTGTGCATCAAGACACAATTAATGTAGCATGCAGGTTTGCAGCTCACTGACTGCACAAGCATAGGCACATGGCCCATATTCATTTTGCCTCACTCACCTGAGGTCTCAGTCTCTCCTGATCTCTGTAAGAAGTGTTTCTGCTATGAGATGGATGGCCTCTAATGCCTGAGAATCGGGTCTATCTCTATTAATTTCTCCATTTGATGACTTCTCTGGGGAAAGAAGAGATTCACCAAAAACATTCAATTTGGGATCTGCATGGCTCAAGAGCTCTCCAGACAGCAACAGAACTATTTTTCACAATTATCCAGTTTCAGACATGGTCTTAGTGTTAAATTTTGTTTTCCTTGAAGAGAAAAACATTGCTTTATGCTAATTGTGACCATAAAATAAAAAGGGAAGGCACAACAATGCGAGAATGAATTCACAGGCAAACATACTTTGAAAATAAAAGCGCTAAATTACACTTTATTACATAAGCTAACTATGTACACTGTAATTTTTATAACAATGATATATTGACTTAATACAAATTTTCACAGGCTTGAATGAATTCTGTACTGAACCAGGGAGGCACTTTTTACTATTTTCTAAAAGTAACTGAACTGCTGGTTTCTTCATGAAGAAGGCAATTTATATTCCTCTGATTGTTTCACACAATTAAGGAATATGCCATACATAAACAAATTCTTTTCATTGTCATGAGGATAATTTTACTCTATGCTATCTCTATATTCTGAAACAGCCTGAATACAGATGGTTCTGGATAATAACCACATGTAAAGAAAAATCTCAAAGTTTTTACTAGCAATCTTCACTTAATCTCCAAATCCATTTACTTTTGGGGGTGATGAAAATACTGTTTATCAAATGCCATGGTTCAAGACTATTTGTCTTCGAAGTGGACTTCAGAGCTCAGGATATCCATTTCTCTCAATGACAGAGTGAACATTCTTAGAACAGACTCAATCTCCATGGTGTCAAATAAAAGTTAGTTAGATTCAATTATGATTTGGGATTAAGGAGAAACTGAAATGAATGTTAACCATGAACAAATCACTTAAATTGTCAGATTATGCTTGCTTTATTGATATCTTTAATAAATCAGATAGGATATTTACATTTTTCTATTCAGAATGGAAACTACTGAATATTTAAGAGATCTGTGTTTGCATTTTCCTAAAAATTCTATAGTAGATAAACAAAGCATAATCACGCTTTCCCTGTGCCAAACCTGACCACCTGAAGAGATATTGTACAGGGAAAATACTAATGTCTTGGCTTTACTCCTGGTTCTACAGTAACATTTCCTAAAATTAAAATTTATAGCATTTAAATTTAAGAACAAAAGACAGATTAATCATAGTTTGAATAGGACATGAGCTCCTTTGAAATCCTTACTACAGTTGCTCAGCCCTTGTAAATCAGCCCTTGATTTTTGAAATGTTTATTACTCCCTCCAATGTAGACACAGGCCCAAAAGAATTGTTTTAATAACAACAGTAGTAATTTCAACACAGTCCTCTTATTTTTCTTGATGCCTTCTTTTGAACTCAAAACAAAAACACAATAGATTTAAATAATGATTAACTTTTTTTTGCCTTCTTTGGATAACATTTCTATTAATATAGGAGGAAATAATCCTCAAGAATAAAATTTTGGTATTTAGTTTATAAGAAAACTATTTGGTTTGCTTCCATGATTTTCTTCATGCAGACTTTGAAATCTATTTAAAGGAACAAATATCCATCCATGGTCAGTTGGTAGGGACCACCTTATATTCACATTGTAGAGACCATCACAGTGGCATAGACCTTCCATTTCCATGATGTGCATCAGGTGGCACATGCAGTTGCATAGAATTTGTTAGCCCAGAACATTTAGCTCCTCATAACAAGAAGGGTCTCATGACACAAGCCACAGCTTCTCATCTGTTTAACACACGGCATCTCCCTGCTCGTACAGCCCATGTGAGATGATCACCCTCCCGTGCAGGTCTATGGACAATATTTATCTTATATCTCTGGAGCATATTGCCTGCTGCCATTTTGTAGTATCTGAAAGCCTTGGCATGATGTGGCTCATCCTTCAGAAAAGGGTTCAAATAAATGGGAAAGGTCTTGTCAGCATACAACAAGGGTGTTGACTCTTACAGTGGCCACAACTAGGTATGCCCACACAATATGACAAATTAAAAGCTAGTAACACTTCCAGAAAATACTTTTCCCACATGAGCACTTCCCACATGAGGCAATGCACCATGACACACAAGTGGGAGGGAAGCATTGGGTTTAGGACTGTCAGGAGAGCAGTACAGCATCACTGAGTCTCATCAGGATTCAGAGGCTGCAGTAAGGATGCATCCCACTCTCAGTCACCAGGGAGGTGACCTGGGACAGAAGGGATGTTGCTGAGCAGAGCATGGCAGTCCTAGCTCTATGTCCCTTGCATGCAGGTGGTGAGGTGTAGTGGAATTGGGATGTGGTGGCTCCAAGCTTGTCTCAACCTCTCAGTGCTGTGCTCCTGCTTTGCTTATCTCCTATTCATTAAAGGCTGTTCCCTTGGTTCCCTTTCATGGCCTACTGAGGTATTATTGCTGGAGGACTTTCTCAGATAGGAGAACTGAGACAGGATGCACCTTATGGAAGGAGTTACTCTCTGTGTCACAACCACATTTTCCTGCCAGCAGAACTACTTTCATTTTTCAAGAAGAAATCGAGTTCAAACTAACAAGTCTGTGGTGTGGACATCCAGGACCAGAGCCCTGCAGAGAAACAGAAAGAAAAACAACATAACAGTGAGGATGAGCCAGTCTCATTTCAAAATGCTACAGAAAGAGAAAATCAGACAGACTGGCATTTACATGACCTTTAAACCAAGTGTCTGTGTGTGGCAAGATCTGTCTCCTAAGACCAAAAAGGCATTGACTTCTCTATGCCCTCACTAGCTCTCTGGCTTTTCCTGGAGAAATGACCAGCTATCAATGAGCAGATCAGTGCAGTTATATTTTACATTTGCACATTAATTTTGTTTACCTTCTATTCTGTTTTTATTCCATCTGCCTTTTGTCATCCTCAAGTTTTCAGAATCAAAAATAAGAGACTCTTAACTGCACACAAAGGATAGGGCCACAAAACAAAACAAAATGCAAATTTAAGAGCTGAATAAAATCCTATAAGAGGTCATATGATAACTTTTTTAGTGTGATTGTTCTTATTAAATGGATAATGATTAATCTGTGTGGGTTTTTTATAGGAAGAGTTTTCCCTATAATTCTCAAAAATTAAATGTCAAAACGGCTGTGCAGGGAAGGAACCCACCATTAGGTGTTGCCAAATAGGAATGTTTCATTGGCTGCTTCAAAGCCAGTTACTGTCAAATACTTTGAGAAAGGAACCTATGCATGCAAAATAGAAATCAAGCGGTTGAGTGGCCCCTACAGCCTTTTTTGCACCGAGGTTGTTTGTTTAAAGAAAGTTCCAGTCAAGAATAATTGAACTCAGTTCAAATTAGATTGTTGCTCCTCGGCTCTGTGAAATGAGGTAGATGATCACAGTCCACTTCCCATTAGCCTGTCTGCTTCCCTAAAACCACCTGCACAATTGAAACTAATTGGTGCCTCAATAGCAGTATCAACAGAGAGGATGCAATTAAATAGTAATGCACCAGGAACTATAACCTCCCCTTAAAGACACGATACCTTTAGACACTTTTAGTGAGTGTCTGGCTGGCACTTGGAGTGGGGCTGAATTTACACCAGTGGGCTGCCAGTCAAGATCCAGTCACAAGAAGAAATGTAAGCCTATGCACAAATGAACATTAATAAGGATACATTTATTCAGCTAGAATATAGGCAGGCCTGGAGCAGTGGGAAACACACACTACTCTATTTGAGTTGAAGGGATCAAAATGATATGAGCCCTAGAGCTACCAAAAGGCCATCAGACACAAATCTCATGAGGGACTCCAAAACTCCCCTTCCTCCGGGGACTCATCCAAAGTCAGTGCAGCAACAAAAAGCAAATGGCATTGACTCATACAGCAGCATATTTAGAGCAGACTGTACAGTGCTGCTGCTGGTAAGGGCAGCCTCTGACCAAACACTGGGCTGCTTTCACCTGTCAGTGCAAGCCAGACCACAGAAGTCTGGTGCATTTCTGGCAGAAAGAGTTCCTCTTCTAACTCTCTCTATTGTCATTACTGAAAAGAATTTATCCTAAAAACAAATTTCACCTTGGCCTAGAGTACTGGTTCCAGCCTTCACCAAGCAGTTTTCTCATCCTCCTCACTGCTCACACAGACTTCTGCTCCTGCCTTCGCACATCACAGCTCTGTTAGGTAGCACACATAGGTCTGTCATAGCACCCTCCCTCCATTTACTTCCTTCCTTAAAAAGGGGTGCTCTCTGAAGATTTCAGGATTCCTGCTGCTGCCCTCTAACGCCCTTTTCTCTCAAGATACCTTCACCATCTCCTAATCCTACTACTGCCAGATCAGCTGCTCATGTAAGTGCTGTCAGTGTCCAGGATGCATGAACAGCCTTTCTGTAAAAAAAGAATAGCATTTTCCATTTGGCTGGCTTCTTCAGACAACTCTCTCATACAACCCAGCATGAAACTTGTGGCATGTAGAGCTTGGCAAGGTGTCCTTGTTTTGACTGGGAATAAAGCTAATTTTCTACTTAGTAACTGGTACAGTGCTCTGTTTTGGATTTAGTACGAGCTTAACGTTGATAATACACCAATATTTTAGTTGTTGCTTAGTAGAGTTTCTTCTAAATCAAGGATTTTGTAACTTCCCATGTTCCGCCAGTGAGCAGGTCACAAGAAGGTGGGAGGGAGCATAGCCAGGATAGGCGACCTGAACCTGAACCATGTTCAATATACAAACTAGGGGAAGTTGGCCAGAAGGGGATGATCACTGCACTGGTACTGGCTGACCATTGGCCAGAAGGTGGGGAGCAATTGTATTGTTCATCATTTGTTTTTCTTGAGTTTTTTTCCCTCTCCTTTTCATTACAAGAATTATTAATCTTATTGTTTTAAATAAAATTATTGTTGTTGTTGTTATTATCACTATTATTATTACATTTTACTATATTTGCATTATTAAAGTGCTCCTATCTCAACTCATGAGTTTTCTCTTTTTCCAACTCTCCTCCCCATCCCTCCAGAGGGGGAGTGAGTGAGCAGCTCTGTGGTACTTCTACGCTGCCTTGGGTTAAAGCAAGACAAGAGGGAAGGTGACTGGGGCCTGAGTGAAGTTTGTCCTCTGCTCTCTTTAGTCAAAAATGCTCGGCTCTGGCCTGTTGGATTAATCTTGCTCTCTACTGCGCTGCTCCTCAAAGGGCAGTGTGTAAGAATGGCATGAGCGAGTCATTAAAGCGCTGGATTTTGAGGAGTTGTTTTGTAGACTCATCAAAAAATTATGTTATTGGTTTTTACAGATATATGAGCACCTGTGCTTCTCTGTTACACTTTTTAATATGGAAGTGCTTTTTTTTAAGGACTGTAAAATGATTAACAGGCACCAACAAAGAAAACTTCATACCACAGCTGGAAGAGAAGCAAAATTTTCTGCTTGAGTAGCTATTCTTCCCTCTCTCCAGGCCATTTTGGACTTCAGATCATCAGCTCCAGAGCCAGGACTGAATGCCAGGCATCCTTCCCTGCACTCTAACAAATATTAAACATTTGCTCTAGCCATATTTGATGCCTCAAAGGGATTGATGCTCTGCCACAGCAGAGAGAATCGTTTACTCTATTGTTCAGCCTACAGATATGACAGTTCAAAGCACACTACTTTGTGCTTCTTCAGATTTTCCTGTGTTTGTTCAGTAGAGAATTGCTACTCACTGACAACTTCTGTTCAATAACATAAAATATCTGTGATGCAGCTGGAGTGATATCTGTTGATGTATCAACATGCACAAGCCATGAAATACTTCAGAACAAATTGTAAAAAGCTACTTCTGATTCCAAATAATGACTATGCAAGACAGTGTTTGCTCTCAGACCATTGGTTTAAGATTCATCAGACATGCAGTGCTCTCTAGGATGCACATGAAGGCTGGATTTCTCAGAAGTGATTAGAGTGCACACCTGCTCCTGATGTGACTCTTGCAGTCAAATTTTCAGATGACTCATTTAGCAAACTGATGTGCTTTGAAAGTCCAGCCCTAGATATGGAAGATAAATTGATTTTAAGCCCCCACTCTTTTTTATAAAAAGTAAAAGTCAAAGGTCAACTGTAAATTGCTTTTCCTTAAAAAGAAAGAAAATTCTTCACTTCTGAAGTGATGGTCCATTAAGCACCTGTGAACTTTCCCTCACATGCACATCCTAATTACACTAGGATACAGAGATGTTTAAACTCATGAGTTTTCCAAAGCATAATTCTGCTCCTGATTATTGTGTATTTTAAAAAATTTGTGTAGGAAAAAAATCACCAAACCCAGAAAAATAAAATGAAAAAATTGCCTAGGTTTGCACATGAAAAATCCCCCACATTAATTAAAAGTGAATGTCTAAAAAATAGATCTAAAATGCATCCAGTCTACAACTGAATGCTCATGCATCTTTATTTCTTTAATCTTTGTTTCTTTAGACCTTAACATGATTTTCTTTTCAACTGACAGTTTCTTTCATCTACCCTGTAGTAAGTGTAGAGGGTATCCTCTGGTGATTGTTTTGGTGCTGGCAAAGAACTAAACAATGGCATCAGCAGTGCAAATATGAGTCAACTGTGGCAATGTTTCTGCTATTTGGAGTTTTGCATAACGAACTACCACTGATTTATTTCTCAAGGGTCATCAAACATAGAGTCTGCAAGCAATAATAACTTTCTCATAGCTCTCCATTCCTGAAGCAGTGCAGAAAAAGAAAGAAACAGTATTACAGATCCATTGTTCATTTCTTTCTTGGATTGCTTTATAGAGTAAAATCTTTTTTCTGCCATGGTTACCAAATCATTTTTCCCCAATCAACAGAGTTGTGTCTTCAGTCTAATCAGATCAGAATGGATATAAGTTATGTTATAAGTTATGTTATATAAGTTATAAGTTATGATATTTTAATTTTAAAAATAAAAATACTCCTGGACAGGTACATTTATACTAGCAATGTAAAAATTTATTTTTACAAAACTCCTACATTCTTGTTTGCATCTCACAATAGAAATGAACAAAAAGAAAATTTTATCTACTACTAAGACTTAGAAAACTGTTGGAGGCAAATCCGTTCCACTCAAATGTAGCTTTGTTTGGGATCTGGCTAGAAGACCATTCAGCACTTTGCAACTATATTTACAGAACTTGTGAACTTCTTAACCAAAGAACAAAATCTACATTATGCAATCCTGAGCATTCTGATATCCATGTTTAAGGAATATAAACATAGCATTATTCAAATTTATTTCACTTTGACTAAACTCTTTTTTTAAGAAAAATACACTGAAATCTAATTGTTCTTTTAAAGAACTCAAGAGACACTGTAACAAAAAAAACTCTGATCAACTGTTTCAATTTTAAGAGCACACAGTAAAACCATTAGAAGATAAAGCTATGTGTCTTTATAAAACATAGTAATAAATTAATTAAATTACCCAGAAAAAATAACAACAGTTACTTCATAGTAGAAACTTGGAAATATAAAGTACTTCAACCTAAAGTAAAATAAACAGTAAGAGGCAGTGAAATGTTGTCTTAGTCTCAAAAGCCTTATGTTACCCATTTATTTTGTTCTGAGCCCATTTATTTTTCTCTCATGCTCTTCCCTCAATGCACTCAGTGCATACTAAACAGTATAACATGAACTGTATCATGCTGCATTTAAACTTGATGGTGCCTAAGCTTACCTGTGATTTTTAGAGACAAGGGTTATATTCAGTTTGGGAAAATTCTCTCTCTATTCCCTCTCCTCCCATTAGCATCTAAAATGTCATTTGTGAGTTGGCTTTCCCCCCAGTTTATTGACAATTCTCATGGTAAAAGGAAGAAAGCTGAAAGATAATTAGATTTTGAGTCTGGGTGAGTAATTTAAAGAGCTTTGCAAGTCTGACTCCAGGATATATTTTATGTCACCCTCAGCTTTGTTCATTCAGTATAAAAGGCTACATATCACAAAACAGGATGGCTCAACTTCACAGAGCTATGGAAGGGCAAGGGGGTGACATACTCAGAGTTTAATTATGTCAGCCTTAATTTGAGTTCCATCATAATAAGTAAGTGTAACTCAACATGTTTAAAGTCAAAAAAACCTGATTCTTCAGTAAGCAAAAGCAATGAATTGCTTTAAAAAGATGCTAGCTAAATGAAACCAATAGTAATAAAACCGTTTATACCAGGAAATGTCCACTTCAACAAAAAAACACAAACCAAAGTAAAAAGGGTCTCATCTTTTCAAAACATCCTGTGAAAAGGACACATTTCCAATTTTGTCACAAATAAAGTAACAATTCAGACCAAAAACACCCAAGCTTTTTTATAAAATGTTAGTTACCATGAAACCCTGAGAGTTAGTATATCTTCTTTGCACCTGCAACAAATAGAAAACAAAATAGCAGGAAATCAACAATTTTGGCAGAGAAAATGGTTACCCAGAAAAGCAGTGTTTTTCTGAGAAACATGGTGTTGTGTGCAAAAAGTTCCTGCTGATCTAAATTTGACCATGGTATGCAGATGCCATATTGTCAGGTAGTAAGTCTGTTTGAGGAAGCTGCAAACTACTAAATCCCCTTCAATCCCTTTTTCCTGGTTGTGTACCTTTACCCCAAATATTTTTTCACATTCCTCAAAGCTTTCATTTTTTTCTATACTTATTAACTGCTATGAGGTCTTCAGTCTTCTCTTAGTAATTCTTCAAAACTTGTAATTCTCTCTACACCCTCTAGACCTTTCATGTCATTCTTATCTTCTCAGTTCTCTCAGGTCTTCCAGTAACAAAAAAGCATGATTCATCTCTTTAAAGTTTAGCTATGCAAAAGTTCAGCTGTCTAAATCAGTCACCCTTGAGTCACTCCGTAGAAAGAGACAGATCCAAAAGATGACATGCCTGCTCTTAAGACAGTCAGCTTATTTTGATGTTAATTAACTTCTAAACAGATAAAATCAGGCAAGATGGATACTACTGACCAGGCCTGTATTTTACCAGATCCAGCCCTTCACTCTTTTTGCATACCATATTTGAATTCCAATTAAAAATTGACACTATAAACCCACTATAGGGGAAGTTAGATGCACAAATGTTTACTTCATTTACTTGGAGTACTTTTATGATGCGGTTTTTTTGTATAAATAGCTCAAATTTCATTGCCTTGTTTTACTTTGATATTGGATTACATTCATGTCTAATTTGTTGTCCTCTGTCTTCCTTAAGGTCTCTTTTAGCTTTACTTTCTATCCCACTTAATATATGTTTTCCAGTTTATTTTCTTCATCATGCTTTAATTCTCATTTCTGCCATCTGAAACTCCTTTTACTGTTTTGGAGCCCTTAGGCCTTTTTTTCCTTTTCTCTCTTATATCCCTTACAATATAGTTCATGTCCTTGAAAATACATTAAAAGAATTATATATCTTGAGCTTCTGTCCAAACTAGATTTTCCCCTAATCAAGACATTATATAGGTTTGGCAAACTACTCAAATGCTGTTGTTGGAAAGTGAAGCTTTTGATGGAAGTGGTGATCAAAACCTCTTTAACTGAAATTCATCACATATATCACAGGCAAGCAGAGCTGGGCAAAACATTTCTGAACAATTCTAATTCCAATTTATTTTTCAGCAGCAGACTGGTTTATTTGCTGTAATATGCTAAAATTTCTATGGACAGCTGGAATGTGGGTTTAGACAGCCTTTGCACTGTAAAGTTCATTTCTGCAATGGGGAATAGGACAATAATTTTCCTCACCCTGAAGAATGAAGTCTTAACCCAAAATAGTGAAGAAGGTCAGATTTGAGGAAACGTAGTGGGGGGAAAAGCAGAGTTCATGGTAGCAAAGTCTGTTGGTCAAGACTATACATAAGTGGATTGTCTTTGTCTGTCATGTTAGAGTTCTTTGACAAATCTGAAGAAAAAGAGGTAAGAATTATTTCCTATTGCATTCACAGTTTCATGGTGTTTAATGGCTGAACACTATGAAAAACACCAGGAACACTATGAATTGTAATTTCATCATGCTATCATCACACACTTGCAATACATAACACACAGATATGAGAACTGGAAATTATAGTATAACCATTGGCAGTGTTGCCAGTTAGCTGCTGACCTCAGGTGGACAGTGGGTAGCATTTTGCCTACAGTATTTCACAAAAGGGTGAGAACTGACTTTATGAGGAGGGTATTTGTTGGTTTTTTAAATTTGAAGTTCAAAACACTGCTAAAGACAGGTGTCATAAGCAAGTACTATGTAATTTTGTCCTTTTAGTTTTGTCATTAGACTTCATGGGATCCTTATTCTTAGGAGCAATGGCTTAACCACAAAGAAATACCAAAATACCTCTTTTCTCGACTCTTGCATCAGAATCGAAGGCAAAGCTTCCATTTCAGATGTCTCCTTTCAGCTATATAATTGTACAATAAGGTGGGGAGTACCAGTGTGAAGAAAGATGAAGGTGAACATGAAGCAAAAAGTCTGAAAGAGGATGGTTACAGAATTATAAAATTAAGGAATTCAAACATCTTATCTTCCTCTCTTAAGAGTAACTTTTATTTTCTTAAGAAATGGAATTTAAAGATTCTATTTAAAATAAGTAAGATGATTACAGTATTTGAGAACAAAGAATGGGAGAAATTAGGCACAGAGTTCATTTTCTCAAATTTCAGGCAGCCATGCCACAGCTCTCTCGGTTGAGAGGAGTCTGAAAACATCTATACCAAGTAATAAAGGATAAAAAGTCTTCCCAACTCTCCATCAGAAAGCCAGGCCTGAACCGTGCCCTAGGTAAAAGCAGAAAGAATCTTGTTGATACCACAGGCCCCTGTGCTTTAGTTGCTAAATAAAACTCAGAGAGAGTGCTAAGATAAACACAGACTGCAAGACTGATGTTAATTTAAATTCAGGAAAGAATTTTCTCCTGAGCTCATACCTGGCAGCTGGTTTTACACAGACTGAGTGATCAGGGCAGCAACCAGACATCTAAGGATGTAATGCCATTAAAGGTACAATTTCACCCCATCTATGTCCATTTGCTCACCTCCACGGCTTCAGAGGACAGTGAATGCAGACCCTAGAGGCCAAATACAGATCACAATAGGAAACTGATAGCTTTTTTCTAACCAGTGCTAAAGAGAAACTCAGCAACATGGACATGATTATATGATTTTCTGGCAATAGCATTTCTAAGGGACCTCTTTGGGAGTACTGGCACGCCATGTATCTGAAAACTGTTACTGCAATCTTGTGCCCTGGGACAAAATGAATTCCTAGGATCCTATGGCAAATCTCACTCTGAGAGACGTTCTATTTAATTATGTGATCCCTTTCCAAAGCATATCACACTACTTATAAAACAGTTTAAATTACTCAGTTCCCTCCCTCTTTTGTCAGACAGTTCCATAAACATGTTTCTTGGATGGATAAGGAGCCTTCTTCCAATTTCCTCTCTAAATTTATTCATGGCCAATTTATAATCATTTGATCTTTTGCCAATACCATCTTTTAACTTAAATAATAATTCTCCTTCCTTAATATTTACCTCTGTAGCATGTCATTCATTCATTTAATTCACTTAGTTGACAATAATCTTAATAAATGGGAAAATGTTGTAGCTATAAAATTAAAATGCACCATGATGACCTTTACTAAAGTCTGGCACTAACCTGATTTTATTAAGTATCAGAAACATTATAATAGATACTAAAATGTAGTGATATTCCCACATTATACAAATCTATCTGGACTCATTTAAATTCTTTTTGTCTTTACTCTTCCACCTTTTTCTACACAGTTGATTTTCACAAGTGAAGAAGTTTCAATATTAAGCCTAGATTTTTAGAAAAGAATTTACATATTTGTGTCTGCAAATAAAGATGGGAAAATATATGTTCAGAAAGTTCAATGGCTTACGCAACTGATCAGCTATTTCTGCAGTGTGTCTTTCAGGTAATAATTATCACAGTTGTCTGTACAAATTAGTTACTTTGAAGTACACACATTTTGCACCTACTCAGAAGAGAAATTGAAATGTGGACCACGCAATTAATAAGTCTGCCCAAATCTGCCAATGCTATTAATATGTTCGGTAGACTAAATATTCATCAGCAAACTACTGACTTTCTGCTTTTTGCTTTCCTGTGGTTACTACACCTGCACTGAAAAATTTTGCATTACCTGTAGAGCGAGTTGAGTGTATCATATGTCTGACTTGTGCTTTTTTATATAAGAGTACTGTTAAGTTTGCCTATAATAATATATAGGAATAATACCAGTAAAATTGTTTGGTGAAAAGACTTATTCCTTTGATTCAGAAAGCCAGATTTTATGACATTATGAACTGATGAAAAAGATCAGGATTTTCTTACAAATGTCATGTCCTTAAGGCCATTGTTTGATCTGGAGTCAAAACAGAAATATGTATTGCCAAGAAATTCTGACCACATCACAGCCTTTGACTGCAGTATTGTTCTTTGTACTGAGAGTGGAAGGATATATATATATTAAGACACAAAAACCCATTTACCAATATACATGACCTCTGGGATGTCTTCACAGAGTCACACCATGGTTGAGGTTGGAAAGGACCTCTGTTGGTCATCTGGTCCAACCCCCTGCTCAAGCAGGATCACCTAAAGCAGGTTGCCCAGGGCCAAGTCCAGACAACTTTTTAATGTCTCCAAGGCTGAAGATTCCACAACATACTTGGTCACACTCACAGTAAAAAAGTGTTTCCTGTCTTTCACTTTGTGTCCATTGCTTGTCCCGACATCAACTTGGGACAGAGCACCCTCTTTGCAGCCTTGTGATCTGTAGCAGGCGTGAGGAAGAGACATCTGTGACTCTTTTGACTGCTGGTAAAAGGGATGCTCTTCCCCATATGCAAGTTTCCAACTTTCGCCATAAGCATGTTTCTGCAAGCTACATGTGTGAGGCTGAATATTACACTGTGCTACCCCACAGTGTTGCTGACCACATGTCCTTGGAGCTGTACTGAGCTATGTTCATTGTATCTAGCAGGCAATTTCTTCCTAGACTGTAAGCCATACAGAAAATTGGACCTTACCACCTTTTAGTGACAGAAAACATTCATGAAGGAAAAAAAAAGATGTGTTTTCAAAGTGAAGAGTTTAATATAAAGGACAAAATATTAATCCCTGAGATCCTCTAGCAAAGAAAATATCACTATCATATTCCAAGTGGTGAAATTTTTAGGTACATAACATCATAAGGGTAAGTAAATTGCTCTGGCACTCAGCTGAGTTTTCTTCTTCTACATCCTATAGTTTCTCTTTGATAATAGAGGAGTGCATAACTTGCACTTCAGCACAGGGATTGCCCACGTAGTCCTGTACTTCCACCCAATCTTATTATGGACACCCTAAGCTATTACTGTTAGCCTACTGAAACATGATATTTTCACCTATCAAACATCAGATTGCAACCTCACAACCATAAATAGGTTTCAATAATCAACTTTGGTTCATAAGTGAAACTATTTATAAAGAGACTATTTATAGGTAAACCTGTATTTCTTTATTTAGATGAAAAATTACTATGTGAATTAATAAAAATTACTAATTTCCACAAAACCTTTAGGCTGTTAAATCCTTCATTCCCATACCAGTAAGCATTCTGAACTTCAGAAAAGCTATGTCATGGCTTAGTTACTCATGGCTTTTCCTCAGCCACAAGCAAACAATCAACTCACAGCCCTGAAATTTGTGCAATGTATTATCATGGCAAGGCTTCGCGAACGAAGATTTGGGAAGGGCTCTACCCAATGTATTACAGCAATATGTATTATAGCTGCTGTGCATAGACATTCATTCATCCACATTTGGTAAAACGTGCAAAGCACTGTACAGTATGTTAAAAATTATCTGTATTGACTTCCCCTCATTGCTCAAGCCATGAGGCATTCAAGATTTCCAAGATTTCTTGTGAAACAGTGTTGTATTTGAAGCTTTACCATCCTACAGGGATTTTACAGTCATTTGTCTGCATTTACAGCATTATCACTTCTGCACATAAAATATTGTCCTTAGTTGCCCTGAGAAATAAATATTTAACTGATGAGATTTGCAGTATAGCTCTTTATCCTGTCGAATTCTAAAGTGCTTAATGCATTTCTGTGCATTCTGTGTAACATCATGAATCAGCTTTATTTGGACACAAAATGGCATGTGGTTTCCTGTGTTTTCCTTGAAGCACAGTAATTCTCAACTTTTTTCAATAATCATTATGTCCTTTCTGAAATTTCTTCTTTTCTAACTGCTCAGGCTCAGGTTCTTACTTGTTAGGTGGGAAATGCAAGCTATTTTTCAATCCATGACACCATCCTTTGGAGGAACCCTGGCCCCAGTCTGAGAGCTACTCTCTGAATATCTCAGGGCACATTCCCAATAATCATTTGTGTAATTGTTCCAGGAGACCATATTGTTTATTATTTTTCAAAGAAAATGTCAGCTATAATCATCCAGAGTATTATCAAGCTGTCATGTTTGCAACATGTTGTGAAAATAAATATTTTTATATTACCATTGCTTGGTATTTGAGTCAAGTAATAATACCAACATTTTCTTTGAAATCTCCATGGTATTTATTCTGTTTTGTTATGATTCAGATCAATTATATTGCATATAAATTAAACTCTTAAGTATGTTGTTGAAGAGGCTAACAAAATCTTTTTTGTTGCAGCTTGATAATTCTTTTCTTCATATGATGCTCTCACATAGGAAGAATTCTTTAAAAACTCATCAAGTTCTGAAAATGCACAATGGAAATACTCTTAATGCTTTTGAGGCTGAAAGAGAACAGGCATCATAAAACAATCTGTCTACACTTGGGATACACATCTTCATTCTATGTTACACATATTCAAATCACAGTAAGGCACTCAGGACAAAGAAAAAAGATCCCAATTCTAGATATTTTCCTTGCCCTCAAATCTTTTAGGAGAAAAACTTAACAAAATAAAAGAGCCCCCAGTCTATCCTCTACCTGTATTAATTCTTGTTTTGCTTTCTTTTGTTTTGCTACATCCAAGGTGCTTTTTTCAATGTAACTATTCTTTGCACTCTCCTACATATTATTCCAGCACACCTACTTGGCAGGTACTGGCTCTGCCTTTATAGCAAGCCCTTCAGCTGTCACATCATACAGAAAAACTGAAATAACATTTCAGTTGAAGATTTACAGTTTGGTCTTTAAATGGTAGATTTTCACAGACCAAATGTCCCTCTAGCATGAGCAATCAGTGCAACTGCTGCTTTACCAGTTCCTAACTTCGATTTCCTACCAGATATCCTCATTGGCACATTCCATTAGCAGGGTACACTAATTAATTCAGCTCTTACAGTCTTTTACATTGTAATAGAATGCTTGAGCAGGGATCTGATGGATTCTCATCAGATTGTTTTTCATAATTAATGTTATCTTGTTTGAGATGCTAGACAGCCTTTCGGGGTTTGCCAGTGTGTCAACAAAATGTGAAATGTCTGATGCACTATTGTAGTGCCTTTAGTTGCCCAAGTTTTCTCATAATAAAGTTAGTGGCGAATCCAAACAAGAAAATTATTTCTCCCTCACTTCTTTTCCATAGTCTCAGTTATAATGGTTGAGGGTAATGCATTTCCAACTGTTGTCAATGGTAGTTTTGGCCTTCAAAAAATTACTAGAAGCTGCTCCATCTCTGCTTCCAAATATGCCAGAACTGGCCCTAGGAATATAGCACTGATTCCTTTGTATTCTTCAGCTGAACCTGAAAGACAATGTCTAACACCAAAAATTGAGCAACATATGCTGTGCTATTTGAGTAATGCTTATAAAAACAAAACCCATAACATAAAACCCACATAAAAATAAGATCCATATAATCCATGTTTTTTTCTCATTAGAAAGTTCAGTTGTTTGTCACAATCCTTCTATATTTCTACACATTTTAATTCCAAGCTTCCTCATGGCATATGTTAGGGTTACACATGATGCTGCTTTGGTGTTCTCAGTGGTGCTTTAACATATTGCTGAAGCTCAACTACTGTTCTGACCCTTTTATGGAGAAGGGGGGAAAAAAAAGGCAAGCAGAAATGTTGCTTTGAAGAGAAAAGCTGAAATATTTGCTTTTAGCTTTATTTTAAATTTGGTTTATTTTAAAGTATAAGAATAACCTAATGTACCAGTACGGGGCTAACTGGATGGAAAGCAGCTTGGCCCAAAAGAACTGGTTGGTCCCCATGGACACCAGGTTGAACATGGAGCAGCAGTGTGCCCTTGCCATGAAGCAGGCCAGCAGCCTCCTGAGCTGCATTAAGAATGCTGTCAGCAGCAGGGGAGGTCAGGGGAGGTGATCCTTCCCCTGTGCTCAGGCCTGGTGAGACACAACCAGGTACTGTGCCCACCGCTGGGCTCCCCAGTGCAAGACAGACAAGGATGCACTGAAGTGCATTCAGCAAGGGGACACAAGGGTGATTAAGGGATTGGACCACCTCTCACACAAGACAAGGCTAAAAAAATGGGGACTGTTCAGCCTGGAGAAGTACCAGAGGAATCTTATCAATGTATATAAATACTTGACAGGAAGATGTAAAGAAGACAGAGCCAAACTATACTTCATTGTGTCCAGTGACAGGACCAGAGGAAATGGCCAAAAAAATATAGAAAATTCCATCCAAACATAAGTAAAAAACTTTGTATTATGAGGTTGGTCAAACATCAGAACAGGTTGCCCAGAGATGTTTTGGAGTCTCCCCACGTGGAGATATTCAAAAGACATCTGGACAAGGCTCTGAGAAACCTTCTGTAGCTGATCCTGCTGTAAGCACAGGGGATTGCCACAAAGCTGATCAGAGGGCTGGAGCACCTGTCCTATGAAGACAGACTGAGAGGGATGGGGCATGTAGTGGCAGGACAAGAGGGAATGGTTTTAAACTGAAAGAGGGAAGGTTTAGATTAACTACTAGGAGGAAATCCTTTACTATGAGGGTGTTGAGGTATTGTAACAGGTTGTCCAGAGAAGCTGTGAATGCCCCATTCATGGAAGTGTTCAGGGACAGGTTGAATGGGACTTTGAGCAGCCTGGTCCCTGAGAAGGTCCCTGCCCACAACAACATGTTGGAACTAAATGAACTTTAAGGTTCTTTCCAACCCAAATCATTCTGTGATTCTATATGCAGATCTGTGAATCTATAGTCTATAGCATGCTAAGTATAATACACACTAACTTATGGACTCTTAATAAATACTGATTTGCTGTTTGCAACCTAAAGGTGTGGTGGAGGGTTTGAAGGTGGCAAGACAGAGAAACTAGTTCGCCGTTTTTTTCTTGAAGATCCTGAAACTATTAGTTTACCAAAAATTCTTGTTAAGGTACGTTTTTTATAATACTACATTTTTTCTAATTGACAGACTGTACTTGAATAACTTAAAAGATTAATAAATCTGAATTAAAAATCATCTGGCTTAGCATCCTACACAAAGGTGTGCATTTCGTATATAAGACCCCACCAAATATTGTCAGTTTTATTTTGTGGAACTGTCATACGTTTTCTCATGGGCATCTTCACCTGGGTTTTTCACTGCTTTGAAGTGACTCTAGAATTGCTAATATGTACCAAATTTCCAAAGTGCACATCGAGCAAGGACACAATTTAGAGTAATAAATAATTCTACTGTGAAATAAAGGATCTAATTTAGCAGAAAGGACATAGTCTGGATTCACCAGTGTAACTCTGTGTTAACAATATACTTCCTTCAAAATTCTAGTTACAAGAAAAATAATAGAACTTTGGTCTGATATATATTTCTATGTTTCCACTTTCAACTGTATATTCAGTCTTCCTCTCAACTTCAGCTATGTAAGTTATGGGTTTAGGGGTGAGGGAGAGAGTTATTAGATATTTTTTGTGTGAAAGAGGTTTAGAGAGCAATGAAGCTGTAATGAAAACTTAAACAGGAGATAAAACAACATTGACTTTCTTTGATGAACTTGTTTTATGCAGTCCCACTATAGATGCAATTACAGTGCATTAGTACAAATTACCTTGATTTCCATGGGAAGTTTTGTGCCAGATTAAAAGAAAGGTAAAAAAATAAATATTCTACCGTTACTGAGCAAATATTTTGACCTGCTCAGTTTCTTCACCTTGAGAAACAAAAATAGCTACTGATTTTCTTCTCTGTAATAATACCATATATCTTATTAAATCCTCTGTAATTTGCTCCATTCAATCTAGTTTTACAAACACACTACTTCAATAGCACATTATTCATCATGGAAATATCTGTTTATATTATTCTTTCTAGTGAAATATGTCATGACATGGCTTTACCTCAGGAATTTTCAGTCTCATTACTTCTATACTTCATCAGTTTTTACACCTTAATGCCATCATTGTCTTAAAGACTTTCAGTGACAATGTGAACATAACAGTACCAGAGGCTGGATGGGCTGTAGCAAGATCTGAATCATTTTCCAATGAAATGACTTATTTTGAAATTTTGCTATGTATTTTTGTAAAGTTTCAGCGGTAAGCACTGTATCCTTTTCATCTCTTTAATTTCTCACTCATGAGGAGACACCATGGTGATATTTTCATATCTCTATATTAAGACAGTGTATTTGCACTGTAAAGGACTATTAACTAAATTTCATAATAATCTTTTCCTAAGCACCATTAACATAATTAACAGCCTGTTAACCAAGGCATTAGACCTTCAGTATCACATAATAAATTGTAAATCCACAGCTGGTAGGAGACCCTTTCAAGAGAAACACTGCTCAGGAATACAACAGCTAGAGCTGTGAAAATCTGTTTGTTCAGTGGTGGAGAACTTCCAGTGTCCATTAGAGAAAAACAAATGTCTGACTTAAATTGCTCCAAAAATGTGCTTAAATAAAATATCATGCTTAGGAGCTGCACTTCCACCATCTAGAGCTCCATCAAAAATGGTTAATTATTCTTTTAAAGACTGTTTCCTTAAAGGACATAATTTTGCTACAATAGCTATAAATTGGTTCATTAACTACCCTTCAGCAACAACTATTTGATATTATGGCGAACTATTTAGAGAAATTTTAAATCAGAGAACAAAGATCTTTCTGGGCATTAGGAAGTAGGTAAGGAAAAAGCTATCACATCCACCCATCTTGAGATACCTTGAGTAAATAATTTAGTAGTAGCTAGTACCTTAAAAGTTTCCTCAATAATTTTAAAATGAGTGCATCAGCCAACATCTATAATTCTTATGCTGGGTTCACCATGCAAGTCTTAAGTTTATGAATTTTAATTTTCTTCCCCTTCTTTTTTAAAACACTACCACACTGCTACAACAACATTAGAGGAACATAGCTCAAGACTCTTTTTCACATACACCAGTGCCCTTTCTTATTTGTCTGGGGAATGAACTGCTGTTAGACCAAATTAACTCACATGGTGTGACACATTTCACTCAGCCTTTGCCACAAGAGCTGCCACAACAAAAGTTGCTATGTCCTACTTAGGAAATCAGTACAGAAACAAGCAGCATAATGGCAACATTATGGGAACATTAACAAACTGTCAACCACTTAGATCACTTTAGAAAAGTCTAGGGGCTGCGTGGCTGCCAAAATGATTGCCACTATGTTGTCCCGATGTACTAGAGTAGAACAATCAATATAGCTTTGTAAATTTGAGATGAACTTCAATGTCCATCCTGAGCTTTCCAGTAGCCTCAGATCCTAACACTTCTTCAAGATACGACTTGAAGAAAATATATGTATCAAAAAGCATATAATTTGCCTTTAACCGCCCTTTACTTTCCCAGTCATTAAAACAATCAGTTTTTGTATCAATCCAAAATGAGCTGGTTTACATAAAAACTTTTTCTGTTCCTCTCCTGACCTGTCATGTTCCTCTGTTGTGTACCTTTCATTTTTTTATTTACTAGATTTTGCTAGGGATTGTTTGGTTGTTTTTCTGCAGTCACTCATTGTATGAGCAACCAAAGGATGAATACAGAGAACAGCAACAAAATGAAGGTGAAAAGGTAGAAAATGCTGCTTTACTTTTTTAGATGTTGGATTTTCTAAGGCAGCCACACTCTTGGTAACTGAATGCCATCATTTTGCTAGAAGTGTGGAAAGGAACAAGAACATCTTCTGTTTCTAATCTCAACTCAAGCCTCCTTATCCATGTCGTGCACTATCACTGCTGTTGCCATGGG
>NW_020884881.1:7152484-7408856 GCF_003945725.1 Corapipo altera
TTGCACCCTTTCTTCAATGCTCAGTTAGGAATAAAGCTTTAGCTTCAAACCTGCAAGTCTCTCCTCAAGATCACTTTTGTACCTGTTGTGGACTCTGCAGGTGTGACAGCATATAGGACAGCTGAGCAAATCCTAATCACAGCCCCCAAACACCGTTGTAACAGCAAACATAACATATCCATGGACTAAGAACCGCATCCAAGGAAGCACATACAGCCAAGATAATAGTGTAATTCACCTCTAATTTGTGCTCCAATATTAAAAAACTTTACAAGAGAGTTACAGATAAAGAGAAAACACAGTAGTCAGCGTTCACATATGAAAGGGACTAAGAGCATAGCACGGCTCCCAACAGATTGCAGAGTAAGGAGTGTTGCACAATACTGGGACTGTGGATTTGCTAATATTTTTAACAAATTCATGCAGATCCTAATTGTACAGCCTCATTGATGGTTGCAAACTCATATAAACCTACATCTTTATGAGTCAAGCTTCTTTGCTCTTAGAAATAAAGGAGAGATTTTAATACTTATAGGGAGTCAAAGAAGTAAAACTTTCTTCCCCTGTTTCTACATTTTGTAGTCCGAAAATCCCAACCACGTACTGTACTGTCAGAAATCCTTCTTCAGGATAGAAATGGGGGATGTGAAGGAATAAAGTGTGTAAGAGCAGATGGTTTTTCTGCTCAAACAACCTGACACCGGATATTGAAACCCCAAGGGGTTGGTCCTACTCTCAAGTTTGCTCACATGAACACTACTCAGTTCAACACAAGATACTGCAATGAGGTGATCTAAGGCATGTCTCCAGAGACACAAGGCTGTGGAGCAGAAAATCCACATGAAGAAGGGAAATCTTAGGTATAAACTTATGTTTTGTGGTATTTTTTGAGAATTTCTTCTTCCATCCATCTTCCTGATATGCAATTGTACATGTTGGAATTAATACATGTGCCATTCCATCTCTATGGATAAAAACCAGACTTTTTTTCATCTATATTTTTAGTATAACAAAACGAGCACACAGTTTCCCGATATCTGCCTTGTAAATAATCACAAAATCACTCATTTCTCAGATTTCCATCACAAATATTACTGTCACTTCAGTCCACCCATCTTCCCTGAAGACAAATAATTTGATCTAACAGGGAAAAGAATTTGAGCATAAACCAGAGTTCATGCACGCAGGGGAAATCACTAAGGAAACCAAATTTATGATCACTGTACTGTGAATAAATAGCTCTTTGGTACATGCTATAGAATGAAAAAAAATACATCTGCTAGTTCGTTAACACTTATTGCAGAAATAAATACAGTGTAAAATAAAAAGGTAAATCCTCACTGAAAACAAAATATGGTTTGCCATTAACATTCAGCAAATCTCTCTGTTGAAGTGACATTAAAATATTCTTGCACATCTTAACCTATACTGATCTGTCAAAGAGTTCTATAAATCATTATTTCTTGATCACGATTCTATGGCTAGACCTTCCATTTCACTGATGTTATTTGTGGTTGAGACTGGGATCAGTTCCAGAGGAGAAGTCTTACACTGAAAACACTTCCCAGCTGAACAGAGTAATGCACAAAGACAGTCAGAGGCTCTAATGATCAGAACCAACACACTGAGCTGCAACTCTGAAGAGGCAGCAGGTCATGTAGGGTCTAATATATGAAGAGTAGATACTGACTGTGTCAAAGAACAGAATTTCTGGGCAGGCCAATCCCTTGGGATGACAGCAGCAGTCACTCTGCTTCCATAGGACTAGGCTAACATGGAACAGGATGACTAACTCCCTCACCCCCAGGACCACACAATTCCCTGACAGCAAGGTACTTCTCCCTCAGCATCATGCAGCTCTTCTTTGATCTCTCTTTCCATGAGGAAAGGAGAGAAGTGAAGTCACCTCTGTTTCAGAGGGCAATCACAGGCCCTTTTTCTATTGGGGGGGGGAGGGGCGGGCAGAGGGTAAACTCTCTCTTTGTTCCCCATGCAGGTCCCAAAGCAGAGCCTGGTAATGGCACTGATGTGGGACCACAGCTTGAACATGCACTTCTCTGGCAGTGCTTTGGGCCACCCCAAACTCTCTAAAAAGTCCTGGAAGAAGGGATTCATTTTGTCCCGAAGAATTCATGCAGTTATGTGAAGATTCAGCTTTATATAAAAAAAAAACAAACCCTATGGCCAAAAAAATTTATCTTCTATCTTTTATGCTTGTACAGTTTGAATATCACAGGGTAAAAGAGCAGAATTCAATTTTCAAATGCTTTACCATAACATGACTTAGCGAGCAAACTAAGGTTTCTAAACATTTGGGCGTGCACATGGTAGACAACAGGGCGGTGGCTAGGAGTTTGCCACAGGGAAATTTGTGCTGGTATTACAAAAACAGAAAATTCACAAGTGTGTAGGCAGTGCTGGGATGCTGTTAGAGGAAGCTAGGGGCTCCTACAGACCAGTGTATGTGGCTGAAGGCATTATCAACCCATCTATCCACCCCCTTTTCTCTCCAAAGTCAGCCTTCCCGTAGCAGAGGCATCAGAGGCAAACCTACCTGCTGCTCAGCACGGATCGCTCTCGGCTCATCAGTGCTCCAAGCTGCAGAGCCACCCAACTGCTGCCGTGACAGAGAGGATCACGGCAGCTCCTGGCACCCTGCTCCAGAGTAGCAGCTCACGGCAGCACGGGGCAGAGGAGAGCTGAGAGCGGTAACACCTTGGATCACGGCTGCTCAGTCTGACAGAGCCCATCTGTCAAAGCCCAAAGTGAGAAAGAGGGAGAGATTACACAGAAACTGTGGTTGTATTAAGGGGACGCATAAAGTCATGCTTGTAATTAAGTCAGTTACTGTGCTCAGTATTTGTGCACAGTATCTGTAGCAGCACATTCAATTAAAATTAAAGAAAAGAAAATAAATCTCAGTTGGAACTCTTCCTGGTAAGTGCCCAAGCAGGAAGTAGATTTGTATTGTCTGAACGATTTATGTTTGTGAGCAATTAATAAAACAGATTTTTCTGTTGATTCTGTACTTTTCACTGATAATTATGGAATATTTTGGAGGTGAGGGGCTTCCAGTGTAATTGAAATAAATTTTCCACTCTAAACAAGCAGGAAGCAAAAATACCCCATATCTTATCAAATTTTAGGGAGAAGAGTGTTTAAAAATTCATTGTTTCTCATCGGTTTTGAGGGGTTTTTTTTAAAGCACACATATTTTGAAGTCCCTACCCATTGCCACAGTGGGCAAAAGAGATCCTTGCATAAAACACAGTTTTGACTGTCAGTGCACATTTTTAAACAACAGTGGTCTGGTATGACGCAGGGCCTGGCATATGCATTCCACTTTTTCTACAAGATTTTTACATAAACCTAGGCAAGCCACACCACCCCTCAGTGAAGATAGGGAGACATAGAAAGCCAATATATCTCTTCCTTACCTTGGTAAAATGCTGAAAGGAGAAAATATGGAGAGTGGGTTCAGCTTCACGTATGTTTATGTCTATAATAATAAACTGAACAAGGTCAAGACACAGGCCAATTGGTGGTCTGCAACTCTGCGTTCAGTTAAGCTGTTACCACAGTCCCTAACTCTGGGCTTTGCCTTTGCTGTCTCAAACGTTGCCTAGGAAGGGCTCAGGTGCAGCAAGGGCAGGGATCTCTCAGTGCTGGCGGCCTCGGCATGGCAGTCCTGTTTTATGGGAGAAAGGGAGCAGGGTTCCTTATGTCCAGATACAGAATCATGTAGCATCAACTGGCCTCAAGACTGTAGACCTGCCCTTACCTGTTTTATTTACTATTATAGACATAGCCCGTAAAACCCTCTAATAAAGGGATGTGGCTTCTGGTTACAGACCATATAAAACTAGATTAATGTTAAGAGCCAAGCACATTGTGTTGTTTGTCAGTTTGACCGGCAATTAGATCTACAGAGACAGTTTCTTGGCTGAAGTTTTCAGGATATAAACAACGTTTTGCAAGTACAGACATAGCCTTTGCAGGTCAGATTCTGTCGATGACCTAAAACCCAACAGCATGACCTCCATCTCTCTAGCACTGTATGTGTTGCTGTGAGGACCTCTCCTCTCAGTGTGTTGCACATTGGTATGAGTCAGAAAAACCAGACTACCAAGAGGTCCTGCAGAGCTGCAACCCAAACACATTGGACTGGGAAACACATGGACTGGGAAATCACTTCTCTAGCAAACACCCAAGGAACAGGCTGTTGGAAGAACTTTTGGTGAAAGTTACAGTTGTATAACAAAGCACTCCCTAAAGAGAGGAAGAGGAAAACTGGTTAAAAAAATTTCTGATGGAAGATTCTGTCCTACTTAAATCAAAGCATTTTTGCAGTAACGTTTTTATCTGTAGATTTTACAAAAATAGTCTACTCATTCCTTTTTGTTATAGCTGAAACATTTCATTTTGAGAAATTCAGAGCATTTTCTTTCACTGCTAGTAATAATGTGTTTCATTGCAGAGTATCTCAGAACTGACAGGCTGGGAGTTGCCTGAAGACAGCAACTGACTGTCCATTCCTCTGCTTTTTAGGTGCAATCAACTTAAATAGAGCATCTCTGGCAGAGCTTTGTCTAATCTAGCCTTACAAGGCTTTTTTCATGAGTTTCATCCTGCTTACCAATAAAAAGTTAGTCCTAATATCTAACTTAAATTTACTTCATCACTCCCCTCTACCTGAATACGTGTAGTAGGACAAATAACATCAAATCAAAGCTTTTGGTCCTTATTGAAACAAAACACCCATGTTATACACACTAAAAAAATGTAATCTTTCTACTCCCAAAACAGTTTTTCAGGATGTTTTTCACAAGCAGGATCACAGTCAGGTGTTTTTTTCAGTTTGACACTAAGGGATAAGCAGAATTTACTACAGAATTGTCTTCCTCACTTCCAGCTGTGTTTTCCTTTCCTGTTTAAATGTGCAGGACTACCTAAGAGCACATCTGCAAATGTAAGGAGAGGCCATAGGGTGCTGCTACTTCACCTTTGTTTCAGCTGAAAAAAGCTTTCAGTGAGCTCTAAAACATGGCACAGTCTGAGCAAGGAAGTCAGATCAGGAGAGACCACAAGAAAAGACTGTTAGAGAAAATTATTGAAGTCTTAAATCATGAAGACTTTATTACCATACCAAAAGTAGGGGCAGTGAGAACAGCAGGGAAGTCTCTGCAAATAGACCTAAATCTTGGCATGGGGAGATTTGCTATTTATGTGCTTGCAATATAGGACAAAGCTGCCTTTTCAGGTATCCACTGGGAATGCTACGTTTCCCAAATTAATGAAAATCAAGAGTTAAATTAAATGACATAATAAATTCCAGACATTGATTTTTATGTTAGAAGTCATCTTTATTCAAAGCATAATGTATCATCCTAAATGTCACTCATTCTGTTATACTATTATAATGCTATTCCTTGGTGATGGCCAGGAAAAAGTTGTCCAGGGCATTCATCAACACTGTCATTATGTCATTTTTTTCTCTACTATGAAATCTGACAGTAAGAAATCTCAAATATTGGTTGAGAGAAAAACTGGGAGACAGTTGCTACCAGAGCTGGTTCAGCTCTGTGTTCTCCATTCCTCTGCTCTTCTATTTGTCCAGACGTAAGTCACTTCTAACAAGTAAAGGCAAATGGGAAGCTGTAGGGCCGGAATACCAGCAAGGAGTTTTGTAACTGGCACCCCTAAACAATGCTGATGGAGCACTGGGTGTATAACCACCAGATTCCAGAGGTGTATAAAGAGTTTGCAAAAAGGTGTTTAAAACGTGGAGGGTGCTGAGCTTATGTCCCTTTCTCAGCTCTACCCCAGCTCAGCCTAGTCAGGGATATACGGCAGACTTTGAGGGAAGACTGCCATCTACTGAGCCCCAGCCTTTCGCTGGGCTGCCCACAGCTATCTCAGCCTGGAAGCCCCACGTGTTCCCATCTGCAGCCTTCCCTGCCCACAGGGAATGGCCCTTCCCCTCTCTGGTATTCCCTAAATACAATGAGAGCAGTAAAAGTCTATATAAATCCCACCAAGGTACAGAAAAAGAAATCGAATTTCTCTTGTATTTCCTGTTTTACAAATTAATATCTTATTTATACAGTAAGAAAAATAACAGCTAAACACACCTTTAATGGTTGGATTGTTCTGGGGGTGATTGTCTCAAACAGCTAAATACACACATCACTCAGCAGTGCTGCAAAGGAATCATTCTTCTTCATAAAGAGGAAGAAATTGATCTATCCTCTTCTAAGACTAGAAAGCATTACATCTGCTGAGCAACATCCCTATTCATCAGAGCAGTAACCTGCTGCTACATTATCTGGGCCACGAGGGTACTACGGTATTTTTTCACTTCATTATAATAAATTAGCTGCTTTGCTATTAACATGCTTCATATTTAAGAGAGATAGTCACCAGCTCCTAAAGAATCAGAGCCAGTCCATTACATAAACTGTCCCAGAGTTCAATTAATTACTGCAGTGCCCAAGTGTTTAAATGAAACTTCCTCCTTCAGATATGCCCCATCAACACAGAGTGGAATCAATAAGGCTCATTTCAAGCAATTTACCCACCATCTTCTATATTCCAGGCAGCACTTGCATTCATCTGGATACTATTAGTTTATCATATGTCTCTGACGTATTTTCCTGTCAAACCTTCCTGTTCTGTGCTCATACAGATGAATGAACAGTGTCAAAATAATTTCAATCTGTTTTATCTTTGCAAGAATTTCAGAGCTGCAGATGGGGGGTGGAGGTGATTATCTAGGTCCATGAGGGCCACGGAACAAGGACAGCATCCTTTCTGGTTGTCACAAACACACGTTAGTTACTACTCAGCCTTCAACCAGATCACCCTGAATAAGAGAAAATGACAATTTACTGCATCATCCCAACAGCCTTTATGGTCCTTTGCTCAGCCAAGGCAACTGTCTCCCCAGAGTCTTTGTGCCACCTGAATGATATAGAAAAAAAGCACATTCCCATTTGCCTCACTGCCTCAAATAACAGTAAGGAATTTGGGAAATGCAACTGTAATTTGCCTGAATATCAGTTTGTTATTGTTTAGTTATTTCAGCTCATTCATTTATTTAGCAGTTACAAAATATGCAGGAGATGAAGCAGTTGAAATCATCTTTATCAGCAGTTTTAATCTGAAACAAAGGGGCATTAGGCAATAAAAGAGACAAACTGAAGTTTCTTAGCAGTCTACTTGACTCACAGAGATCAGACTGAAGGAGTCATCTGTTCCCAAGTGACTATTTAAGAATTAACCTTTAAAGAGGGCATTTGCTAGATTGAAAAGAAATGAGAATTCATTACTTCTAAAGATGTGGCCCGGACTTGTTCCTATTCACCAGGCAAGGCATTGCTCCCTTGAAGAGCCTTCCTTTGACTTTCAGATGATTTGCTATCATTAAGTAATACCAATATGCTCAAATACACATTTACTAACAAGAGCTGTCTCCTGCCTCCAATCCAGACATCACAGGCTGTCCTACAGACTTAATACAATTGCAGCTGAGCAAAAAGCTCATTTGAATTTCAACAGCCTGTGGTCACAACAAGGAACAAGCAATTTCAGGTTTCCAGGAATTTCTGGAAAAGAAGCATGATATAGCTGCATAATTATATCATAGCAATATATAAAATATGCAACTAACTATTTTAAATGATTCTTGCAACTCAAAGTGGTGCCTCCACTTCATACACAGCTTGATTGTCAAGACTTGTATCAATAAGATGGAATGGAGCAGGCAAGAAGAGAGCTGCTCCTGTCAGTAATACTGTTGGAGTGCCATGGAGACATTACCAAAAGGGTCTCTTTCCATTGCATTAATGTATGCTCCCAATTACAAAGAGGTTTTTTTGTTTGCTTTTTCCAGCTGTAGAATGCAATGTAATACTTCTGCTCACACTCATGTCTAGTGCAGGGGATAAAGGCTTTTTGGAAAGAGACCCCAAATTCAGCTAGAAAAAAATACTGCCTTCATATCTCAAGTAAGCATCTACATTGTGCAGTTACAGTTATACTAATCTGATTTTTTTTTTTCTTGTTAAATTTCAAATAAGAAACTCTACAGTCTTATTTTTGTGCCTTCATTTTCTCTGCTATGAAAATAGATTTTTTTTTTAACTCCTTCACAAATCCCAGCATGCAAAGGTTTGAATATTGATTTTAATCAGAATGCATTCAGTAGCAGAACCTGGTCTTGCAAAGACATCAGTGCAAAAACATCGTTGTGCTTGTGGCAAAATCAGAAACCTCTTTCAGAGAGACATTAGCTAAGTCTTCTGCTCCTTTTTTTTTAGGGAACTGGCTCTTTTTGGACTAGGAAACAAAAGTGCATAAATGCATTTCGAGGACATCGACTTCCTTGCAATTTTGAGCTAAAGAGATCTCACCTAATTTGTGAGATCATCCTTGTCCTCTAACAATGAGATGTTTTCTAGGCAAAATTCTTCACCCCTACAAAAGGTGTGCTTGATTGAGAGATTTGGAGCTAAGAGCCCTTTCAGTTCCTACGTTGGAGCTGTGAAGCACAGAAATTCCTAGAAATCCAACAGCTATGGGAAAGAGAGGCAAGGAAAGCTCATCTCTTTCTTATTTAGAACTTGCTCCAATGACAAAAAAATAGAAGTGAATTAAAGGGAAACTAAGGGACAGTCCATCCTGTGGGATTCCAAGTGCCTTTCCCTTCACTAAGTTCCTGGGGAGATAAGGATGCTCAACAGCTCATACTTTTCTTGATTTTTCTGCAGTTAATGTGTGGAACGATTTAAAAAAAAAAAAAACATACCTTTTGCATGCTAGTTGTATCGGCCCAGGACCTTTCCCAGGAATGAGATTCACTCTGAAAAAATAGTCACAAAACACCCACTGTTCATCAGTCTCTAGACACAGTGGGGTGGACTGAGAACAGCATAGCAGATTTAATTTTAAGTGTATTTGATATTTGTTTCTCATATCATATTTTCTTGGCTGTTTTTACAGGATTCTTTTGACTTTTCTTGTGCTAGTGCCCTGATTTTTAATTTCTTTAATTCTCATTAGGGTACATGTGAGCTAATACAGTCATATCATAATGTCAAGCATTTGCAAATAAATAAGTATTTATAGACTTCAAAAACGAAGTTCAATAAATTGTGAAAAGATGCATTATCCTCCACATTTTATGGTGTGCATCTTCTTAAAAAAATTCTTTTCAACTGATTTTATGAGCTTGATAGAGCTTAACACTTCCACTGGAGCCATCATAGTTTAATTACATGGCACCATATGTACTCCAAGTATTTCTAAAATGGGTAGAATTTGCAATGGAAGTGCATACTAAAATAGCTACATGACCTGTACAATAGTCAGTATAGTATAGTGATCCCATCCAGAAAACATCAAAATTTTCTTTAAAAAAACCCAAGGAAACAAACAAACAAACAAACCATCATTTGTACACATTACTCTGAAAGACCAGGACCTAACACATGCAGGGCCAAACATCATGGGCTTCATTAGTCTGAAGGGACTGGGCTGCCTGCAATCTGCATTGCATTGAGTCCCATAACAAGATCATTCACTATTTTACAAGGCAAGAGGAATTTCAACCAGTAGAAATGTGGATTTTAAAAATATGGGACATTTTAGAAAGAAGCTTGTACTGATATTAACAGCAATGTTGAGGTGGAATGAATTTGGGAAACATTCGAAGTAGAGCATACTTTTTAAATTAGAAAAAACAGTAAAATCAAGACTACTATAAAATATATACTACCTGTGCTATAAATATATGTACACTGCCCATACTGTTCAAAACACAGAGCCACCAGTATATTTTAAATCAAGGCATGTGCCTCACTTCTTCCTTAAAGTGGTTCCATTTTCAGAATAGATCTGAACACTGTTTTACCAACTTCAGCAGAGAAGCTGAGAATAGGCAAAGCAACCTTTTGCTCTGGAAAATGCAGGCCATTATACATCTCTAAAAATATAATTACATAAAAAAAAGATCTTAGCTAATCAAACTCATACAGGAAGTCTGTGTGGGGTGACTCATGCCTTCCTCTGCATTGTGCTGGCAGAAAACAGAGCTGGTGGAGGCAATGCCTTCCCTGTCTGAGTGCAATGTACTCATCTGGCAGCTGCAGTGGACTCCAGCCACCCCAGTTTCTGGCAGGGGAACAGGCAGGGTGTGCCAGGACCATGCTTTATACAAGCCAAGGGAACTACTGCAGCAAGAAGTGATTAGGATTTTCTACAGGGCACGGATCCTGTTACCTACACCTCTTCTCTTAGTACCCACTAGATGCTTTTTCCTGGCAGAATTTGAATGCCTCATATAGCCATGCTCTTCTCGATGCAGATTCTAAAAGGTATACATTGGACTTGTATATATAATAGATAAAAAAAAGACCTTCATAATTGGATTATTGTTGCTGTGATAATCATGGTGTATATAAAATAACTAATGCTTCAAGAGTAACATTTTTCAATATTAAATTAAACTTATTAAAAATACAGTATCCTTTCTACAACTTCTCGCTATATGTCAGAAGAGTAATATTGTATTTATAGCAAAGATCATACTTCTATTAAATCTTTCAATCAGCTAGTGACTGAGATAATTGGCAAAATTCTTTTCACTGCTATTTAGTCAGCTGGCTTTAAAACACAGTTAAACTTTACAAGTGTTTCTTTCCCATGCTACTTTTATTTGACATTATTATATCTGTCAATCTTGAACAGGAAGATGCACAGAGAATTAAAAATGTCTGTGTTTGTCTGATCATTCTGAAACGCACCATGGCGGCAAGTATAAGGAATGGGGGAAGGCATCTAAGAAAGAAAACATTACAGCTATGACTGATAGAAGATCAAATCTGTTAAATTTCACCATGGTAGGTTATTGATCTTAAGTTATCCTCACTGTATTCTTTCCCATTTACTAGTCTACAGAATAAAATATGCCCCCATTGCACAGACACTCAATGTAAGGTCACCTATCTATAGAGAAGAGTTTACCTGGAGATGCAGGACTATACAAGGACATTACCTGAAGAAGCACATTTTGTATCTGCCAGATGTTCTCAGAAGCAGTGGCTGACAAAGGGGTAATGCAGAATGTTTAAACTTGTCAGATGAGGTCTACCAGGATTTTTTGTCTCTTATGTCATATTTACATAAGACATATGTAAATATGTAAATAATTCATAGCAATGTCAAGGTCTCTTTCTTGGTAAATACCTTGCAAGATAAAGGGTTTGGATAGAATTTTACAATTGTAAACCAAAAAAGGTACAAAAATGGGTGCATGATTTTTCACTGATTATTATTCTGGGCTATTGAATCCTGAAATGCAGCTACTTGATCAGCCGTTTTTAATCTAAACAATTCTGGAAATAACACAGGAAAGCATTTTACATTTTCACATAACAGTGATTCTAAGGCAAAATGTTGACCTTTTTCCTCCAAAATGACATGCAGAACGGAATCTATCTAACCTGGTTTTTACCACCTCCTATGTAGGCATTTACTTTACATAAGGTATATATTCACGGCCTAATCAACAGAAAGACTGAAGAACTTCCAGAGAATCTCCCATCCTAAAATAATTGGCAAAGATGACTAGTGCAGAGTGAGTTGATTTTCCCTATTAGGAGCTCAAGTGGGAGGTAGGAGGATTTATATACTGTTTAAGTGTTTTCATAAGGTACAAATCTTCACCACAAAAACTATTAAGAGAGGCCAGCTGGAAACATTCCCACTTAATATTTTAATATGGATTTCCCCAAGAGGAAATGTTTCACTGTCACTTACGAAATTCAAAAACTGTTTATTTGAAAAAAAATATGAGAAGGAAAAAAGTGATTTTATGACGCATTCCAATAATACAATTGTTAAGTAATGGGATAAAAAGCTTG
Organism: Corapipo altera; assembly: GCF_003945725.1. Lineage (NCBI taxonomy): Eukaryota > Metazoa > Chordata > Aves > Passeriformes > Pipridae > Corapipo > Corapipo altera. The sequence goes on from NW_020884881.1 coordinate 7,164,406, forward strand.
ACTGCACACACACAGAGGAATGCAGAGGAACAAAGGTAGGAGGGGGAGTTCAAATTACACCCTGCCCCACCTCATTGCAGCCCCATCCCAGCTCTTAGCCCACCAAAGGTCCATCTCCACACCCATGAAAGAGTACAGGGGCTCAAGGTAGGTGGAGAAACCCCAGTAACTCATTCAGAGAAACAGCACCTGCCCAGCAATTCCAGGACTGCCTCAGGAGTGCCTCAGCATCATGGGCTGGGGATACCATCACCATGAGGCAGTGGGAGCTGCTCCAAGGGATGAAGAGGAAGAGCATTTCAGGATTGCATAGGACTGACTGTGAGATGTTTAGGACAGGAACCAGAGGTAGGGAAAGTGAAGGATCAAGGTGATTTTGGAAGAAACATGCATAGAAAGGTAGAAGAGTAAGGGGATTAAAAGGATCAGTCATATATGAACAGGGTCTGGTCAGTATGCTTGTCTGGCTGTGTCCTGCACCCGATTACTGAAATCTGTCTTGTCCTCTTGATTAGCATCTTTCTAAGTCTTTTCTTGTGTGAAGGACTCTCTGGGGTGAGTGTGCTTTGGTGCATGTGTCGCCGGGAGCGAGGTGAGAGAGAGGGGAGAGTGATAACCCAGAGCAGCTCCTGCAACTGTGTGACTAAGCCCAGTTACAGGAGGGAGGCACAGTGTGTGTGTTGTGTGTGTGTCAGTGCAGGTGTGTGTAAGAAGCTCTGTACCAGCAGCTGGAATGAAGTTGCAGACTTGGGGGCTCATATGTCCAGGTTTCAGAAACAGGGGAGATTGGGACCCAGAGCAGTTACTGGGTATAAGACCCCAGCTGCTGGAGAAATCCACGCTGTACATATGGAGACATTCATTTCCACCAGTAGACATACATCCTGCTCAGACAGACAGGGAAGCAGGATGAGGAAATAGAATTAACATTTTCAATTTTATTCAAGCAAGATATTTCAACCAACTCAAACAAACTGTGGATTTTTGCTTTAAAGAATACCTTCACACTGTTTTAAATGGGTTTTTCCTCCTGTTTTGAAGCACAGTATTCCCTAGGATACCAAAGATACGCTTCTATTTATTGCCCTTGGAAAAACTTACTGGTACAGATTCTAAAAGTATTCACATCAAGAGCAAAAAATATCTGAATGCCTTTCTGAAACTACAAGTTTGGGGAGTTATTAAAAAATTACGCAGGGGAAATTTTATGGCCTCAGTAATACAGTAGGACAGATTAAATGATCGTGATGTTCCCTTTTGGACTTAAAATTTATTAAATACCTCCTACTTTTCCTGTTGATAAGTTCAGTGATACTTTTCAATGGCACAGCTCTCTGTGGATATTTTATGGTAGCTGCATATAATTACTTCCACCTTAGAACAAGAAAAACTCAGATTCAGAGGAGTTAAGTGACACAATCATCATACAAGAATGCACTAGAACCCACATTGGACCTTAGCTTTATTGAGTGACCATTCTACATGCAATCTATCAGCCTCCCAGTTTCACACTAGTGAGTTAAGTCCAGTGTTCCTTTCTCTTCCCTTCAATAAAATAATAGCAATATCACCCTTCTTATTTCTATTAACCTATAAACTACTGTCAAAGGTGATTTCAGCTCATGTGGAATTCCTGCAGCTATTTCTAAGCAAGTCACATGGGAAATGTTAGCTGTGTAGCTGCAGTAACATGGAGCTCATGCAAAATAATCACCTTAGCATTTAAAATACGTTTTGCATCCTCTACTGCCATAAATGGTACAAAGGTATGAAACTTACACCAAGTTTAAAGCCAGAAGAGGCTTTCAGAGTGGATTCAAGCTATAACCACACATATTTACAGTGTGCAGGTACACAAAGTGCAGTTGTAAAGATCCACTGCAGGTTTTTTTATTTCATGTGCACCTATGTAATGAGAATTTTGTGGATTCTTCAGGAGGTGCAACCATAACTTGCATATGCACCAATCTTATCTTTGATTGTCATTCTGGGTAAGTATTTACATTTTAAGTGATGCAGGCTCATGCAATATTTAATATGCATAACAAAAAATTGTGACAATACTCTTCTTAATAAATAGTAGTGAGTGAAAGCTTAGAATTTGAAGTTTGAGATATAAAATAAATTGGATTTTAATACTTAATTAAGTTGATAAAAAATTGAAGAACACTTTTTACAGCTCATTTAAAAAATATATTTCATGTGTAAACTCTCAGAAGCAACTTAAAAACACGTGGAATGGAATGGAAATGCCCTGAAGCAGCTCGAGTTTCTCCTCTCCAGCTGAATTCAAGGGCTGTTACAGTGCCCTGATTTTCACATCAGCTTTTCCCCTTTCTCCATTTTACTCCATACCTGCAGAACTTTTAGGGAGAAATGATAGGATAATGTACACAGAACTGATAGCACTACCCAGTTGACAGTGAGTACTATGAGCAGTTCTTTCAATCAGCTCTCCCAGCAGCAGCCCGTAAGCAGTGCCTGAGCAAAGAGGTAGAAATCAAAAGAATGGAGAAAATACACCAAAGTTTCCTCCTTCATAACAATACTGAATGCTAAGGGCATGCGCCCCCAGAAAATGCATTCATCACACACAGAGCCACAGACTGTGTGACAAGTAACAGCTGTAAAAATGTCTTTCCGTCCTCCAGGTAGGAGATTGCACATCTCTGTTTTGTACATAAACCTGATGTGCTCTGCAGCCTGTCTCAGTCTTATCAGGCATCTTAAATCTTGCTAAGCGCCAGACAGCAAATCTACCTACCAACCTTCCTAACCCCACACAGTCCTATACTCTTGTTAGGTGCTTCTCTATTTCATAACAGTTGTGCATGCTCAGAAGTGCCTTTTGTGCAGAAATGAGTGTCTGTTACCCAACTGGGAAATTGTACGTAGATGAATAGGTATTCAGCTTCTGTCTCAATCCCCCAGAGAATCTAAATGGTTAGAAGTGTTCAGAGATGTGACTAACATTACATAAGTTTCTAATGACCACTTCCTACCTAATAATCTATACATTACAACATTTACTATATCCCCTCTTGAGTGTAGTGTCTCTTTTCCAAAGGTAAAAATGCTAGGTTACTTATTTTGTCGTATGTAGAAACCATTCTCTATCTCTGGGGTTTTTGGGGTTTTCTTTTTGGTTTATCATGGTGGTTTTTTGGATGGGTTTTTTTGTTTGTTTTTGTTTGGTTGGTTTGGTTTGGTTTTGTTATGTTTTTGAGGGCTTTGGGTGTTTTTTGTGTGTGTGCATCATATTATATACTCTGCTAAGGTTATTCTGAGATCCTTTTTAGTATATACCTATACATTCTTCATGGACAGAAAAAGGAACACATAGTGATTTCAATAATTACAGCAAATACAAAACCAAGTCACTTATCCTTTACTTTTAGTTTTGCTCTTTGATTTCTCTTATGTATTTTTTTTCTTCATTGTGCTTTTGTTTTTCCTTTTAGTCCATGATCATTACGTTCCACTGAAGTGAACTGATCTGTAGAGAGAACGTTTTGTAGTTCTCAGGTACCAAGCTCATGCCAGAAGAGGCAAGGAGTTGTCTTCTTCCAACTAAAAGGGACAAAGTACAAAACACAACTGTTCAACTTTAGTTTTTCTAAGAAAAATACCTTCACACACATCTTCCTACATTAATCTGCTTATTGGTCTTAAAAAATGAGGAAAGAAAAAGTGCGAATTTTGCTTTTATTTCCATTTTTAAGTATATGATGTGCTTAATTTATGGAAATGTGGCACTCGGATATATGAGAGAAGAAGGAGAAAAATCCAGGCTAGAGGAGGAAGAAAGAGGATTCTATGTTTTAATAAGGTATTTAAAGCTTTTTTATATACTGCAATTTTTTCCTTTCAATGAAGCAAGCTCTGGCTTTGCAAATTAATGATTCTGTGAAGGATTTCACAAGGAGAGAAAATTAAGGGGGAAGAATTTTGCATTTAAACTAGATTTTGTTACCTATATATGAGCTGATGTCAAATTAGACCAAAGAATTGTATGGAAGTGATTCAGAGGAAGCAGAGAGGGGAATGGGAAAAAGGATTTTGGCAAGTCCTAAATGCTTGGGAAGACAGATAGCACACCCATCTGACAGAATTAGCACTTGTATCTCAGCACAGAAAGTTCAGTTGCCTTTTGTGGCCAGGATTTTTGCCAGTTGTCTCCTCCTTTACCCACAGGGGGAAAAAATCTTCAGTATTAACACATTTGTTGAATGAGGCACATAATTCTGTCTTTCACTGTACTCCATTTCTCATAAGGCACATAAGCTATTCTCAGAGTTCCCAGCTGAATGCAGCTCTGATCTTGTGGAAAGGATTACAGAATTTTATTTGAATACAAGCTAGTAGTTACATTTTGTGCCTGGTACGATTACTGAAATCACAGTATGTTCCTTTTTAAGTATGGAATAGATCTATACCACCATACACAGTAGAGGTTTTCTCTGACATTGGCAGAGAATAATATCATCTGGAGCATCTCCTAAGGCCACACAGTTGAAGTACACCTGTTATTACATGTTACAGTCTTCCTCCACTGTCATAAACCACAAGGTCTACATTTTCACGTGTGCTTAAACTAATGATAGATGAATCATATTCCAAATTACTGATGTGGAAGCCAAGCCCTGGGCACCAACTCAAGCATGCCAGAATGAGATTATATCCTTCAGCCAAACTGTGATAAAAAGACCCTTAAAAACACTAATAATTCTCAATTAATCAATGATTATTGTTCTTTTTAAATGGGGTTTAAAATTTTTTCAGTGGCTTTACTTTCTGCTTTTTTTAAAATCAAGCAATGTTTTTGCCAGTTTGGAAAATCTGTCACATTGCACTAACACTTCAGGTGTATAAGTACAGTTTAAAAATTGGGGAAGTGTAGCTTGAACATGGGAATGGGAACTGATAGTTCTTTTGCTGTAATATCTGGGGAAGATCAAGGCAATTCACATTTCTGTGTGATGCCAGAATAGTTTCAACCAAACTAATCATCCTCCCAACCTCTTTTCCAAGGCTATATAAAAGCCCTGAGTATGACACCAGCCCAGCAGAATTCAGGTGAAGATGGTACTGAAAGATGAGATTCATGGAAGAATCACTTATTTCAGAAATTATGATTTGGTAGGGTAGATTTAACTCAACAGGACATTCCACAAGAAGATATTTCTATAGAAATCTCTCTCTTGTCATGCCTTTTAATTAAGTCTGAGGCCTTGCATGGCTCCAATTACTGTATACATAATAAGTAAGCAGGAAGCTGCAAATACAACAAAGGGAAAGAAAGGATGTCATACTTTTTTAAACATAGATGTGACAGATTTACCAGATGGAGAAGAAAATAGAAAGAGCAGAAAGAAAGATTACAATCCAACAGGATTCTTGATTTTACATTCTTCTTCTCTTCTACTTTCATTTTGCTAGAACATGGGATGGATGCCAGAGATGCATCAAACTGTCCAAGTATAATTTAAGTAGTCAGGGAACAGATGTTCACAACAGTTTCTGGTCAGTGCAGAGATTTTATTACTTGCCCACAAGCTTCTACCTACTGTGAAAACTGTATTTCTTCAAGATGCACAATATCAGTTTATATCATATTACATTCATTCTGTAATGTTGAATGATCCTAATCAACTAGCAATGTAATACAATATCTCCTCACTTCCTATTATCCTCCTCTTCTCCAAGATTGGATAGAAGTTACTTATATTGGCCAATATTATAACTAAGGCTTCAAATGCTCAAATACTTTAGGAATTTGACTTTGAATGTTAGAGACTTCCTGCAGCGTGAACAGGTGGGAAAATGCTGGAAACTGAAGGTGAGCAACAGTTCTCCTTCCCTTCTCCCTTGTACATCCAGTAAAGGTCACTACTCTAATCCTCCTCTTTCAAAAGAAGAAGACTGTGCCAGCTCCAGAAATCAACCAAAACTTTTCCTTCTCATAATTTTTTCACAAAAAAAGTAAGAAAAATGGTAATTTCTCTAAGTTGATCATCCAGGTATACTGATTCTTTTCATTCAGGTGGGAAAGGTAACCAAACACATTGATAGCATTGAATATATCAGGGTTTATATACAGAACCCAATATATTGACATGACTAGAACTGGTCATAAAAGAAAAAATTACTGGGAAAATGCCAGTCAGTGAATCAAACGTATGACTTCAGCAGCATAGAACACTTACTGTGCATTAAACTTAAACAGCAACAACTGCAGCCCACATATGCATATTTTTGCTAGCTTTGCGTAATGGAATAGATGTACAAATGGAAGAGATGCATTAGGGGATCTTTGTATCTGAAATTCTTCCCAGTTTCCTGAGGACCCACGCCAAGAATGTGTTATTATGGCAGCTCTACCAGCAGAATCCAAGAAAGACAATCTTAAGTAAGCTGTGGTTTCTCTAAATTTGTATATCAGAAAACTTTGCAATTTTTATATGTCCTTCACTGTAGTAGAAAAAAATATTGTGTGCTTGTTCCTTAAATATGTAGCAAATTGCATACAAGTGAAAGATCTCTTTTGTAAGTCTGCTGTTTGAAACAGAAGGACAGTATAATGTTGCCTTATGTCATTAGGTCATTGTGGTATATATGTTTATTCATGTCTAGGAGATCCCTTAAAATAGTCCTAAAACAAGTGGTCTGGTTGGATCTCCAGGCACTATCATATCATAGTAGACCTCTGAGGAAATAAAATAATCATGGTAAACAAAGCTTTCACTATTTTTCCACTGTCACAAAAGCAACAATGAGAAACCATTCTTCCTTTACTTAAACTGAAGTTCCTGAAGTGACTTGGAAACACAGACGAAATAAACACTAGGTAGGCTTTCTTTTGTTCTGCACAAAAAAAAAAAAAAACAATCTTCAAATGTGCTGGCTAGGTAGTTAAGAACAAAAAAAAAATCCAAAAGAGAGAAACAAAACACTGAGCAGGATCCTTCTTTCCCCACTTAAAATGCACTAGCACTCGGATGTTGTGTAAACGGTTCCACAGTTCCACACCATCTGGCAGCTATGAAGGGAAAACAAAACATCATTTGCAGGTTACTGTACTTCTCACATTTTGAATAATGTACCACAGTGTACTAATTGTCATAACATGCATCACAATATACAAAAAATTTAAAGTGCAGTATGTTCGCTCTCATTCATATTTATGCTGCATAGCTCAGGAATGCACTTACATTGTGTGCCCTTACTATTCCATGTTGCCTGACTGTGTAGATTGAATGTGAAATATGAGAGAGTAGATTATACAGAAATGACATACTTTGCACAATACAGCCTTGCACGGCTAGAAGTGTACAACAAATGATAATCACAGCAACTCCTTCTTCCACCATGCTGATACAGGGAGCCTGTCATTGCTTCATGGCCTGTCACCACCTCATAGCTCCAGCACTCTCACAGAACGCAGCCTATCCTTCAACCATTCCCACTGGATTCTGCAGAACTACACAAACATTAGCAGAGCTCCCTTAGCACTTGGCCAAAAACCAGGTCTAATAGGACTCAACAGAGTTTAGAATGCATTCCCTCTCTGAGACAATCCTGCATCCATTCACTTGCTTTAGTGATGCAGAACATAGCCCCAGTATACCTATACTGTGCCCCGTTCAGACATGGAGAGATGTGTTTCTGTGTTCACCTCACATGATTATGGCGATCACTGGAAGCACTAGTTCTTTGCGAATGAACCAAATAGGAAGCAACCACAGACTTCATAGTAGCTCATGCAGGGTCTCATGCTTGCAGCTCCCTGAGTTGTTATTTTCAAAGCCAGCCAGAATGGGAGAATAGTCTTCAGTTTCTTTGCAAATACATGCCTATCCTTACAGAGTTCCACTAACAGAAGTTTAGAGGTGGCAAGCAAGGGGAATTGCTCATGGTCTAGAAATGGCAACAAGCAGGACCTTTCCAGGATTTGGATCATTCTAGACTTAGGATGGTAGCAAATTATTTATCACAATGTCTTTCAACAGCTCTTGTATTCTTATAAATAACACTTTCTATCAGATGTAGCTGAACTGGGGACAAATCTATGAAGATTTCCGCCTTCCTGGTTGACATCCATTAGACCTCTTTTTCCTAAGGAAGGCATCATTAAAACTTACATAGCCAGACAAGTTAGCATGTGTCATCCAGTCTGGGATAGCTTTTCATATATATCTTCTCAGCCCACACTGAGGCAATTAGCAATTTTAACCTTCTTTCTCTGAAATTTTACATTATGGAAATGTCTTGCTCTATCAATTGGAGAAATGCATACAGTATCATCTTCCACAGCAGACTCTTATGCCTTCTGTTATCACAGTTTTTCTCTCATCTTTCACTCCTCTACCAAATGCAAACTTCAAGCCTACTCCTGCTCCTTCCTCATCCACTATCCATCCTACACCCCCTCCTCCAGTTCAGTAGGGTTTTTCCTTCATTATGTGTGCATGCTATCAGGCAGACTCAGTCACAGAGCGAAGCTGGCATCTTACAAGATCCTACCTCTGCTCTCTGTACATCTTCATTACATTGAGAAATAAATTATCTTGTTAGTTACATTATTACATTTTAAGTTGACAAGTAAATCTTATTATAAAAGTGTAATGATACAATAATATATTTTATTCATGCATTTAGCCCTCTCTTTCTGACACTTAATTATATCTGCTGCTGCATGGTGATCTGAAACATTAATTCGAAAAATCAACTAAAATCCTCCATAATAGACTGATTTCCTGTCCTGCTCTTAAGGTTCCAGTTTACCATATACTGAAATTACTTTAAACGTGTCCAGTGAACCTTAGAAGAGCTTGATGGGAACAAAAAAAAAAAAAAAAAAGGAAGACTGTAAAGGAAGTATTTCATTAGGAACTGCAGAGGGAATCAAATCTTGTGTATAGGAGGAAGTTTTTCAAGGAGAGAAATGGGATTTTCCCTGACATGAACAACAATACATCTGCTCCAGTACAGTACAGTCACCACATAACCAAAGAGTGTTATGCTATTGCACAACCCAGCTGAGGCTGCTTCTCAGCTTTTCCTGGTTCTTTGGCCCAGGGAGCTTAGTCCCCATGAAGACGTGTATGCAACCATGCACACGCATGTGCATGCTGGCCCAGGAAGTTGTGGTGCAGCCAGATGCTGCACACCATGGAGCCCTTAGCATTCTTGGGATACAACATATGATATTCAGATTTTTCCTTTCAGGTAACAAGCATTCAGCCTGTGCTCAAGCTCCCTACTATTACCACCCACCCCAGAAGATGAGGGGGATCCCAGGTTCTTGTTAAAAGATCCCTTGGGGCGGATTACAGTGAAAAAACACTGAATGATCAGTGTTTGTAAATGTATGCTCATGGGGGTTTTTTAGAACAATTTGGTTGCAATGGAAAGCAGATATATAAACATTTTGGTTATTATTATCTATAGTAATATGGCAATATGAAAGCATAAAAATATCACTTAAGGAAATGTATAGGAGAGAGAAGGAAGGAAGGAAGGAAGGATGTAAAAAAACCTCTGAAATTGAGAAAAAAATAATTATAGTTCCCAAACTACCTATAAATTGTGCTCATGACACTGGGGTGATCTTCAAGCAAATAATCTTCTCCCATGCTGAAAACCAGCCTGACCCTGCATGCTTTCAGTAAGGAGCCCACAGACAATAGAACAGGGATATTTTCATTTCCATAATGTGAACAAAACAAACCAAACAATTGCATCTCATAAACATGATCAATTTCCACCCTCTTTAACTAAGAAAGCTGACAGATTTTCCCACCTAGTGTCAAGGAAAGTGGAAGAAAAAAGGCTGAGCCTCTCCCTGTGGTGATAAATAAGTCTAAGAAAATTCCAGTGGAGTTGCTGCACAAAATGTATAAGAGAGCTTAAGGAACTTCGGTACTCACCTTTTACTGAACATCAAATAGAGGTAAATGAGTAACCCTCCTGCACTCCTTTGAAAATCCTTCTGAAAATTATATTCACTTCATCACCTCAGTAAAATTTTGTCTTCTGCTTGCATATCACATATCCCATCAAACCTGGGACTTGCCACTTTAAACAGAAGGCTTACTATCAGTAAACATATCTTTTCTAGCCTCACTCCAGAATGATTCTATTCATCAGTAATAAACTCTGAATATAAATCTTTTTTATTGCTGTACTCCTCTGTGTGTCAGAAATTCATGTTCAGATTTGGTACAAGAAGTCCAACTTCCTTTGAAAGTTTAGGAGGAAAACTCTGCAATGGCAGAACATGTCAAGTTATAGGTGACTATAAAAACATTCAAGTGACAAAATATACCTATTTGCTATTCAGGAAGCGTATCAAGGCAGCAATTCATGCTATAGTTTTCAGAGTAACTAAACCTCTATAGCTGGGACAAAACATTAAAAAAAAATCAGATCTCACTAGAACATCAGGTTTTAATACAAAGTCAGTCCACAAGTTATCTACTAGGAGATCAGCATTTTCTCCAAGTCAAACTCTAACTGTGATCAACTCCACTGAAAATTTAAAAATCAGCTCATGAACTCTTTAAAAGTCTGTTCTTTAAGGTCATTTCCATGAAATTCTGGAAAAGATGATATGAAGAGAAAAGCAGTCCAAACTCATGACTTGACCCATATGTCCATACTGCTTAACCATAAGTTTGGGTGAAAGTTTACCATATGGTACTTAAACCATCTGTGTAAGATATATTCTAAGTCATAACTATTTCCTTCAGTATGAAATATTTAGGCAAAATGTACAAAAGTGATGCTGCAATGCTATGAATGGCTTAGGTTCCCTATAAGGGTCTAGCTCAGAGTCTCTCTGAAAATCAGCCATCTGCTCACTGAGAATAGGTGTAAATTAATCTTGTCATATAGGAATAAATAATTCCTTTTTAATACAATCTTTCTCCACTGATATTCCAGTAGACAGTGATTCTTTCTTCTTCAATGTTATTTTAGGATGTATCTTCAATTAAGGAGTAAAGGATCCCTTCTGAACTTGTTATTTTAACTTGAGAAAAATAACTAGTTCAGTTCCTGGAAGTCAAACTATTAACTTGGACACTTATTAAGGACCAATTAGTTACAATGCAGTTCTGAAGTCCTTAAAAACACGTATATAAATACAACATAAATTCTACCAATAATAAGAAGAAAGAATTTTTTACACTAATCAGGATTCTATTTTTAGAGAATTATTTAAAATACATCTGTTTTTTAAATTGACAGGTCTGAACGACATATGTATAAAAAACACATTTTTGTTTAGTAACCAAGAAACAAGTTTCAAGAATAATGCAACAACTCAGAAATATACTATATTATCCTCAGTAATTGGCAAAATCAATACCTTACTGCATGACCTACAGTACCTGTTCCCCGGGGAAAAATAAATTGAATCTACTTGGGAACAGTGGTGAACAGCACCATAACTTTCCTAGAACTCCATTTGTCATGTATGATTTACCACTATTTTTTCGTTTCATGATGCGTCATTTGTTGGTCTCATCTTCCTGTAGAAAGCAAATTGTTTTGATGAAGGTCAACTGTATGAGTTGGGAAAAAAAAGGCAGACTGGTCATGATATTTCACTTAAACGGAAAACCATCCCCTATGAATGCCATTACCAGTATCCTTCCTGATGGCAGAGTATCTTAATGCAGCGACCCAAGAAGTGAAATGCTCTTATCTCTAAGATTTACCTTAGGCATATTGAAATGTAAGTCAGAGTGTAGAAGACTGAATACAAAGCATGTTTCAGCCCTCCTTAGACAGAGAAATAGACTTTAAAGATGACAGATTTTTATTTGTATTGCCAATTATTATGATTACACCTAGAATTTTCCCTTCCCCTTAACCTCTCTTACCTTATAAAGACCTCATTAAGTTACATACTGGAGATATGGATAGATAGAGGCCCACATAGATTACAGTTCTATTGAAACAAAATGTAAACAGTGAGGAGGAATGGAGCAAGAAGGTTAGAAAAAATCCTACAGTTATTATGTTAGACTATTAACATTAAGGAATTTGTTGTATGTACAAAAGAGAAGGAATAAAACATGGATATATGACCTAACCTTGGGAACCTTTTCTGTATAATGACATGAAACAAAGTGCACCATTGGCTGTACGAGTGCTTAAACTAGTGGAAATTGATGCTGTTGACAAAAATTAGGGGCATGTACAAGAGAAAGTATGAAGGAGAAGCTATGAAACCCCTTCAGGACAAAAACCTATGATGTACCTTGTCTGCAGTTCAAGATTCAGTTTTCTGGATACTGACATAACCATCTTCTTTAAAAGAGAAAAAAATACCATGTCCGTTCCAAATTTCTAGTTTTTGTAGGTAGGTAAAAAATGTAAATATTTCTTAAGAAATTAGCATCACAGAATCTGTTTGCTTTTTTGCAGAGTTCTCAGGGAGATTCAAACTCCAAAAGTATCATACACTTCCTCAAAATCCCATTGGATAATACCAGCCTCAAAAAATACAGTGTTCTGGGTGGAGCTAGCACAGATCTGTATTATTCACATATATCAGATATGTAGGGCAGATCCATGTGATGTAAATTACCTTTAATAAGAAGCCTAAAAAACTCTGCTCCCTCTCAACCCCAAAATTCTCTTGATGGAAAAATTAGATGATCTCCACAATGTCTACCTGTTCTGTTAGTATGTTATTAAATCAATATCTGTCTCTAATCCCTTGTGCTACTCAATTTATTTTGAGTAAGGTGGGGTTTTTTCCCTTTTTTCCTGTGTAGATAAAAGTCTTACTAAACAGATTTGATCACCACATAGAAATCTCTCTCTGAGGTTGGACTACTAATAATGTAATCACACATCTTTAGAACTTTCCCATCCTTTAAAAGAGAGCTAAGATGTCTCCTCTAAGCAACAGAACGTGCAAGATGAATTTAAGAGTCCATGTCAAAAAGAGGTAGCAGTAAAATGGAAGACTGCTGCATATAAAAAAAGACTGAAGCAGCTACTGTTTTATATTTTAGTTCAATACTTAAATCTCTTCTGCACTGAAAGCTGTTAAATTTTTTCCCTTCATCATGATTTGTGAACATTTCACTTATCAGTTGCACAGATATTTTTCATAATTCCAGAGGAAACAGAACTGGCCATATGCTATGGTCGAGCTGCAATTATTTATTTATTTATTTTTTTTATATTCAAGATATTTTTCTGGGGAACTGTAAGAAGCAGTGAGGGCCAGGGGCTCAGTGATGAGCTGAGCTGAGCTGAGCTGAGCTGAGCTGAGCTGAGCTGAGCTGAGCTGAGGCACTGGAACCCTAAGTAGGGGGTTCAGGTAGGGTCCTAGGTGAGGTCAGAGGTTCCTTGAGGACTTGATACTAATAATTTCAAAGGCTTGTCTTCACTCAGGAGCAGCATATTATCTACCGCAGGAGCGCATGTGAAACTTGTTCTGTGTACTTGAGTCATCTTTCATACTAAAGGACAGAGTTTCTTGGTCACTCCCTGTAAAAACTGAAATTCGTGAAGCTATCCAAGTCATTCTGCTAATATTTTGGTCCTTCTCTCTTTTCCTTTCTCATGTCCTTCCTCTTATTTTCCTCCCAACACACACCTTGCAAACATGGAGTATTCTGTCAAGCGTGGTAGAAGCTGAAATATTAAATTAACATTGAATTATTCAAAGAAACAGGAACGAATAAATTCACTTCCACCTCCAGGTCAACTGCTCAACTGCTTAATCTGCAAAAGGGAAAAGGAGACAGTACTGAGAGACAAAATGTTGCATGGAGCCACAGTGACCAATCGCAGCTTTCAGACAAGCTCTTGGGTCCTGGTTTCAGTGGTGGCAGCAGTGAAAACAAGAAGAGAGGAAGAGCAAAGTATAAATTGCTGAAGAGATGTGACAAGCCTGTTTGGCAACAAACAGTGACCTCCTGGCAGAACTAGCAAGAATCAATCATGCAGTAAGTTCATTGGAAAAAGAAAATGAGAGTAACAAGGGATAAGCTAAACAGTAGCTGAATAAGGTGGAGAGGCAGAGTCTCAACAGGCTGGTGAGAAGCAGTTGATGGAGGATATTATGGCCACTGAGGTAGAACTGTAGCAAGTAATTAGGCATAGGGTCATTGTCAGAAGGTGGGTCTGAGCTGGGAAAACTCTGCTGCTCAAGTGTGGGAATGGCTCTGGTCAGTCCATATTCCAGCAGAGCTCAGCAAGGGGATGATCGTAGCTGTCTGGATGCGAGAAGGAATTTGATTAACCCCTGGGTGGGTAGACTTATACTTTTTAGGTACTGTACCATGTAGGCACCCACTGCCTTGCAATAGAACATAGCTCAATAGAGCTTACAACCTTCAAGGGCAGAAGGACTTTCATATCCATATTTCTGTGTCTTGATACGAAAACTTATTTCTACCTGCCCAATACAACATAATTACATGTTCTTATGTCAATGTTTAATCCCATTTCATCCACAACAGTCTCACCTTGTTCAAGATAGTAATCAAAAACCTCATAAAAGTATTTATTCAAAGAATAACTTTGCTCATTTATTAGTAAGGAAACAAAAGGAAGATAACATATAACCAAATGGCAAAATACGGATTTCAACTTCTGGTTTTTTGCATTAAAAATGTTTAATTGTTTTAATAACAGGCTCACTGACAAACTTCTAATTTGGATCTATTATCTTGCTTATTAGAATTCCAGTGGCAGGGTGAGCGCACAGGCTGCTTATTATACAGGAGTTCATTATCAGAATCTACCATAGATTGATTACCAATAAAGTGGTTTTCATTTCCTTAGAACTATCATTACAGCACTCTTTTATTTATTATCCTTCCAGTCTATTTTCTTTATCTAATCAACCTGTGTTGAATCAGCTGCTAAGCATTCAAGAGCAAATGGTTTCTTTAGCCTTGTAACCATTACAAGCTGGTAGGAACTATTCTTCAGACCAAATGTGTTACTGTTCTGCTAAAGATCCAGCTCTCCTTTCTTTTTTAAATACTTATACATCAAGACTGTAATGAAAACAAATGACAGCCAAATGCTTTTTCAGATGGATATAGAAAACAAGCTTCAAATAAAGAGTTTACCCTTCTGATCTAGGAAGTTTGAGTGTGCCCACTGACACTCTCCTCCTCATTAAGTGTGGAGAACAAGTACTGCCCATACCAAATTTATGCTGGAGGAGAGCAGGGCCTGAGAAGGAACCCAGGTAAGCTGGAACACATCAGCTATACCTCAGCTAGATGGCTGAGGTTCAGTTGCATGCAACTAGTCTCTCTGGGTGCCTGTCTGATTAACAAGGTTCTGTTAGAAAACAACACATGGCATCTGAAATTCGTACTCATTTGCAATCACTGAGACTGAAATACTCAAACATCCGCCAGGACTGTGATTTGAGGAAACAAGAGGAAACCACAGGTAAGGATTAAACACCATCTTTTGTATATAAAAGTTATCAAAATTCATGTAAATAAATTACAGAAAGAGGAAGTGCTAGACACTCTTTTCGTTGGAAAAGAAGGAAAATAATTCAGAAGGTTTGAAGGAAGACCAGAGAGCACCCTGTGCTAGTAAACAGGGTAAACACTACATACATCACCTATTTGGGCTGAAAATACCAGAGAGAACTGAGATGACAAGCTAGTTACATCCTTTGAGTCTTATTACCAGTAGGTACTAGACAAAATAAGAGAGATCTATCTCCAGCACAAGATAAAAAGGGAAAAACCTAATTTCTGGTTTATGATTTGTTTACCTATAGTGTAATACAGCATGCAGTACAACGTTACTCTGAGCTTTTCTATTTTGATTTTACAACAGATGAGAGTTTAAAGATTCAACTGATTTAACTGATAATGATTCATAAAGTGCTAAAAGCACACCTTTGTAACAGTCATGAACTGACCATGGTCCCTCAGGCATTTGGGAAAGAGTATTTCAAGGGACTCTGAGATGAAATCTCTGAAGTTTATAAGCTGTTCCATGGGATGCTGTGATGGTTGGTTTTGTGGGACTCTGCTGTGCCAAGGGGCCCATCCTTGGCTGGTGGAAGGCGATGGCTCTGCTGGCTGGAGACTATAGCATAGGAGAGTCTTCTCTCCACAACTGAGTCAGATGTTGCTCACTTTCAACTTATGAGTGAAGTTTCAAAGTGGAATGGAAGACAGTACCAAAGCACTGGCTCCAAACAGGACAGCCACCTCACAGCTGGAGCCTCACAGCAGAATATGGCTGATGTCCTGCTGTTTGAAAAGAACAGTTCATGTGTTTTACCCACAAAAGGCACCCACATATCCCCTTTTCAAGCATTTTTTTGTGACTGAGGGAAAGAAAAAGTTGTCAAGACTTTAAAATATCTAGAAAACCCTGTATCTATTCATGGTATTTATTTAAGAGAAGTACCTTGACAAGTGGCATCCCAACAGCAGAGATTTCAAAGAAACAAAACAATTGTGTAGCTAAAGGCTATCTAAAACTTTCTATCTAAACCAGTCTTCTCAAGTCTATCTTTCTAAAGTGACTATCTCAGTCCCTGCCTCACCATTGAACTTTACCAGAACTAACCCTCCAACGCTGTCCTGTGTGTTCTCCTCCTGCAGATCTACAGAAATAACTCTTCTTTCTGTCTGGGAATCTGTTCTTTTTCTTATATCTTGGACCTCAAGTCCAGACAGAATGGGTGGGAGACTCAAATCATTTAATGTTCTTAAGAAAAATGTAAAAGAATCATATATAAACATAAAAACAGAGAGATGAAGGATCCTGTTTTGAAGAAGGTGCATGAAGTGAAATACCTTTTTTTCAGTTGTTTTGTTTCTAACTGGTAGGTAGACCAGAAAGGTTTTTTGTAAGATGTTTTCTCTACATTCCTCTGCTTCTCATATAATATGCAAATAACCTATGCAATATTTTTTAGGTAAAATGTTAAAATGGTAAAATTTTACCAGTATAAAATACATCTGCACCAAAAAAACAAAGGTAGTTCATACTAACTGAAATAAGAACAGTAAACTATATAAACTAAAGCCTGAGGGCTCAAACTGATCAATGCTGGAAGCCAAAGAGGATTTATATCCCCTTATATAGTACTTTATTCCTGTCTAGATATCCTGTGAGCCTTTTCTGCCCTCTTTGACAAGCTAGTAGGCTTGATGAATCATTGTTTGTTTTCTGATTTGGCAATTCCCATGTTCTTATAAAGAAAATAACATATGACAAGGTCAAGAATATGAACACAATTATAAAGGAAACTTGACAGATCAGATAAAACTTCTGGGGTATAAAGGGAAAAAAAGTAAATAAGGATTTTGAGAATAGACATTAGTGAGGATCGTAGGAACACAAGCAGAAATAGACAGCTCCAGTCCTGGAAACGCACAGCAGTCAGTTATTTGTCAGAAAGAGGGAAGAAGTAGGTATTGTTACCTGGTAGCAAATTAAACCAGGAATGGTAAGATATACAAATTTAAATTAAAGGGAAAAAAAAAGAGAAACCAAATTCTGAGCTGGCATAATTGCAAATAAATCAAAATTGATGTCACCCCACCTACAGAGCATGGTCCCTGCAAGGGTCTGGTCTGGATAGACATCAATTGGCCAAGGCCACAGAGTTTGTCAGGAAAAGAAACACTGAGATGAGTAAATTCAGAATGGAGAAAAATAATCATAAACCACAATTCAGGTTTCAGGTAAGCAAAGAAAAGAAAGTCTTCTTGAAGGAAAAGCAATTTACAAGTGAGCAGAAGAAAAAAAAAGATTATCTGAGGAACATCAAGTCTTCGTAACAGGAGGGAAAAAGTTCAATAAAAATTAAATGCTTTTGATATAGATCACAGAAAATATGAAAGGATTTGGGCTGACAGTGAGAGATGAGCATACAGAAAAAAGGTGTAGAGGAGAGAGAAGAGCTGAGGTAAAAAGAGGATGGTGTTGCAGTCCAAGTGCTGTGGCAGGACTGTGATGAATAGCATATGTTTAATTTTCTGGTTTGCAGTTAGTATTTTTTATGTTCCTTTTAAAAATCAGTGGCTGGATTAGCAGGTAGGAAGACTGCTTATTTGCCTTGCTTTGACCACTTTGCCACTGGGCTTTGGCAGCAGAGGAATGTTTTACAGGCAGGGCAGTTACTTCTTTTCTGACAGCAAATGAACTTGCTCAGCAGGAAAAAGGTGCAGGAGAGCAGAGCTGGGCAGCTGGGAAGGGACAGACTTGGCAGACAGAGAACTGCTAAGGTGGAGGAACAGGTGGAGGGGAGCAGAAGACAAACATGTAGTCCAGAGCTAAAGAAAAGGGAATTTTCTGAGGTACCTGGTGAGATGGTGGAAGTCAATCCAAACCAGTAGGCTACTGAAATTTTCTGGACTGAAAATAGGGCTGGAAAGGAAAACCTGCCCAGTACAGGAGAAAGAAGGTTTGCAGTCTTTTGTTTTCAGCTCTTTTTGAGTTTCTCACTTCAAAAAAATACTTACTGTTCCAATCTGTTCTATTAAAAAGTAGTGTTAGAAGTTCAGTGTACTCTGATATGTTTTGCTGTAGCCACTTTAAGAAAAAGAGGCAGGCAGTGGTTTCTCTTCTTTCTGGTAGATTCTGGCCACTGCTGTCACATAGTGAGGACATTTTCATCTCAGCTCTAGTCCAAGCACAGACTTTTTAGGGGATCTTGAGGAATTTCATTTCTTCTTCAGCCCTGAGTTTCTGATATATAGAAGATATGTGGTCAGTGTATGACAATAAACCCTTGCTTACTTCCAAATCTTCATTCGCGAAGCCCAGCCATGATGATGACTTCTGGAGATTGTACATATCCAGATAAGCAGCAAGAAACTACCCTCGTGTGTCCTTTAAGAATTTGTCCAGTTTCTCTCATGTGATAGTGCTGCAAAAGCTTTTCCATTAACAAAGATATCCTAGTTTTTAGGTGTGGTATAGTACAATATTAGTGCTAGTGTAGATATGTAAAATGGAATAGATTAAACAAATTTTAAATAGTAGGAGAATGTGATCAATATAGTAAAACTAATGGTTTAGGTAGCTATTATGTATGTTTGTACCCCTCAGTAACAATGTGAGAAACATCAAGTGTCTATGACTCTTTGGTTAGAATTGCAATTCTGAATTCATTCCAAAGCATGGCAATAAGCTTTTGTAACACTACACTACCAGAAGAAACTTGGAAACCTCACGGGGGGATTTTTGATCAATGGGAAGACTTCACCCTTGATCAGAACTGGGGTCTAATCTGAGCTAGATAGTCTACACTAACTCAGTCTTAACTGAGCTACTGTGGATCTGCTTTGTAGCATTGCCTTTATGTATGTTTTCTCTGAAGACTAACAAACCAATTTTTCACATTTTATACAGAATAGTAGTCCCACTGATTTCAGCTGGAACGTATGGGAAAATGAAGTGCTTCAGAGACTAGGATTAAATTTTAAGAAGGGAAAGTAAGCACTGGAGATGGAGTGGCTGTAGCTTTGCTGCTTCTGCCAGTTGGAAGTGGTGATTCCTGCAGGCATACCACTGTCAGCAGTGAAAGAAGGGTGAAAACAGAATCTGTCATGAACTCACTCAGACCTCGTGTCGTTCCCATTATGAAAATCCAAAGGAAGACCCACTGCTTTCTTCAAGCTCCTGCATAAGAAGACAACTGATCTTTGCTCTGACCTGTAAGTTACCTGAGGATTCCATTCCCTTGAGCAGAAAGAGATAAAAAAGGGGTTAATTACTTATTCTAATGAAAGCCACTGCCAGCACACACATCCTAGCTCATGGATGTGCTGCAACGGAAGACATCTGTGAGAATGCCTTTCTGGTCAAATGCAATGAACACATGAATGAATCGTAATGTGGTTGCATTATTATAGACTGAACTATTAAACTGCATTTGTGGGAGCACAACAAAGTGATGCACTTTCTCAAAAGCCAGCCTATATATTCATGAGCTTTTGATCACAACAGTGATACCTACAGTTAAGCTGATAACTGGTACTGAGGAGAGCAAAAACACAGAATACCGACATATCGTGGTGTGATTTAGCCAATCATACAGGTGAAAGAACTAGAGGTTGTTTTGTGTACTGAAACAGAGTGCAGACACTTCTTAACCTATCCTTGTAGTAGAGTTCAACTGTTCATTAACAAAACTATTTAAGGAAGGAAAGCTGCTATTTATTTCATGAGATCCTTGTGCAATACTATTGCTTTGATTCCTCCAGCTCTGTTTTGGCGTGCATATTGTTTAGGAAAGAACTCAGATAAACAGGTTGAAGAAATGCAGCAGATTAGTATGTTAAGAAAGTCACATATTAAATTATGCATACATTCCATTAGTAGACACTGTCTCCAGTATCACCAACATGTCTGCTTTGTGATTTTTTTTAGTTGATCAGTTCTAAACACAGGGAGTAAAATTTTTTAAAGGTGCACCTGTATTGCACCAATAAAACAGGCGATTTTGTGCCTAACAGGCCATACAAATGCACTCTCATGCTCTTGAGGATTTTCTGAGCACAAACATCATTATGGACCTAACTGAGATTGAAGTGACAAATGGTACAGCCTGAAGCCACGGTTATCTATTTATAATAATAACCTTTCCCTCTTGAAAGCTGTATCCAACTTGTGACATGATTTCAAGGTAAAATTAAGAAATGTGTCTCCTCAAATGGAGTTTGGGTTGATCCAGTCAGAGTTGCCTCAATCCTTTATTGCAGTCTGAATTTGTAGGGAAACACTGTATTTTGAACCCAAGACCTGTGCAACTGGAGAATGGAATAAAGAAGCTATAATAAATTGTCTTACTGTATTAAGAGATAAGAATCTATCAAGAAGCTGCAGCAAGTGCCTTACTTTTTAATTGTGTGAGATACCATCTTCAAACATAGAGAAAAACTTTGTTCACAACTTGTGCTTGTGCCACAAAAATGTGCAGTATTGCAGGAATTCCAAGGCATTATTCTTAATGACCCATTTAAGACCACAAGTTCACAAGTGCTTTAAGCTGGCATTTGACAGCATTACCCCTAATAAAAATGTCCTGCTGACTTCCTCCACTTCTCCTGCCTGCTGCTGCATTTCTCCTGTCACAAAGCTACATGCAGCTGAGTGGCAGACCGGGACAGGGAGCTCATGCAAGCTCCACCGGGAGTGGAAGACAGGACAAAAGGCTCACTGTATTATTGCATAAGAAATTTAAGCACAAGGATGAAGGCGGTGAACTAGCAAGGTCAGGTAGAAGCTTCTGGGGAAGTGTGTACATCAAGGGTGTGCACTGTGAGCACCAGTGCCAGCTCCTGGAATTACAGCATAAGATTGTTCTGCTCTTGCCAAGAGATGTTCAGCACCCTTCTCCTTCACTGAGACATCTCCAAATGCTGAAAGAAGCAGACTAGACACAGCCTTAACCATGTAAATATGTGCCTCAAGCATTTCTTAAAGCATTTATAGATACTGCTAAAACTACAGGAAAACTGCAATTTACATTCTCCAGAGTTTTTCTGTGCACACTCAAAACAACCCTATTTACTTTGGAGCTGTCAAAGCAAAATGTCAGTTATTTGGTATTAGATTCCTGGTAACTCTGTCCTGGGAACTTCTTTTTTGCTCTTCTGCAAGAGTAATTGTTAAATTATGATGCGACTTTAGTCCAGTCTAAGAGCTGTGTGCAGTGTAAGCATGGGCTAAGCTGCATCCTACACTTCCAAATCAAAAGTAATTATACATCCTGAATTACAATTTGTTCAGAAAAGGCATCATGTGAATGCTCTGTGGGCAAGATTCCACATTTTGTCTCCCATCCCAGCACATCAGAGCAACAGCTCTGCTGGGGAATTGTATATTTAAGGAGGCAAAGCAGGATTTCTAATTACTATCTTGATAAATGTGCTATTTTACATGATTTGTTTTTAATGGAAATGAGTTCAGAAAAGAGCATCTCATTTTTCTATGAGATGAAATAGGAGTGGGAAGAAATATTCATCAAAAGCTGATAGGTGATGACATGCCTGGTTTGGAGTGGGCATTACCTAAGGAGAAAGGCTTTTGTTTCTCTAGGATGGAAAGGGAAAAATATTCAGTGAAATAGAAAACCTGCGTGATGATTTCTCAGATCCGTGATCCAGTTAGATGGACTAGGACAGTTAGTACCAGCAAATCTTCTGGCTAAACATACAAAGGAGGAGGTTACTCACCCTTCCAGGTTTATTAAGCTGCAGGCATCATGGATGCTTTTAAGCACAGTTAAAGATGGCAGATGTCTTTGCTGGTCACATATAGTTAGGTAACTTGTTGCCTGGAAACACATCCCAGTGGATTATACACTATAAAGAATCAATTAAAAAGCTGTCTTTGTTCCAAATTTTAAGTATTCTCTTATTTTCAGCTTTTACCTTCTATAAGGCAACCATTCTGTATTTTTTAAATTAGCCATAATAGACATCAAACTCATGAAATTCCTTAAAAAAAGTAACCCTTAGCAAAAGTAACCCATGGTAGGAATGGGTACTTGAAAGAGCACAGCTAACACAGCAGAGGTGTAAAGGAGTGAGCATCCTTTTGACCATCCCTTCTTGATTGACTGAGTAGCAGAAAAGTATGGGATAAAGATCACTTTAAGGTGCCCAAGAGGTAAAAGTGAGGAAATAAAATAGCGGTGGAAAGCTATTAAGGGATCTGGCTGTAGGCAGCACACTTGTGTTTGCATAAGGGCTGTCCTTCAGACAGACTCATCACTGTGCTTGGCCCTTTATAGAACATCAGAGACTCCAAGGCTCAATTTAAAATAAAATCTGATCAAACACTGTATGTAATCTATGCCTATCCTGAAGTGAAGGGAAATACTCCTGAGGAATGAGCTATATGCTGCTTCTGAATTACAAACACCTCAGCCTAGATTACAAAGAGGCAAGGTGTTCAGTCTCACAGCCTCATTTCAAGAATTTGGCTCCCTATCTGAAGAGATGTCTCAAGAAAGGATCACAAAATAAACCTGCTGAGAGGGAAGCTGCTTATCTAGCCAAGAGGAGACAGAACAGGTTTTTCCTTTGTTTTCCATGTTCTCCTTACTTTCCATGTCCTTCCATCTGGAGCAGTCTGTCCGAGATAATCGCTGCCCAAGGGTAAATCTTTCTTCCCTGAAAGTAGCAGGCTTCATCCAGTCCTTTCATGCAGTTACTTAGTGTGTAACTCACCTAAGATGCAGGCTGTTTCATGCCCTTCATCTCTCCATATTTTGAAACTGCAATTTCAGAACTACCTCCCTGGAGGAGATTAAACTGCTGGTCAGGCTGAGGGCAGGCTGTAAGGACATAAAGAGAACAGCTGCCTGTCTCAAAACACTGTTAAGGCCACAGAAGGAACTTGACATAAGATAAGCCACCACAGAGGGAACTTGTGATAAGCACAGAAGGGAGGAATTTGCAAGACGGAAGGCACAAATTCCAGGCTGACAAGGCAAGATCTGGTTAGCACATCCTGGTTAACATATCCGGACAAAAATTCCCGCTGTGGCAAACTGTGGGAAAGGAAGCAATTTCTCACACACATGTAACCCCAAATTATGAGAATGGCATCTGTGACCACCCCATGGATACCCAGAACTTGGACTGCATAAAGGTGGTACCCCCATAAGAAGAAATCTGGGATCCCTACCACCAAGAAACCCAGGGTGACGAAAGACCAACAAGGGCTCTGCTGGATCCACAGGTGGTGATAATCTTCTACTTGATCTCCCAACATCTCTCTCCCTCCCTCAGCCTCCCCTCCCCCGCCCCCTTTTCTATAGATTTCTATCTCTCTACCTCACATTTACTGTTAAATAAAATCCACACTATTGACTTCAGCACATGATCTTCCTTGCACCTTAATTCAGGCAGAGGCACCCCCCCCAAACTGGATCATAATGCAGGCTGTCACACTTGTCAGAGATGGGTCACAATGCAGTCTTCTCTGCAAAACTAACCAATGCATAAAGAAAGCTTCCAGAAGCAAAACTGGATTGCTGCCTTTACCACAAAGGAACAAGTTCAGGAGGGGGTCTCCTGCATTTCAGGTTCCAGTGTAAGCTTTTTACAACCTTGTTAGCATTTTATTCAGATATACCATAATATATCAACAGTCTTTAGAAAAGGACTGCAACACAGGATTTTCCTTTCTTCTCTTTCAAGTGAGGATCTCAATTTCTGATCCATGAGCTAGGCTGAGAGCATGTCTAATACACCAAACATCCATGCTGAGACAGATGGCACAGCATCCACTTTGTGAAAACTGAAAGCACTCAGGTATAACACAGATGCCAAAATGCTCAATATTGTCAAATATAAGGCATCTGTGAGCATGCACAGAGGTGAAGTTTCATGTTTCTGCAGTACATAGGGTTATGCAGCAGCTGAGCAAAATGCTTTGGGATTTAGTTATCAAATTGTGCTTATGTCCTTCAGAGGGATATAGGATTTGATCTTTAAACCCATGAGTGGGACTGTTGTTTGATACTTTATCACTGCCCCGTCTGGAGCCTGCCATTACAGTTCCCTCTGGGAACAGCCATTTTTAACATGTGGATCTGCCACCATAAAAGAACTAAGGCCATTTAATTTGCAGGATTAGAAATCAGTCACACAGGAGAGTGGTTTGTGGGAAATGGGTATTACAGAATTACAGAAACACAGGATATCCAGTTGGAAGGGACTCACAAATGCATCTTCAAGTCTAACTCCCAGCCCTGCACAGGACCATCCCCAACAGTCACACCATGTGCCCCAGAGTATTGTCCAGATGCTTCCTGAACTCTATCGGGCTTGGTGCTGTGACCAGTTCTCTGAGGAGCCTTTCCCAGTGCCCAACACTCTTTAGGTAAAGAACTTTTCTCTAATATCCAACCTAAACCTCCTCTGACACAACTTCAGGCCAATCTCTCAGGTCCCATCACTGGTTACTATAGGGAAGAGATCATTGTCTGCCCCTCCTTTTCCCTCCCCCAACCCTGAGGAATTTGTAGACTGTGATGAGGTCTTCCCTCAGTTTCCTCTTCTCCAGGTTGAACAGACCAAATGACTTCAGCTGCTCCTCATACAGTTTCCCCTCAAGACCTTTCACCATCTTCATTGCCCTCCTTTGGATACTTTCTAACAGCTTAATATCTTTCTTATATAGTGGTACCCAAAACTGCACGCAGTATTCAAGGTGAGGCTGCACCAGTGCGAAGCAGAGCAGGACAATCCCCTCCCTTGACGTACAGCTTCCAAAGTAACAGAACAGTCTACAAACTAGCTGCAATATAAGGAAACTAATTAGTAGCTATTAGCTTATTATCTGGCTTATTATGCACTCCAGACCAAAGTCATGAATGCGTTTATGTGTTCTCTCACTCAGTACTGCCCCGTTTTGTGTCCCAGACACGGGTTCCCTCTTATGCACAAAGGAGGAAATGGGTACCCTGGTCTGGAACTGCTGCAGCAGCACTGGGAATGGTGGGCAGAGGTCAGCTAGTGAGAAAAAAAGAGATGCTGAAGTAAAACTTGTATCTGAAATATTTTGTGCAAAGGGGGCTGAAAACATTTCTTAATGTTAAGTATTCACATCACTCTTGATATATACACCTTTCACCTATGTGGGGTTTGTTTGTGTGTTTTTTGTATTTAATAGGATAAATTCAGACGAGAAGAGACTTCAAGATATGTGTAGACCAGCCTCGTCATCAAAGCAGCAGCATCAGCTCTTAGATCAGACCAGTTTACTCAGGGCTTTATCCAGCTGAGTCTTGAAAACCTAAAAGGATGAAGACTGCACAAACTCTGTGGGCAACCCAGCCCACTGCTTCATTGTCCCCATGGAGAAAAAGGGTTTCCTTACTTTCCTTTCTTCCTTTCCTTTCCCATCTGAACCTCCCTTGTTTCAGCTCATGACTGTTGTCCCATCCTCCTTGCATGCCCTGATGTACAGGGCCTGGCTCCTCGATGACTTCCTGCAGGCACCTGGGGTGGCTCTTCAGCCCACCAGAAGCTATACCTACTCCAGGCCAGACACCCACAGCTCCCTCTGCCTCTTCTCACAGGGCAAGGGCTCCAGTTCCCCACCATCATGGTGGTCTTCAGCTGAACTTATTCATAGTTATGAGTCTCTGCTTGGGACTGGGGATCCAAAACTGTTTTGTCTCCTTTCTACAACACTTCCACTAGATGATACAAATAATCCCAGGAGATGGAAAACTCCTCTTCAGTGCCTTCTTCCCTTTGTGAAGCCAGCTTCCAAGCCTAAGTGCTCTTAAGAGGGCTTCTAGATACCTGATGCAGTAGGATGCTCTGCAGATACACCTGGCCTGTACAGCTGGGGATGGAAGGTTGATTGAGCCACTGTGCCAGATTTTTATCTCTAAATTCTTTGGAAAAGGATGAGGAAAGCTGATTGTTTTCCTTTTGCATTTCTTTGTTTTAGTTTAACAGCTGCTTCTTTCAGTTGAACTTTATCATTTCTCATCCAGTATGATTTTGAAAGTTACAGCTTCTCTGGCTCCTCTGCGTGGCTCTAAGCCTTAAGTTTCCCCATCAATATTAACTTCATTTTCCAGCTGTTTATCTTACCTTTTAAATTTTCCATTTCTTTTTCCAGCTTCAGCCAAATAGAAATGTTCCTGCCATTGACTGTGATTTTCTCACATGAAAATTAAGCTCAATGTATAATGGTATGTAAAGGTAATGAAACTAGATCATCGTCTGAGAAAAACAAAACCTTTTACCGAGTAGCCTTTATGAAATTATTCTCTGTTTTCCTGTACAATGGAGGGCTATAATCTCTCTTAGCCTAGGTGGGGCACTACTCAGATGATAAAGATACTCTGATTCCATATAAATTCTTAATGATTCTGTTTACTCTTAGAGATTCACTTTCGGCAGATTAATGATTGTTTTCTTTCTAGAGAAGATGATTCAGTAATAATACTTTTGGGTAAGAAAGAAAAACTTACCCGATGGAATTGCTAATGTTTAGGTGAAATATTGCACAGGACAGAATTGTAAATTAGTGCCCCATACACATATCTGAAATGCCTAAAATTCAGCTAAATTGTTTGCACATTTACTCTTCTGTGAATGTGGGGAAATTATTTAGAGTCAAGTGGTGATCATTAGTCAACTACCCGATTAAGATGTAAGAAATGTTAACTTCTTGGACCCATGGGACTTCGTAATTAATTTTTTTCCTATTTTTAATTAGTGTAACCCTAATTATCTATTCATAAACAAGCCTACTGACCAAAGTACTCCATGCAAATTGTTTCTGTGCATAGTACCTCTGTTGCAGGGAGGGTATTTGTCGCAGAAATGCAGGGACAAGCAAAAATTAAAAAAAAATTTCCAGAAAATATTTTTTCAGAGTACTATTTTACTGTACTTAGGACAGGTCTGTCTTACTGCAGGAAAGCCACAGTCAGCCAGACTTTCTAAGTGTCTAGTCTAAGCTCTGAAGCCTGATCCAATACCTCCTGGAAGCAGATGTTTCAATGCCTCCATAGTCAGCAGGGAGTCCTAGAGATTCCAATACTTCTCAGAGTGCAGCTCAGGTCAAGAGCAGTCAAATGGTGGCAAACAACTCAGGCATAATAGGTGGGATGCCCCTGAAGCCTGTCAGTATCAGAACATGGACCTTGTGGTGTCTGAAGAGTAGCTTGGCTGCAGGACATGCTCAGCACTTGTAGAGACTGGTCCATGGCTGTGGATGTATGCATAGTAACCTCATGTTTCCAGAGCTAGCGAAGGAGAAGCAGTGCCAGCCCCACCAGGTGTCAGAGGGGTGACGCTGCTGCTCCAACGGGGTGTCCCCATCTGGGCCAGCCATGGGGCAAGGAGGGGACAGGCACTGCCCTCCAGCTGCAGAATGAGAGCATGTAGCTGGGGCTGAGCCACTCAGGAACCAGGAGGACACAGCAGGGGGTAAAGCAGGCTCTGGTCCCCAAAGTCAGATGGGTGCAAGAGCCATATGGATGGAACCAAATAAAGTTTCCCTGTGTATTCCCAAATTAGCAGGACTTTGTGGCAGGAGGGCTGGCTACCCTCAACTGCCCTCTAGATTTCAGTTTTCAGCTACCAGTTTCACAAGGAAGATGCTCAAATACCCCAGGGATGGAAAACAGTATAAAACAAGAAAACAAACATCATTTTCATCCACTCCTAAGCAAGTTAATCACTGTGAATATTAATACAGTTGTTAATCCCCTATCTCATAATGAAAATGCCTGTCTCAAAACCTCTCTGACTTTTATCTGTAAGCAATGGTGCTACAATGCTCTAGCTGTCCTTTGATCTTAGATACAATGAGACTTTGAAAAGCAGCAAACTGTCCATTCCACCCTCAGAAATTTCCTCTCTGATCACAATGTTTCTGTCTGAACAACCCCACCTCTATGCTGCACTTGCAAACAAAGATCCTACCTTCTTTCCTCGCCTCTTCTCATCTTTCTTGACCTATTTCCCAACAAAACTTATTTCTTTTCAGAATGATAACCAAGAAAAATTTGCAATTTTTCTTAATTTCTTTTTTTTTTCCTTTCTCTTTTGATGCCATTGGTGACACACTAACCTCAAGACTCTGCTCTCAGCACTCTCTTCCTCCCTCTGGCTCAATTTGTGCCACCCGTCTCCACCTTCTTGCACTCCTTCCTCTTTACACTATTTGGTTTATAAACTCAATGAATATAACTATTATGTTTAGGACAAAAAATTACTTTTTCTTTTGATGCACTTCCAGTGCTCATTGTACTACCTCTTATTCCATTTCTTCTACAAAAGTCATTGTTAAGCCCCTTTTTTTGAAAGTATATGCCTTTTTTTTATTCAAAAGTCACTACTTCAGTGCCTTTTGAGAACTCTTTTATCAGTGCTGCTATCTTTTGTCAACTCCCACCACATTTTCAATCTCCATTTCCCTCAGTATGATCCCTGAAGAGTAATGTTTCATTTTTCTTACATATCTTCTCCTCAGTGCTCATTTCACACAGGTTCCCATGTTACAAACAGCACAGTTGCTGCAATCCTTCATATATTTGGACAAACTACACATTTACCTTCTGAACATTAGTACGCTGAAATTTGTTTCATGTCTGCTGTTCCAATTCGTAAATGTCATAATTTTTTCTCTGCAGAAACAAGGGATCCTGCAAGCAGTTAGATTCACACTTTATTAATCTTTGAACACAGTTTACAGTTTTCCCTGTTTAAAAAATGCCCATGTTGTGATTTTCCTCATATTTGTGAGGCATTTCTTCTCCAGATTGAAGATTCAGCATCTTTCTGAACCATAACTTAGTTTTGTACTATTGTCCCGAGCTAATTAGAGTTCAGCTTTTGAGTATACTAAACATAATGCTGCACTGGAGCACTCAAACACTGACTTACTGTTCAGCATATGTGCAATCTGCTTCAGCTGTAAGCATCCGCTCACATATTTAAATTTAAGTACAAAATTAAGTCCTCAGGTGGACCAGGCTTCATGGGCTCAGTTACAGAGCTGAGCCTTATATTTTCCTCTGACATCCTGCAGTTCTACTCAGTGCAGAACCACGTCCATGCAGCACCAGGTTCTCCGATGTCTGACCTAAAACACAACATTTTTTTATAATACTAGTGAGTAGGAACTCTGTGCCTTCTGTGCCCTCAAATGCTGACATTTGATTTCAGTAAACTCAAATATAATACTGGCAGACATACTCATCTGTGGATCAGCACCCTAACAAATAGCTGTCTGTAAATGTATCAAGTCACTTTACCAATCTCCTCTGAAATAATTCCCCCATGCTAGTCAACCACCAACCAGACACTCCCCCAATTAAACCAGATTTCCTACTCTACTTTTTCAATAACTTTAGCATACATCCTAGATTGCTTTTCAGTACAATGGTCTGTCCCTTGAAGCACAGGAGGAAATACAGCCTGAAATATAAATTTTGAAATTAATAGAGACCAAGTAATTATAAAACCTGATACTGGAATATATTATAGTTATGAAAAGCATAACAGAAAAATTGGAATAAATCAAAAACTGGTAGGAGAGAGGATATTAAAAGGACAGTACAGTGCAGGGATCAAATTTACTGATGTGAATGAATATCTGAGCAAACTCAAAAGTGATAGTGCTGCACATACTAAATGGTTTAGAGAATTTTAACAGGAAATAATTGTGTCTCTCCTGCAAAGCTCTTTCATTTTCTGCTGACAAAAGCAGATGATTAGTGTT
This sequence comes from Corapipo altera, assembly GCF_003945725.1. Lineage (NCBI taxonomy): Eukaryota > Metazoa > Chordata > Aves > Passeriformes > Pipridae > Corapipo > Corapipo altera. Next base: position 7,194,646 of record NW_020884881.1, read on the forward strand.
CCTTGAATATCAACTTTTTGGCATGCAAATTTGACAAGGAGTGTCAAGTTTCAGCAAGTTATCCCTAACCCAGGCTTTCTTGCACATTTATCTTATCTAGTTGCATTTCCTATCTAGAGTATTTCTGCAAATTTTCTGAGGACTTTATACTTTTACTCTAGGTCAAGATATTAATTTAATCTTTCTAAAGTACGTTCCCCTACTGAAAATGCAAAATAAAAAAGCAAACCATAAAAATTCTAAAACCACTTATTCTCTTATTCTTTGCAATGTAGTGGATTTTTTAAAAGATAAAGTACCAAATGCTAAACCTAATCTTCAGAAGTATGTGTTCAGTTTTATAACACTTCCAAAACAGCTGGAGATTGAATAAGACATTTAAATTTAAAATAGATATATATATTCTGGAAAGTGATTGCTTAAAAGTAAGTTTTGGCTAGGATTTTTTTTAATCCTTTATAAATTTCAAAAAGGAATGGAAGGTGAAGCATGTTCTGCAGATTTAAATAATTAAGATACAAATAGACTAAGGGGTGGATTACTAACCACTGATGCTTGAAACTGCCAAGTGATATGACCGCTACAGCCATGCACAGTTGCCCTGTGTTACACTGGAGTTACTGAAGTTACTCAGGTTTCCATGAGTGAAATATCCCAATATCTGGAGATTTTTTACATTAGGAAGTTAAAAGCTTGACCTGAGCATCTGACTCCAGAAAAATGAGGAGCAACTTCAGTATTCCAAGAGCCTGTGCTGGCTCCCTCCAGAGTTGGGTCCCAAGCAGTGGAAAGATTGGCAGTGGCTGTGAGCTGCTTTAAAAGTTTCTTAAGACTCAATTGAGAGCTTGGGCACAGAGCTCACAGCTGAGTTAGGAGAGATAAGGACCTGAAAATCTCTTTTGTGGACTTTTTGGACATGCTCCAAACACATGTGGCGTGCGCAAGGCTCACATGTTTGAAGCTAAACAGATGCTGAGACATCCGTGGGCCTGGGGACTGCACACATCTTTCAGGAATAGCTGTGGATATTCAATCAAACAGCAGCAGTAACCTAGCACCTGCCCAACTGCAGAGATTGCAAGGGAAGCTGAAGAAGCTTGTTAAGAAATGCTTCCAGCAAAACTCAACAGAAAAAATCATTGTAAGGGAAAAAAAAAAACCACTTCAAACACAGCCTAAAATGATTATTCTGCAAATAAGTGCTGCCTTCAATCTCAGTAAAAATACCTGTTTGCATAAATCCAGCTGCAGGGCAGAGCAGTGTATGCTTTAATTTGCAAAGTAAGGGGAGGGAACCTTTGGGGTCACACACTGAAGCAGCACAGCATGTGAGGAATCTGCTTCCCTGCTCCACTTCCCCTGTACCATCCCCATGGAGCCTTCCTCTGTGCCTCAGGGGACAGATCAGTCTCACAGGGACCAGCCATGGAGAGAAGGGCATTCAGTCTCTCCCGGCTTTCTCTCACCCTCATCCCCAGTTCGCTACCAGGGCTGGCAGCAGACCTGCAGGCCCCGTGGGGCAGCCACTGACACAGCACAACACGATGTGTGGGCATGGCAGCACCTGCCCTGCAGCACCTGCCTGGCACTCCTCCCAGGCCACACATATTTTCCTCAACATCCAACCTCAGCAACAAAAACAGGAACTCAGTTTTTCACAGTAGAGACCTATTTAGGGAATATTTTGCCAAGTTTCTTTGAAAACAAAACATAGCTGAAACAGTGATGTAAATGCAGACCAGCCAGCCTGTATGACAAATTCCTTCTTCCCTTACAACCGCTTTCATTCCTCAGTTCAGGGTGCAACAGGACTTGAAAACAACCACGGTTCTCTGGAGGGAATTAGACTTTGGGGTTTGCAGTGTCTTTGGACACTGTGTTAGCTCCAGCTCCTCCCTGCTGCATCCTCTGGAAACCCAAGAGTAAGCAATGGACCTTCCCCTGAGTGCGGGCCATGCTGTTGTGGGCTGCTGAAGGGCTGGGACACCCCCCACCTGGGCTCTGTTACCCCTTCTGGTCATGTCCAAAGGAAGGGTTCTCAGGCCTGTGAGCTTTCTACCGGGGCTGTGGTGTTTCTCCACTGCCATCACAAAGCAGCTCTGTCTTCTCCTGAGTACTGCCCACCATAGGAGGAGTTTTAGCACTGTCCACCACTCTAATGGGCTGGGGTTGGGTTGATGTTATACTTCTTCTCCTCAGATGGTTTCATTTGTGAAACTACCAGGAACGAAGGCTGAACTTTGTTAGGTGTTGCCAAATCCTGTAGCCCAGTAGGAGAAAGGCTGCCACTACTCCCTGTTCCCAAGGCTATCCTAAAGGGATCCCCATGCTGACTACTGGGGATCCATGTAGGATCCATGGGGCTCCAGGGGCCACTTACACCAGGCATTCTGGTCCCTCCAGCAGCCAACTCTCAAAGTCTTGGGACTCTCCACTGCTCATCCCAGAGTGGGAGCTGATTGCCTAATTAGCTACTGGGGCTTCCCCTCTTGCCTTCCCTTGTCCTCCACATTCTTTCACATGTGTGCGAAGATGATCTTTTAATCCCATAATCTAAAAATTTAAGTTAGTATCTCCACTTTGTGCTGAAACGAGAATTTTGACTATGGAAACTATAATTTTGTGGGTATTTAAATTTTACTGGTTTTAATGTCATCTGTAAAAAATATGTACCTGTTAGGAATGTCTTTGTATTTCCACACAGCAGTCATAACTTGCTTCAGGTGGGATGAGATTTATCAGAAAGGATTAAGGAAAAGATCATGCTGTTTCCACAGCTGTTGCCTTATGTCTCTGTTTTCATCTGATGCCTGGCTATGTACCCCCCAAACTAGAAAAAACTCTTGTTAAGCAACTGAAAATCTTGGGAACGAGATAGAAAAAGATACTGTTCACTCAGTTTTATATTTGAGACGTTTCCAGATGATTCAGTTTTATATTTGAGACATTTCCAGATGATTCTTCTATTTCCATTTAGTAGGTCACTTACAAAGAGAAGAATATAAATTATTAATGGAAGAATGGATCTCTTTTTTTTCTTTTTTATCACTCCCACTGGGCTCTGATCAGTGGAGTTATACCAGAGATGAACTGTACCACAAGCAGAGGTTTTTTACAGTCTACTTTGTACTAATCAAAATGCATAAGCAAAATGTTAATCAAATTATTTCAGAAGCTGAATCCTAGTGTTCAGGTGTTGTTCTAGCTCATTACTGCCAGGACAGAATCAACTTTCAGGCTCTTGTCTTTCTTGCCAGTCTGAAAGTATATGCGCTGGTACAACATAGAGGAAAAGAATAATGTTCATGTATTCACAGTAGAGATTTTGTGTCCTGTTACCTGTTCATGCTAGTATATGTTATTGGTCCTAAATAATCAGACCTTCAAATTGTGTCATAAAAGAATTACCATGATTATTGGGGAAACGTTTTTTGGAGCTAAAAACCCACTCTGAAATCCCGAACTACATACTGTGGCTCTCTGAGTTAAGGCCCACTGAACGCAGTGGGACTTAACATATAGCCAGTAACAAAATTTCTGGCAAATTCAGGAGATAAAAGATCTGTCTTTTGATATTATACACCTCCTTTTCATCTCTATAGCTAAAAATACTGAGTTTGTTTCCAATTATCTTTTATTAAGCCTGTATAATAAATTAGGGTTTTTAATTACAGAAATAGAAATATGAAAAGCAATTTGAAACACAGAATGATTCTTTGTGCCATCAGAGGTGGAAGATAATTACCACCAGAGTATAGTATTATTTGTAAAATACATCAGGAGAGAAAGAGCTTTTCAGAGTCACAAGTGGTAATTACACACTAACCTCTCCAGGAATCTCCATGGCCACCAAACAACTACCAATGCTTCTGTGAAAAATCCCCTTGTTAATGTATTTCAGCATCTCTTGTTAGAAGTAACATAGGTTATAACCTATTTTGCAAAACAAAACACTAAACAAACACTAGCAAATCTACATATGCAACAGTTGATGTCCAGAGGTTTGTGAAAGTCTAATGACTAAAAGACTCACCACTGCTGTTGCCAGGCGAGCAGTGGAGAAAGAATGTCTGTAGACAAGTTTTACTTGACAGTTATGTGGTATCTTCTTTTTTGAACAGAAGCAGATAGTAATGCCTAAAATACTGTGTTCTTGGAGTCATGTTTTACACTACTGCTATTAAGGAAGGAGATGATACTGGCAATGGGAGGTGTCAGTAAAAACCACTCTGGACTAGACACAAATTTTAGATGTTATTCAGTGGGAAGACATGTAGTTCAGAAAGTGCAGGGATATATTAGATTACAAGAGTTAGTGCAGGCTAAGTAATGAAAAACATGCAGAAGCACATTCTGCAGTTATGAATCATTTTTCTATCACAACTATCATTTTTATTAGCTACAATACTAATTGAGTTTCTTTGCAGTTACCTCAGTTCATCTCATTATTAGCAGAAGATGTATTAAATTGCTAATCAGAGCCTGTGGTGATCTCATGCAGGTAGATTCATAATGAAGGATTAAAAGCACCCATTTCTGCAGCTATGTTTCATGAAGTTTCTTCAGCTTCTGAAGCTGACAGGTAAATGTTTACATGCCACAGGAAAACTACGAAGACTTGGAAGAAATATGATGTATAGGAACCAGTGATGGTTCTCCTACTGCCGTGAGCTTATTAGAGCCTTCTTAGGTGTGAGCCAGTGGAACCCAGGCAGGAACAGTGCCACAGCCCACTCAGCTGCCTTCTGTCACTTAAAGCCTCGCTAGCCTGATTGCATCCTCTGCTTACAGGGATTATGAGCAGAGTTCCCTGCAAACCTGACATCACCCCACAAAGATGTCTCAGATCCTGAGCTTAGTCAGAATAACAGGTCAGCATCAGTTTTTCTTTTCCACATAGCACAGGGGAATAGCTGTTACATGAATTCTGAGCAAAACTGTCTCCGAATTATGGGTTTTCCACATGAAAACCAGTCTGGCAAATATCCCTTGTGCCATGTCACACAGTGAGTTGTGTTGGCAAATTGATCAATTTTCAAATAACAAGTCACCTGCATCAAAGTTCTATAACAATGATCTAGTCTCTTTTTTTCTCTTAACTTTAAAAATATTTTGTATGAATTTGTATATATTTGGTTGTTATATATCTGAAATTAAGAGGTTATCGGGAAATGCTGCTAGTAATTGACTTTGGGGCTAGAAAATGGGTGTAGACATGAAATGTTAACACTGGAATATCCCCTGCTATCTGGAAGGACTTGGCGTGCAGTGAGCTGTAAGGTTTGGCATGTCTGATAACCAAGATCAAAGTTACCTTTTGCTTGCAGGTCTGTCTGTTGTGGACAGAACCATGTTAATCACAAGGTTGGTTTATGCAGGTAAGGAGGAAAAGGGATTATGACCACCAGTAGCACAAAGTGGTGAAGGAACCAAAGAAGGTGACTTAAAGCTGTAAAATGTCATTGGTGCCACCAGGTGGACTGAACAGAATGGCTACCAGGGAGAGGTTTGGCATGACCAATTCTGTAAGCAGCAGAGGAGCAAGAGAATGGCAGTGAGTTAGTTCAGAACATGAGAGTCTTTACAGGTGAAGCAAACAGCCAGAATCGATTAATCAAACTTCAAACTTGAAGAGGAGGAGGAAGCCCATGTGTTTGCCTGTAAGTCTTTGGGTTTTTTCCAGAGTTTTTCCTCCTGCAGAGCTGTATGTTCTGGTTTTTGTTGTAGGATATGTTCTTAGGCCTCAATGTCACAACAGGTCTTACCTCTTTCAGTCTGTGAAACTTCACCTAACACCCATTTGCATGTAGCAATAACTGCTTTGGGCTAAAACTGTGTCTTCTAGGTAAGTATTAAGAGCTGAACCATTCAGCACTCTCTCTGACAGTTTGCTGTAAGAGATAATATCCACATTGGATCTGAACTCTGTTTCCTGTCTGAAACAGCAAAAGAGCTTTGCTCAAGGCAGTGGTTGCTCACTGTCTTCCTGTTCTATTTGAGAGAACTCTCTCACAACAATCCTATGCAGTGCTATAGGCTTGGGAAAGAGTGGCTGGAAAGCAACCAAGGTGAAAAGAACCTGGAAGTGCTGCTCGACAGCAGCTGAACATGAGCCAGCAGTGTGCCCAGGTGGGCAAGAAGGCCAATGGCATCCTGGCCTGTATCAAAAATAGTGTGGCCAGCAAGACCAGGGAAGAGATTGTGCCCCTGAACTAGCACTAGTGAGGCCACACCTTGAATCCTGTGTTCAGTTTTGGGTGCCTCACAAGAAAGACATTGAGGTGCTGGAGCAAGACTAGAGAAGGGCAACAGAGATGGTGAAGGATGTGGAGCACAAGTCTTATGATGAGCTGCTGAGTTGTTTAGACTGGAGAAAAGGAGGCTTGTGGGTGACCTTATCACTCTCTACAACTTCCTGAAAGGAGGTTGTAGCCAGGTGGGGGTTGGCCTCTTACCGCAGTCAGCTACTGACAGGACAAGAAGATATAGCCTCAAGCTGCACCAAAGGAGATTCAAGTTGGACATCAAGAAGAATTTCTTCATGGAAAGGGTCGTTAAGCATTGGAATGGGTTGTCCAGAGTGGTGGTGGAGTCACCGTCCCTGGAAGTGTTCAAGAAATGACTGGATATGGCACTTCATGCCATGGTCTAGTTGACAAAATGGTGTTCAGTCAAAGGTTGCACTCAGTGATCTTGGAGGTCTTTTCCAGCCTTAATGATTCTATGATTCTTAGGAAACAAACATATTTTTCCTGGGAGGTACGAACACCCTGTGAGCAAATCATCTCTCTTTTTTTTCTGATAAAGCTAACCATAGCAATCTCTTTAAACTTGGTATTATTAGGCCTATTCTCCAGCCTCTAATCATATTTGAAGGGTTTTTTGACAGCTATCTGAATTTTATCAGTCTCTGTTGTTTGTTCAGTGTTTGCCCTAGGACTATTCACATGTATTTGATGAATTCATGGAGGGAAAGCCCCTTCTCAGCTTCCCCTCTCCTAGACTGAAGAAGCTGAGCTCCCATCTTCCAAAGCAGACTTTTACACTCCTCCATCCTGCACCCAGTCAACACAAAAATCCCCTTTCTCGAGCAGGAGTAATGAGAAACACACATATACATATTATTCATCATCTTTCTCCCGTGTCAGTGGTTTTTCTTACAGAAGTTCTGGGGTTTTTGGTTTTGTTTTATTTTGTTTTATTTTCAGGAGCTGCTAAATACTAACATTTGTGCTTCTGTGCCATACAATTATTTCTCAGTCTGAACTTTATAGTGTTCTCTCTGTCTTTGACAGTAAATAAGTTCTAGAATATTCAAGGAGTGTCTTTTTCAGTTGTTCCCTTGTTGTCCATATCTGCTACCTGGTATACAGTGATAACCAGCAATTCCAGTGTGCTGCCTGTGCCAGCAAGCCCTTCTGGCACTTCACACGGATGTGCTTGAGAATGAATGGGACAGAAAAGGGTTCTACAGGGACCTGAGAAACCCCTCTTCAGTTGTCATTTGTAGCTAAATAGAGACACATCCTTATTCTCTCTCTCAGAAACCAAAAACTAATTCTTGCTGTTTAGATCTGGTTAGTCACTGAAAGAGGACTAGGACTGAAAGCCTTTGCTCTAGGACTGAAAACCTTAAGTCACCTCAGAAGTCTGAGGTTATGAGTCCAATGCTCCTCACAGACATGAAGAAACCTCTTTCTTAGGGATCAACAATGGCACATAATATCCAAAAAGACTGAAAAATACAAGGAATTTTATTTGTTGCAGTAGTTTTTTTCCAGCCCTATGCATTTGAAGGCAGTCAACTTGTTATTCAGGGAATTAGTGCCATGGGATGTGGCTGTTGGGTAGTCAAGGTCATTTTGAAATGTATTTGTACCAATTGAAGCACACTAAAGCATCCATGGTGCAAAGTTGACATCATTTACTGTGACTTCACAGAGTGCACACATAAAGGAATCAGTTTAACTTTTGGCCTCCCTGCATTTAACTGACTGGTAGCTACTTACCCAAACAACAAGAGCATCAGCAATGAAACAATTTCTGTGTTCAACTGGATTTCACTGAAGAGAAAATGAAAAGTCTTGACAAAGAAAGGGGAGAGACAAGATCTTGTTGACTTTCCTCTTCTAAATAAAAAGAATAAATTGTAATTAATACCATAAATCAATTTTTGAAGTGAATACCTCTCTAAGTATTAACAGCAGACAAAAAAAATATTATTAAAGAAATAGGAAGATGGTATCTTATATGACTCAAAGTCTCAGACTCCTGTTGGAAAATGATGTCTAAAGAGTCATGCTCAGCAAGCAAAAGGGCACAATTCTGCACCTGTACTTTCAAATGTCCTATAGCATGAGTTTGGAAGAACCCCTGCTGTGTAACATCTAGGCTCAGAGCAAGACTAGCCACTGAGATCAATACAGACACTCAGAACCCTGCAATACTGATAGGCCATTACAGCAATTCTAAAATCAATGGAGTATTTAACAAGGTGCTAATATAATTCCATTGAGACCAAGATAGTGAGTCAGCCAAACATGCTTGTGACAAATTTTTGCAGAAGTATTTTCAATTACTGCATATTTTTGAGAAAAGGATCAACAGCAGTCTTCTTTGTGCATGGCATCCTAAACAACCCCATATGCCCAGCCTGCCCCCACTATGCAGCCCACATGGTGGTGTACTATGTGGTGTGCTTGAACCAGCCCCACTGCTAAGACAGTCCTATCTAGCCACTCACTACCTATACCCAGCACCCAGTGTTATTGTTCTAATACACTGACAGGAGATGTACCACAGATAAAAAAAGCAATGCTCAGAGCAACCTCTTCAGCTGCAGCCAATTATTTAAACTCCTGTAGAGCGACCTATATAAGATATTCCTCAAAGGTCACTTATAACTTAATGTAGGCCAGTAAACTACTCCTTCTTAACATCTAGTACATGGAGCAAATGCTATGGCAGCAATACTGATGGAAAATTCTTTGTCTGCATGGAAATGTGTGACCTGCAACTGCAACTTTTTGACCCCGAAGCGAGAAAAGGGATGAGGGAACACGAATGACATTGCTATAATCAGTCACCTCGTTCATCCAGTCTCAGCTATGACTAGACACCAAAGGCATCACTTTCTACAACAAAGGCAGTATAAAAAGCCCCCATTCTGTCCATCCTCCCTCACTGCAATTTTCTGCACCCACTTGTGCAGGCATCTTTTGGGAAAATATTCTAAAGTGGAACAGTCATATTACTGTGTTTTTAAAAACAAAAACAACAACAACAAAAAAAAGACAACAACTATCACCCAAAAGCAATTAACCTTGATCCTATTGCACAAGTGGTTTGGATCATGGTCAACAGGCAATTGTGTAAGTGAGAGTAATTGCAGATGGGATGCAAAAAGGCTTGCATCAGAAGAGAAAATCTGCATGGAACTATGACCTGAAAAAGCATGAGATGATCATGGTCTCAATCCCAGAGACCTCAATTCTGGAGAGCTCGTGAATCTGTCCTCTCTTCTATCCTATTCAGCTGCTAAAAGAAGCTGTTGGAAGAAGCCTCTACCGTACAAATTAAGATGCAAGGAGTGGACCAGGGAAACCTTTGATTCTGATTCACATACAAGAATCTTTATTAAAGTTTCCTGACCTATGGAAACTGTTGCTCCAAAGATTTTTTTATGATGCGGTATTTGCACACAGGAATTTGAGACTGCAGAGAGAAAAGAAAGATGAATTAAAAAAAAAAAAAAAAAAAGGCAAAATTAGGGAGTCACTCAAAAAGGTAGATGCCGCTTGCAATTGTTACTTCACACTTCTTATGTCAAGAATCATAGAATCATAGAATGGTTTGGGTTGGACAGGACCTTAAAGATCATTTAATTCCAACCCCTTGCCATGGGCAGAAACACCTTCCACTAGATCAGGTTACTCAGAGCCCCATCCAACCTTGTCTTGAGCACCTCCAGGAATGAGGCAGCTACAGCCTCTCTGGGCAACCTGTTTCAGTGCCTCACCACCTCCATAGTAATTAATTTCTTCCTAAAATCTAATCTAAACCTGCCATCTTTCGGTTTAAGGCCATTCCCCCTCATCCTATCACTAAGAACTGAGAGTAAAGCAGCCAGGTAAAAGCTTAAAGTGCTTGGGCTCCAAACCTCCCTTCCAGTCAATATCTGGAGCTGTGGGATTGAACACAGCTTGGCTAGAGGGAGATTTCCTTCTTTTTCACTTCTTCATCTTGCTTTCCTCCTCTCCTTTCTCCCTGATTGTAGTCCCTTTTATCTGTTCCCTGAATTTTGCCAGTTTCATTTGAGATGTTTTAAATTTACTATTCTAGTAATTTTTTAACTTATTTAGGGTTCTTCTAGAAACATTTGATTCAGAGCTTGGTCTTGTGAATGCTAGATCCAGCACGAAGTAAACAGTGCATTGCTAGGAACCACAGAAGGGGTGGTGGATACCATCACATTTAAATCATGGCTGCATGAAGCCATTCACTGGGTACCTAAACTCAGGTTCTTTTCAGGTGAGGTTCTCAAGTAATTTTCAATGGGATATCATGCTGCAGTCAGTAGTCATTCAAGTTAATATTGAATGGTGGTCAAATTTCGGGTATTGATTTCAAGAATCTGGAATTATCTACTGCCTGGCAAGACTTAGACACACTTCTGAAAAAGAAGCTCTTTTCGCTTGGCTGCCAGTACTAAGTTAGCATATTCTTAATTCTTGGTATTAAGTATTTCTTTAAGACTGTTTTTTATAATATGTATCCATCTACAATTATAAATCAAATAGCTTTGCAATCAAAAGACAAACTTAGCCTTTTTTATCTTGTGAAGGTTTGTGTGAAATCGGAGCCTTGCTGTGGGGTTTTTTACATAATTTTTCAATTCACAAATCCCTCAATTAAAATCTACAACAGCTTTTTATAAAAAGAGCACAAATTCATCAAAACAAGTAACAGCCCAAATTGTCACTGAATTGTTGCATCTGTGTTTCCTTGTCACCAAGTTAGAGATCTGGAAAGTAATGCAGAGGTGTAGATGACATTTCGTCACTGGTGTCGCTACAGACTCCCAGCCCTCTTCCACCTATTCTCCTTCAGGACAACAGAATCAGTGGTTCCTTTGGAGTATGAGTGAGTGCCACTTGCAGCTCACTGATAACATCTTTCTACTAAAATATTGTTTTACCTGGTCTTTACCAATAAAAGTGTTTGTGCCTACATTAATACACCCTTCTCTTCTCCCCAGCCCTATGAATTGTCTGTCAAAGTCATTTCTACTCACATTGAAGAATACATAACCCACTTCCTAGGACAACAAGTTACCTTTATCTTTCCTATCATAATACTACTTAATTTCAGAGCAAATTCATTTTTATTCTGTCATAGGCTCCAACCTTCTCATATTTGTCTGCATCACAGTATAGTGCAGTAAGCTTATGATAAAATATGAATTTTTTTTGTGGCTGCAGAAAAAATCATGTTAACTGTAGGCTGAAGTAATTGGGTGATCCTACTGGGACATTCTCATTGTCCCTGAAGGATTTGAAGTGGCAGGTGTTTAGGTGTGATGCATCCTCTCATGTCTGTGCTGCCTAACAGCGTGAAGGCAAATCCAAAGCTTCCGAAAGCCTGTAAAACTCTGATAATCCTGCTAAGATTTATTGCAATGGTTCAAGAAAGAGATACAACTGAGTCCTACAATCAGATAAAAAAAAAAAAAAGAAACTTTTTTTTTTAAAGATAAGCAAGTCCACTTGGAAGGAAGGAAGCCTGTAATTCACCCTAAGTACTATCCAAGGAGAAATTAATTCCTTTCAGATGCAGGGTCAAGTTTTATGTGGAGTCATCTTGACCTGTAATCAGTTTGGCTATGAATAAACATATGTACTCTAAGGAACCATGGAGTGAAGATAAAATATGATTACTAACAAATCTAGTCTAACTCTCTTGGAGGTCTGTGGAAAGGCTGCCATTGATTTTGGTGGGATTTGGATGTAATTCTGTCATTCAACACAGGTGCTTTTATTCAGGACATTTTGGTTCTCTCAGTGTCAAAAAAATGCAGCCCACCTTATCATCAGAAGAAACCAGAAAAGCATGATACTTCTGAAAATTAAGCCAGCAAATCTTTTAGAAAGAAGATGTGTTACCTCCAAATCAGTCCTTCTCTGCTGGTGATGAACACCAGTTCAAGTGCTGGCTTAAATTGGAAAAGGGTTTTCAGCACAGCTGGAAAAAGCAGGCAGAGGTTTTGTGAAGCTGGAGGTTGCTACTTTTGTCCTTCCATGAGTGGCACTTTTTTTAACATATGAATTCTGGGGCACTCATTGATGACAGCCATCACCACCCAGTGGATCCACTTCCTAAAGTGGGGGGAATGAAAATACATAATTGCGGTTTGCAATGGTCAGTGCACTAACAAAAGAGTTCCCTATTTCAGTGATTTCTATAACTACCAACAAAAAGTCCCAAATAGCCATTTCTCAGACACATCAGCTATAAAACTGAATTCATTTCATGGCTCTGAGATCCATGGGCTAGGTTCTTCCTAGTGCATGACAAACAGGGCCATAAAAAAATTTAACTCATATTTCTAATTGTTAGAGCTTTGGAAAAGATGAAGAAAAAAGAAAATATAATTTTCCATGACTTGAAGTATTTGAATTTCAGCTTCTGACTGGAACAGAAGTTAGAGGGCCTTTGAGGGAAGGCTAGAAGCAGCTGTTTAAATCAGATTGAATAAGATAGTCATACTGATTTGCTCTGACCATAACATCATTGGACAGTAGATCAATGGCTGAGCATAACTTTGGCACTCTATATAGCCTGTTGATAATTTGCTGTTATAAAAAATTTGTGTTAGAAAACAGTCTGGAAATGAAAGCAAAATTCCTTGTGGAAAAAAGTCAATATCAATGATTCTTTACACTGAGTAGAAGGAAGGACCCCACAGACTCTCATCAGTCAGACTGGATTCTACTGAAATATTTGTGGTTTTCGGCTGGCTTATCCTCAGCCCCCAACAGGACAGACTCCTTGGGGCTGTATCCCAGCCATCAGTCCTTACATATCATTTGAGGCATGCATCCTGGGGAGGCAGGGATGATGGGGATCCCCTGGCACAGCAGCCCAGGTGTCAGGTCCCACCTGGGCCACCTGATACAGTGTGTCAACTGAGTGCAATGCCAGTTCCTAGTGGCACTGACACCCCCTGTCATTCTTCCCTCTTTCCAGCACTGGCCTCTGAGGACCATTCTTTCTCTAGGCATTTAGGCTGGCTAAGTAGGAGCCCATTCTTCTGTCCTTAGGATAACTATCCAAAAATGATGGAGTCTTTCAATTTTGCCTGTTACCCTGAAACTGCTCTTAGGAAAGGGTAGGAAAAGCGAAAAGCAAATTTGTATACCAAATTCAAGGAGAGTAACTCCACTGCCCGTGGAAACAGTTGGACAGAAATGAAGGGAAATGAAGCATGCCTCACACATGACTGCTCCGTCAGCATGGTCCAGCTGAGAAGTTGCCAGCCACCCCCAACCCTTCTGTTGAGGACACTTTCATCCAGCCTCATGTCCTCCTTTTGTACTCTTGAAAGAGGATGGGAATAGAGGGCATCCTGGTTTCTTTTGCAACCCAGCTCCACCTCTGGGTGTAACTCAGATTCAGAACTCCCCCAGATTTTTTCTTTATTACCTGAAGCAGAAGTATCTCTATCTCCCTCACACAAAGTTATCATCTGTTACAACCACTTTGCACAGGTAACGCCTAGTGCTACTCTAGCTGGCCATTGCTGACTGGAAGCCACTATGCCCAGCTAAACCTTAGTAGGGTATATCTTAAGGACTTGTTCACAGATGTTATGCAAAGGTAGGAATAAACTTTTTCACATGCAAACTTAAAGTTCTTCATATATATCCACCTCATTAATTGTATTTATTAGGATGTCACAACCACACTGACATATGTGGTTCATTACCAACAGTCAGTTTAGACAGGGTGGTAATCACCTCTGAGATGGCAATGAATTTAGGATTGTCACATCAACCTCTCTCCTACAAGCTTGACTTTAAAGGCTCACTTTGAACACAATCAACTGAAGATTTTAAGGTAACTGGGAATACTTTGAAACCCATGTGCTTTCAGATCACTGGAACTAAACATTGCAATATTTCGCTGGCACATTTTTAACTTTTCACTTGAGGCTTTTGTCACAGTTCTGAATATAGGTTTTCAAAATATCAAAAACATGATAGCAGGATGGCAGTTAAATTTTCTGGACTCTGAAAGCAGACACTCACAGGCTGGGTTTTCTAGGAAGCACCTTTCAGACTACACATGGGTGTAAGAGGTGCATCTAACTCAAGGCATGGAAGTAAATCTGTAGCCAAGCTGTTTCAAGCAGTTGAGAGAAGAAAAACTTTCAGTCATCGAGGCTGGGACATTACAGTGTTTGGTTTTGACAAGGTACAGTAAAACCTGAATTGTTTCCCACTGAAAAATTATATTTAGAGTCTGTTGAGATGAAGTAATGTACTTTAATTCATGAAATTTAGAAGACCTGAAGGGTTATTTTTAAATAGCATTCTCTGTTTTTACTGCAGACTGTAAGACACAGCAGTAAATGTAGTCCCTCTCCAGAGCCTGAAAGCTAAAGTGGCAGTGCTGATATACGAAATAGTGAATAATACAATTAAAGTAGTCTGCTCTTCTTCTAATATGAGCTTGGAGATGTCAGTGCTAGTACTCTTCAGAGTAATAACATTGTGCATTATTAAAGACAAGATTTCAACAGCTGTTTAATGTTAATACAGGACCCCTGAACGCGTTCTGAGAGGCTCCACGTTGGTCCAATATAGGCACTGCAATTTTAACTTGCAGTACAATTACTGCCTTTTCTTACACTCTGAAAGTTTATTTCCTGTTTTGTCAGGTAATCATTAATCTTAAAAAGAAAAATAAAATTGAATGTTCAGAAAAAGCTAGCCCCAGTTCTCCATATCCCTATCTGAAGAAAAAGGAAGTTACTTCAGAGGCAGCTAAACCTCTGCCCCCTTCCTTGAGCCTTGGCATTCATGCCTCATCTTACTCGTCTTCATTTTGCCTTGAGTAGAATTCCACTGTTACTGTTTTTCAAGACCAAGCAATACTGGCAGCAGCTGTGATTCGTAAAGAGCCTCATGCAGGATCTGAGTTTAAATTCTAGCTGTTCACACACTGTGTGCTAGCATATGTTATAAGCAACTATAAATTGTGTGCAGATGTGTTCCGGAATTCCAGTGAAGCCAAGCTAACAACATTGAATAACAACTCATGTGCTTTGTAATTATACATAATTAATGTGTTTTCATATAACAGAGTCCATCTCTGTGGCAGGATTTATCCACTGGCTTTGGAAGCAAGAAATAAGAATTATAGTGTGAATTTTTAAACAGGATTTTAAATACAAGATGTGCAAACCGAAGAGAGGAGACTGATTTCTGGGGAATGTTTCATGTAAGAGATTCTGATTAAATGGGCACACAACCCAGGACTTTTAAAAAAAGGATTTCTTTATAACACATTTTTAAAGTCTAAAGACAAAAACCATTTACATATAAGTAAAAAGACAAAGTATGTAAAGATTGCCCTAATTGGAAAAGCAAAGTGCCAACGAACAGGAAATAGAGGAAGCACAATAAAGAAATGGGGGGGCAGGGAGAGTGCAGCCTGTAGGGAGAGAGAGGTCAGTCTAACAGTCAGGAAGAGCAGGGCTGAAGGGACATGAGCATCCTTAAGGTATCTCATACACATCCTCTGCCATACTCGTGGCGAAACTGATGATTTTCACCAAAAGAGGATTAACAGATTTCTCTCTGTAAATTAGAGTTTGGACAATAAATGCTGGGAATACTGACCACCTCTGTTGTCTGTTGCAGGGAGAGGGCAGTTCCTTGTCACTGAAAATTGTTGGGAAGAAATGAAACCCTCCAACACCATCTTTTAAGTGTTAGTGACTGAGGTTCTGACCAGGACATGTAGCAAATCATACCAGCTACATATGTTCTTTTCAAGACTTCTCACATATTTATAATTTTTTGGCAAACAAAGAAATTAACATTCATTGGTTCCAAGTTACACAATTCTCTTCATCAATTAGTATTCTCTCTTCTATTGGTTATTGATCTCTTGTCCTTAATGCTAATTTGGTCCACATTCTTTAGTCCTCTTCTCATTCTTCCTCAGAGAATCTCCAGTTTCCTGGGGTAATGTCTTTGTTAATCTCCTCTGCATCTTCTGCTTACTCCCAACATGTAAATTTTAAGATCCCAGATATCCAATTTTAAACCCCTTTAGGCTTTGTTTACTGAAGCTTATGAGGTCTAGCCCAGCAAAACCGAAAGCCTCAGTTATTTAAGGACCAAATCAACAAGAAAAAGTCCATGAAGAGAAACCAAGCCACCCACTGGCAAAAGTGGACAAACCCATGACCATCTAAAATAATCAATTAAAAAGTTACTTGAAGCCGTTAAAAAAAATTTAGGAAAGTTATATAATTTCCAACACCCTCCTTGCTCACGTACCAGCTGTGCCCTATCCACGGGTCCAACAGAACAGCAGCACTTCTTTTCTTGTCTTCTGACCAGTGGCAAACACCAAGCAGATACAGACAGCCTGCCTGGAAGAAATAACTCTTTTCTTTTAGCTGTGTGGACAAAGCAACAGAGGAAAAAGAAAGGCCTGAACACAGTCTCAAAACATGAGCATAGGTTAGCTAGCAGCTGGCAGAAGAGCACACCTCTATGTCCTCTCCCATGCAGAGCCCTCAGGAAAGGCATCTCAGTACGTGTTTTAAACTAATCTAAATCAAGGTTGCTCTGGTCCCACTATCCTGCCCATTTCCAGCTTTTTATCCCCTTCTCCAGTGTGACTTTGGCACAGTCTCTTATTTGATTGCATAGTGAAGTGGTTCACAGAGCTGGAAAAACTCAAAACTTACCATGAAATTAAATTACCAGCTTTCAGCCATGTAAGTTCCCTGGATGGGATCCATGTGAAGTCAGAAAGATGCCAGGGATAATGCAAGAGTGGGGATGGAGATGTGCAGTCCTGGTCCACAGGGAAAGTGCAGGTTACAGTTACCCAGTCCTAGATTACCTTCAGCTTCTGTGGAAGCACACTTAGATGCCTTTCAGAAAATATCACAAGCTTCTTTGCAACGACATAGATACAATTTTGTCCCTTCTGGCTAAGAGAGAGAGAGAGACCTTTTCTTATATAGTAAGACATTTCGTGGTTCCTCTTCCCCAGGTTGCTTTCCTGATGGAAAGACGGTTTGTAGGTTTAATGAGAGTACTCCCCAAGTAGACAGTAGCAGCAAATCATTAGTGAACCGCATCAGCTCTGGCAGAGTCACAGCTTTCAAGATTCATCCTGCACTTGAAGGTGATTTGCTACATCAAAGCTGAAAAAATATATTAATAAGGGAAAGGAAAAAAACTCCATTAAAATTTGATTATATCTTGCATTTTTGTTATTCAGCTTACCTTTTAGTATAAATTTTCTTTCTGCTTGTATTACACATTCCAGTGCATTTCTCCGTACACATAGTATTTGCATCATTTGGCAGAGAACATGAAAACCTAAATGATGATCAGACTGTGCTGGAGAGGGTCTGTTAACAGAAAACACAGGCAGTTAAATCACATCATATTAAATCAGCAACATTCTTAACCCTGAAGCATGGCATATTATTTATGGACTATTTACTCTTGACTCTTTGGACTCCTTATATCTCGGGAGCCTGATTAGCTACATATTTGATGGTTATGTTTTCTTCTCTCAGGTTATGTTTTCTCCTCTCAAACTCCTTGGATTAATCCATGCAGGTCATTTTGCTGACCCACTTTGTTCAGACTTGTGATACTGCTTGGTACCCTGAGAGTCTACCTGACAATGTTGATATTGCTTAACACTGGCTGGTCTCCAGCCATCCTCTGCCACAAACAAGAAGATGAATGCTCCTATCCCTTATCTGGGAGGAACAGCCACAGTTGTACTTCCTAGCTCAATTTTAGCTGTATATTTCTGAAAGATTACGTGCTATATACAAATTCAAAGTGAATCTTTTGAAAACATATCTATGGAAATCACGTAAAAGCACAGAAGAACTAATACTAGAAGGGCCATGGCTCAAAAATCCCAGGTAACACTAGTTAGTCTGCCTACAGGCTGTACCAGTCAGTGAGGAAGATAGATTTCTGCTATTTTTTTGTTCTATTGCCTATTTTTGCATTGAAAGTTATACTCTTTCCTTGAGACTTCTGTTAGGGCAGACTATATTAGACCGTATTATATAGCAATGTTTGCTGATTTTCTGGAAGAACTGGTCTGAATTACATGACATTATGCCATATAATGATGGTAAGATGTTAAGATGCTACCACTTAAGCAGTTTTTAGGGCAGGATAAACTGCAGTAGAGGAAGAGGACTTGGTGATAAGTTATTACTGGAGGAATTTTTGCAATGGATGGCATTTCATCTGAGTGTCTTGAACTTCATTTTAATAGCATGTCATAGAGTTGGGCAATTGATTTCAGTGGGAATGTGCAGGACTTCATAAAGGGCCTGCCACCAGCTTTCAGACTAGAGTCACTATGGTAGACCTGGTATCAAGTACACAGCATACAGGGCAACTTGGTAAGAAAGTAAAATATGGTAAGAAGGAAAATATGAAGGTAGTGTGTCATACATATAATCAGAATAACCCTGGCCTCAACAACAACAACAACCAAAGAGATGTTGTTACTGGCTCTAGTCATTTTAATAATTTTAGAAGAAAAACAGCACAAGAGGAGTTGCTCACAAAGGATATGTGTTGCTACACCAAAGAGCAGCTAACTACATTGTTAAATGTTGACTTAACATGCTCCACTGCATTCCCAATCCAGCATTCCCTACTTAACAGATAAGGAGTTAGTTTGGTGATTAAATTATTTCCATCACATGCTCCCCTCTTTCAGCTATGCTGGTTGTCCTTTTGTTGTTTTATGACCCCATTTGCCAGGCCATTGCATTTCCAAATAGCAGTCTTCAGAAGCATTATCCCATTAAGGAAACAATCAGTATCTGGGGTCCTACTGGTATGTGGTTGTATTTCTTCATCTGTCAGTTTGCTTCAGGAGGTTTTGCATGCTTTTGCTGCCATTTTAATTGATTGCTTTGGTTTATTAGGAGAAGCACTGCCGTAGTTGCCAGATCCAATGCCCAAGTACTAGACCACATTGTGCTGATATGCAATAATGCAGCTCCAGATGCAGCTCCCCAGATTTCAGAGGCAGGGAGAGAAATTTTTGCTTAGGGGCGTGATTGCCATGGCTAAAGACAAGTAAGTTCAAACTTGAAAAGGTGACATAAGCAACACAGTAGAACTTTCAGAGGTCAGTCCGTGTCTCTGCAAGGACTTTGGCGTGGTCTCCCCGCTGCAGCAGGGAGACAGTGTTGCCTTGTGCAAAAAATCAGGCAGGAGTGTGACTTTGCTTTTTTCCTTCATGATACCATTGGCCAATATCTGTCCTTGTAACCAAGAAGCCATAGAAGATTTAATTGGGATTCATCCCTATACAATGCACGTGTGCTTTTTGTCTCCTTCCGTTTCAATATTGAACCAAGTCGCAGAGACGAAATCTGGCCCCCTGGTATTACTCAAGGTGAACAGCTGAAGCATTCAGATAGTCATTCTCTGAATGAGCTTGCAGAGGCTAAGTAGCTAGATTAGAAGAGTACAGGTGGGAGAGCAATAAATCCCATGATCAGAGGCATTTACAACAAGCTATGAGGCTCTGCTTTGTGCTGTTTGTTGCTTTAGGCTGGGATTTTTAAATCCCAGTCTTTGTTGTTTTCCCAGCTTTGTTTGCTCAAGGCAAAGTGATTGTCAAATACCTCACACAGAGGCCCCTAATTCTGAGTGGGACAGCCCATAATATATAACTTTAATGAGACACAATACTAGTATGCAGAAATATGTGATTCCGGTCTTACTGCTGCTGGTATTTTACCATATGGTTGATGTTTTCAGTATGCTATTTTCCTATAGTTTCAGCCCATATGGCAAAGCATAGCATGATGTACCCTAAAGGCCACATTTTGCCAGATTTGCTCCCCTGCTGATGTGTCCTGTCAGACCTGACCAGCCCCCAAACAGCCACAGAAACCGAGCACTGGGTTTTCCTCGTTCTGAAGGCATCATCATGGCTAGTTAAGCAAATTTCTTTTGACTGACCTGACTGAGGAGATGTGAGTAATTTCTGAAGCCTGGCCTGTAATGTAACTATCCCTGTCTGGCATAAGCTTTTGGACTGCGGCTGTTTTTACAATTCTTATGTTGTAGCTACAGACTAGATTGCTACAGTCGGCTGTTGTATGCTCAGAAGTAAAGGGTTACTGCTGAGGAGTCGAATGCTGAGTGCGGTTTAGGCTCTGCAATTGTAGGATAGATGCGCCCTCCCGTGTACCAGCTCCGAAGTGTTTGCAGAGCCAAAGCATTCGGACGTCAAGGCACCTCTTTAGACTTGAAGATTCTTTTTTTTTTTAAAACAAATTTTTGTCTCTCCAAAACTCTCTTTCAATCTTCCAGAATTTATTAATAAAATTTTTCATTTAAAAGAAATGCAGAAGCTTAGACTTGTAAAAGACCAGTAAAAATAGTGGGGCTGGGTCCCCCCTCACCTCTTTTTTCTGTTTATGTAAAGAACCAAAGTCAGAAGAAACAAATGAAGAAACACTCCCCAAGAGTTTTTGTTACTCCCAAGATTAGTCTGATAAGATTTTGTACATCCACCTTTCATAAAATCAGTTCAATTCCTATCAAATAGAGGGGTAAACAAGGAAATGTTTCAAGGTAACAGTCACTTTGCATGAACTTCTTCTAAGGAGCGTAGCACCAGACACGTATTTTAATTTCAGGGAACCACCAGGGTGGCTAGAGCCGCTGAGAAACCTTTTATTTTTTACTTACTTTGATTTTGACACCATCATTGCTGTATCAATTCACCACAAAACATTGAATCAAAATAGTGGCCATCATATCTGCGTCCAACAATGGAAATTACTGTGTTTTTTGTGTCTATGTTTCTTCCCAAAATATGAGAGCTTATTAGGAAATTGTAAGGTGTCCATATTACAGAGTTGTAATACAGGAGTCTCCAGCTGCCCAAGGGAGTTTCTTTGTTGACAAGGAAAAGGTCCTGAAGATAATTCTGTTTCAAATGGTGGAAGAGTTATGTCAGCTATTTCTTTATATTTTCCCTCAGCAATGGCATGGAGTGGGAAGGGGAGGTTTTCCTATTGTCCATTTTTGTGTAGCTGATTAGTCCATCTCAGTTCTTGGCATGTCTCTTACCCGGTAACTGAGAGCAGGACATAGGCTGGAGGCTGTCTCTGTATCTTTGTCTATCCATGGTCCCTGGAAGCAACTTAAAGAGATCCTCTGAGTAGTGTAAGCTGGCTGTTTAAAGTTGGGTACTGTGAATAATACCTTTTCGGGTGACAACAGAGCTGCTTCAAAAATATGCTTTGCCTTCCCTCCTCCTTGCTACTGCTATCCAAGGCAATCAAATGGTTGGTATCATTATTCAGTATTGGATTGTTTTCCTTTCAGTGGATTATCCAGTCAGATTAATTTTTGTCTATTCTTCTTTTCCTTTTCTTTCTTCTACAAAAAAGGAGTTGTATTTCTATCTTTAGGTAGTTTTAAAGCTATTTCTCTTCATCTCCTATTCTAAGCAGGGAAACTCCAGATGTATTTTGTTTCCATTGATCTATTTTGCCTAGTCACCATAAATTTCAGCCTTTTTCCCCTGCTGCATTTGTTCCATCCAGTTGTCTTAACTGGCAGTTTCTTTAATAGTCCTTGTTCACGTATGAGAATTTCATAGCTCTGAGCTACTTCATTTCTCTAGAGAGAAAATTAATTTGCACTTTAAACATAAGCAACACTCAGTCTACATTCAGGCACTGGCAGCTTTTATGTTGTGGATTCCCTCAGATCTATCAGGTTTATTGTTGGGGTTTTTACCCCAATTTTTTTCTTTCCTTTAATAAAAAAGAATTTTATTACTGGAACCTGGTTTCAGAACCTGAAATTACACTTTCTTTTACTCAGACCAACCAAGGAAGAAACCTACCAATTACTTCTGAAGCTAAAATCACTTCCTTTTCAACAAACCTGAAGCTGATGCTGTATCACTTTCTCATTCTGTAGCTCCTGTAAGTATGCCTTAAAAGCCAGGGGAAAAAAAGCTTATAAAGATGACTATATAAAAGTG
This sequence comes from Corapipo altera, assembly GCF_003945725.1. Classification (NCBI taxonomy): domain Eukaryota; kingdom Metazoa; phylum Chordata; class Aves; order Passeriformes; family Pipridae; genus Corapipo; species Corapipo altera. Next base: position 7,216,957 of record NW_020884881.1, read on the forward strand.
GAGATTGACATTTGTACTATTGCTAAATTCTCAAATGTATTTAATGTACACAATATAAAGTTATCACATAATATGTCAGACTAGGAAGGGACCAAAACTGGATTTGACAAAAAATCCGAGAGTACACATAAATATTTTTTCAGAGTTGTTCTTTTGAACTGAATTTAAAACATAGCTGGTAGTATTTACTATCTCCAAGACATTGTCCAAGACTGCATGCTGGGATGCAGGATTCCAAAACTATGCTGTTTCAAACCCAACTTCTATTTGTTGTTAGCCGTATTAATCCATAGGTATAATCTGCAGGTACCTTGGATGAGTTCCACAGTATGTTGGTGCCTATTCACTCTAACTCCATCCGTTTCTGGTATCTCCTAAGTTAGATGAAAGTTGGGTTTGTCCTGCCTCTTAGAAAGGAGTCTAACAAAATCTATATAAAGAGCTCAGAGTAGTATAAGGAATGAAAGCAATAATTCAGAATTAAAAGATGTGTCCTCATGATGTTCCTGCTCAATAAAACTTGATGTATTTTCCCCTAGATCTACCTGATAATTTGAAATTAATAGAGTAACACTGCTGTCTTACAGAAACTTTCTACATCAATACTTCACAAGCAGGTGGTGTAAAATACTATCAGTGTATGCAAGTAGTAAGTCAAAAGATTAATGTTATTCAGCTAAGGAGCAACGATTTAAAGTGGGCTAGTTGGGCTGTGATACAGAGATGGGTCTAGCTAAAGAGAGGACAACATGGAAACTTGCCATTTCTTAAGCCCTGTGTACCAAAGTTTGCCTTTTCTCCTGACATGGTAAAACAATACAACTCCATTCATAAAAATGAATGCAAGGTTTAGAAAAGCTTTGAAAACTAGTCTAACCTCTGATATGCAAACACTATGCAGCACCTCCTATATGCAATTACTTTTCAGATAGCTGTTGGATTCACACTAAACTTCAGGAATAGCCTCCGATTTTTCCATTGCTAGTAGTGTTGCTTAATATTGGTGTACTTGAACAAACAATTTAGTTTCACAACAATGAAGTTATTTTGTTTATTCCATGGGTTGATAATACATTACTGATGGGTTAGTCATTTTGGAGGTTTGCTTGTTTTTGCTTTATTAAAGAACACAGTCAGGACGCAATCAGGCCATTTTTTTGCTGACATAGTGTTTCTGTGTTCCAGAGAAACACGCAGGTATATGAAATGAATGTAGTTGCACAATAATTTGTGGATTGGGAATCTGGTCAGAGAAGCAGGGCCTCCTCTGGACATATTTCAGGTCCCCACTCCCTGTCAGAAATCACCATCAGAGCCAACACAACCTGCAGTGCTCTGCACAGTCCATTCTGTGAGGTAGGATCTTTATATTCCTCACTGTAGGGAAAACCGATTATATAGTTTGGATGTGACTTAAATAGGAAGAGTAAACCCAACCATTACTATTACTTTTGGTTAGACAGAATGGGAATTTGTGCCCTATACATTTTACTTAGCAGCCTATAATGTTTATTGACATAACAAGTGGTAGGAAGAAGATCCCAGTGCAAAGATTCCATTTTAAATGAAGTAATTTGTCAACATTTCCTTTCCCACTCACTTCAATTTGCATGCAAAGATACTAAGTTTTATCTCTGGCTGTGCTACAGGGCTATAGTTTATTCACAGTAGGAAAGAGAGCAAATATAAACAGCAAGCTAATGGGCCGAACCACTATCTAGCTGGAGCTGAACCTTAGGCTGATGTCACTGTACAGTAGCTGCCACAAACAAGTCAATGTGTCCTGCAAATTATAGCTTATTTGGGCCATGTGAATATAAGACTTGAAATTCAAGTGTGCATTTTAAAAATGCATCAGAGAGAGTTTGTGATTCTCATTTGTGCACAGAAACGCTGTTTCAAATTGCAATTGGTGTCAGCCACTTCAAAACATGAAACGGACAATGCTGACATTGAGTTACAGGCTTGTCCTCTGGGCCCCTTCAGTGCCAGTGGGGAGACAGAGAAGCTTTTTCGGTGTCACTCAGAATCATCGAACAGTTTGGGAGGGAAGGGACCTCAAAGATCACAGAATGTGCTGAGTTGGAAAGGACCACAAAGATCACTGAGTCCAACTCTTAGCCCTGCACAGGACCATCCCCAAGAGTCACACCATGTGCCTGAGAGAATTGTTTAGTTCCAAGCCCCCTGTCATGAGCAGTGACACCTTCCACTAGACCAGATTGTTCAATGTCCCATCCAAAGCTTCCAGGGAGGGGACCTCCACAGCTTCTCTGGGTAAACTGTTTCAGTGCCTGACCAACCTCACAGTAAAGAATTTCTTAATATTTCTAACCTAATTTCCTCTTGTTCAGTTTGAACCCATTGCTCCTCGTTCCTGATGAAGAGTCTCTCTCCAGCTTCCTTCCTTCAGATACTGGAAGGTATCTTCTCTTCTCCAAGATGAACAGTCCAAACTCTCAGAGTGTCTTCATAGCAAAGGTACTCCAGTCCCCTTAAAAACTTTGTGGCCCTCTTCTGGACTGGCTCAAAAGTACCATGTCCTTCTTATGTTGGGGCACCAGAACTTGGTTCTGGCACTTGGCACAGTTCAGGGATCTACTCAGAGGCTATGGCACCTGGAAGGACCTGTTTCTCTCCATTGACTACAAAATGAGTGTGAGCAAAGCTCAGATGTAGATGTCTCCATTTCTGACAGACTGTAAGACTGGGGAGATAATTACTTGCACAAATATAACGAAGTGACTACTTAACCAACACTAAGCCTTATGTCGTCCCTGTCAGGACCAACATTTTGTGTTTACCACCTTTCATGGGGAATGTTTGTTGGATTTGGGTGTCCTTTGCTGGCTACTAGTGCTTTTAACTTAAATTGATATGAAAATTGAATAATACCATATACAAATATTATATACAAAATATATTATTTTCAGAGCATTTCCACAATGAATACAAGTTTCCTAAACCAAACAGGTACCCTTAGATGAAGAAAGATGGGATTTTTTCTTATTATTCTTATGTGTCTTACAGAAACAATATTAGCAAGCATAATTTGAATTATTTGCAATAACTACTACAACACAGAGCATGACTGTGCACATATAGGAAGGTAAGACTGGCCTTTACCATCAAAATACTTACATAAAGTTTCATGAGTAGCCACTGTACTGAGAACGTAGTGGCTGCTTCACTTGAATCTGTGTGTGTATTTGATGTCCTGTATTTGATCACAGTGATGGAGAGAAAAGTACTCCTTTTTCAAACTTATATGAAATTTTCCACTGATGCAATAATGGTAAAATACCTGGAAAAAAAACATAGCAATGAAAACTTTTCTTTACTGATATGCCAAGTTTATTAATTTCTGCATGCAAAAGCTGAATTATTTGTTTTCATGAGGTAACTTATTCTATAGGGTTGCAGGAAATACTTGATGTCTTAGGAAAAAGTTTTACTTCATCAAGTTGGTACAGGAATAAATTTCTTTCTCCAGATATATAGCTTATTGTTAACTACAGTCTAACAGTGCTTCTACAAGCACGGCTTTGAGCTGGAGTTACAGACTTATTTTTAGACCAAAAGCCACAAAAAATTACCAAGTCTGTTGAGTTGCCTTGGCTGTTTGAATGACATGTTGTGAGTGAGATAGCCATCTAACTATTGATAAGCCTGGGTATCTCGTTACCTTCTGTGAGCTGTCATGACAGCTGGGTATTTTGTATTTCTGCTGCTGCTGGAAGAGTGAACAGAATTGACCAAATGGGCTGGTAGAAGGAGTTGTTCACTGGAAATCTCAGATCTTTCTGGAGGAAGATGGAAATATATGAAAATACATAAGCTGAATTTCAAAAAAAGCTCTGTGTGAAAGACCACATCCTGAGTTTGAGGATGAAGTTGTCCAAATACTCCAAGAGGTGCATTTTCTCCTTTCTGGAAATCAGAAAGTAATGGGAATAAAACTAATCTATTCTCCCTGTTTGGTTTTGATTTTGGTTTTTTTTTCTATTACTCTAAAATTCAGAATGTTCTTCTTTCCATGAGGAGGTTCTCTGAGTAGGCCCATGTAAGTGATGATTGGATAAAAAATTTCTGGAATAAAGTGGTTTGGATCCCCAAATCCAGATCTCGCAGAAGTGAAATCTCAGTTGAGAAGGATACATTAACATGAAAATCAGAGAAATACATATACTAAATCTTGATTAATCTGATAACAAAGGCAGACTAACAGACATTGCAGTACACTTCTGCTAGAAATTTTGGCCATTTCTGACTTACATTTCTGGATGATTCTGTATTAGGAACAAAATTAATATCTGTACTATAGTTCAGACTTTTAGGTTTCTGCTTTGAGTATGGTTTTCAAGCATCTCTGTACATACTGGTTTCAATTTCAAACTTTAATTTTCTCTGATGTGGAAGCTTGATCACAAGCACCAACATAGAAGACAAGTTCAAACAACTATGCTCTACTCACTATGCACATTAATTCCCCTTTGGAAGCTTGTAGGAAATTCTTTTGTCCAAAAAAAGCCCAAGTTTCAGAGCACCTGTCTCTGAGAGGCTTTCTGTAGCATCACATCTCTCCCAGCATCTCGTTTCTGGCACATATATTCACTCTACTGTGGGCTACATACAGAAGACTTTGAAGTGCTAAAAGGCTCTCTGATATGGTGCCATTGCAATTTAATTATTTTTTCCAGTGCTGCCTCAGCTACAATAAGCTTAAGGAATTAGATGGGATGCAAGATTTTTGCTTTAACTTATAAAAATGCAAATGATCTGGAATTAAATTGCTCAGGAACTTCACTCTCCATCATACAGTGATAAGAAGCACTTGAGCTGCAGTTCTTTCCCATGGCACAGCAGTTTGCCTGAGTGATCGCTGGACTAGGAGCTTTTCCACCTCACCTCCTCTTCCCATCTCCAAAGAATTTAATGTGCTACAGAGCACTTACCTTCCTCTCCACTCTGTTTTCAAGGAGGAAGTGATGTGAAGTGCAGATCAGATTTCTGGAAAGTCCTTTCTGTTGTACTTCACATTTATATCCATGGAAAGTCCTCCATCTGCCCAGGATATCAGTTATCCAGGACTGCTTTTGCACAAGAAAATCAACAAATAGCTTTCAGCTTTGTCTGCCAGCACATACCTTGTCAGATCCTGGGCCTTTACTCCACCTTCTTGATCTCTTCTGCTTTTGAAAAAAATAATTTGAAAGATCTCCCATTGCTGATTTTATTCAGGATCTTCAGAAGATTATTGCAGATGACGAAACACAAATTTCATTCAAGGTGAGAAACCAGCATGATTACAATTCGTCGTCACTCAAGCACATAACACAAAGATTGGCTGTTGCATCCCTATCTCTCTTTTCCCCTGAATACTGTGTGGACTTTTAAAGAGAGAAGTTATTATTTTTGCCTTCCTTGTATATTTTCTCACCAGACACACTGGATTATTGGAAGCCTCCCACTAGTTTCCTTGAGATAAGGGATCTCAGCTTCCTATGCAGAACATCTCTCCCTGACTGTTAATCTACTTAAGTTTCTAGATCTTATTGACCCTATCACTCACTACCTGTTACTGTTTCCTCCCTATAAGCTGAAGTTTCCTCTTCTCCTGCACCTCAGAGCTGTAAACAATTCTGTACCTCCTCTATTTACTTTGCTCTGAGTTGCTCCACCTTCTCTTCAGTTTAATTCTGCTATGGTATCAAATTCATCTGCTTTTTGCAGAAAATGCTCAGCACCTGTACGGACATGGTATATGCAGAGACACACCCTTGGAATTTGCTTGTATTACTGAGCTGCAAAACCTACTCTGGGAACAGAGTTGCAGAACTGTAGCTGAGAACCCAGGTTCTGTTAATGCATTTGCTTTTGTTACAAAGGCTTTTAAGACTGTAAAACAGAAACACACCAAACCCATGTTTTGATGTAGTATGTGATGTGCTTGATGAAAACAATAAACAAAAGCTTTCCACTCTATATAGCATTTCATAAATATGCGTTTATTTCCTCATCTTTCATCAGTTTTACAGTTTTAACCAGTGCCTCAGTGGTAATATTTGTCAGAAGCACACAATGGAAATTCAGATACTTCTATTCCGTAGTTCTGAAGTTAAAAACAAATTACCAGGCCTTTCCATAAGGAACCGCACCAAAAAATAATGCAACTAATTCTTAAAACATATTACAGAGTTACATAAGATTTCAACTTACATATCTATTCTACTCCATGTACTGTATTTACACAGTTAACTAATTTATTATTTACATTTTTCAAATTCTGTAGTCATAATTTTTTTTATATTGTACATTCTAGTTTAAATTTTTATTACAGAAATTATTTAACACGCATTTTAGACACTGTAATTTCAATATTTCACATGAGTTCTAGGAGATTACTGCCTGGTTTCACTAATGATGTGCCAAGATGCCTCCTTCATAAGAAAATACATATTACAAAGGAATTTTATAATATTCAGAATCTTGAATTTTGAAAAAAGGAAGTACTTTGGATGTAATAATGAAAATGTTTTTTCCTTTTCTATGCAGTACTTTGTTTGGAATGATATTTTTCCTGAGATGTAAAACTGTTAAGTGTAAGTCGTGTTTTTTTAATAAAAATTTGAGATTTTACATAAATGTTGGCCTTCTATTTACTGAAAGCTACTCCTATCTGTATAGATATATAAATGTTATTTATATATCTTATTTTCCAGAAAAGTCTATATCTACATAAATAAACATTGCTATTATATTAGGAAACTTCCCACTATCCTTAAAAAGCAATGTGCTCAAGTACAATATTCAACTTCTGACACAGACACAACAGTAAATGTGACCTCTAATGGTAATACTTTCTTCCAAGGGAAGTAAGAGGTACCTGTTGAATTTGGAAGACATGGCAGACAACTTATGTGGACCCAGTGAAGGAAATTTTATATATCCAGTCCCAAAAATGTTATGCAGGAGCATCTGACACAGCAGACAACTTTGGGTCAACTTTCCATGTTACAAGTAACTACCTAAATAATGTCTTAATAGAAAAGAGTTAATTATAGAAAACCCTTACAACATTTAGTGCTGTGTGTCTTCTCTCATTACAATAATATGCATTTATATTAACAAATCATTGTAGAGACTAAGTTTAAAGCAAAAGGTCATAAATTTCATGTTTCTTTTATTCTGTTACTGGTAGATACTGTTAGGCACAATATGACATTCTTTGTAAACATAAATTTTGATACATTAGACCATGAACTGAAGTTACAGAAAACAATATACAGACACTCAAGAAGCACAGATCCACTACTCACTCCAGGTACAAATGCAGCCATCCAGGAGGCCCGACCTTGCATCCACTGCAACTGAAACCACCAGCTGACACCAGTAGAAAAGAAATGCACCCTAGTGATCAAGCATGCCTGCTTCTGAAATAAGTCATTTTTTCTCTTCTACCAAAACCTTTGTATATTTTTAAAATATAGGTCTCATAATCACATGTTGGTAAAAACGTATTTTACTTTATTTACCTTGAAATACCTAATTATTATAAAGTCAGTGTCAAGAACTAAGGCCCCTAAAGCAAGTAATGTAACTAACACATTTAGAAAGCTTTCTTCAAAAGAGGTATCTACATATTTTTAAGAAGTTGAAAATAATCTTCCAATAACAAGTCATAAGACAAAATCTCTTGAAGGTTTTTTATTTCCCAAACTTAAAAGTGCACTACATTTTTGTGCAAGGCTGTGCAACTCAAGAACCAAACTGAATAATAAGTCTGAACTTCTAGTATATTGCTTATTGCACCTCTCACCCTTAATAACCTATAAGTGTATGGTAGGCACAAATTAATATGAGTTATTTACATCTAACAGAGCAAAATCAGAATTCTTAACAGAAAATACTTCTTGAAAAAAAATAGTGCACTTAAATTATGTAAGTTCTAAGAAATTATTCAGTATCCCATGGTTATATGAAGAAACATTAATTTTAATCTATAAACTCATAGAGGATTTTTGTTCTGCTAATGATCTGAGTATATAGTTACTGTTAATGTTATTGGGAACTAGCTTCTCACTTCCTCCAAATATTCAGGAAAAAAGGTATTAAATTATTTAACAAATAAGCTTTGGAAAGATATAATAATTTTCCTTTTCTAACATGCTAGAAATGGAGAATAAGGCAACAACTGAGATAAAAATACGTCTTGCTTTGTAAACCAAGTTTCTTAATACATTTCTTAAAAGTGAACTTTCATGCTGAAAAATTGAAAGGCATTGAAAGAAGAACGTTAATTACTTTGACAAGACCATGCCTTCTATTTAATTCAATATTTTATAACACTCCAAAACATATTGAGAGGGATTTATTTTATTGTAATAAATGAGTCTTCAGCTTTAAGTAACTCCTTTGTATGGTTAAAAAGCTTCTACAGCATTCAGGACTTCAAGACTGAGAAATGTTTAGAAATATTCACCAATTTCCATTGCATGCTTCTATATTCTTATATTATTGAAGTATTATAACCTAATTCCATTGAAAACCAACAGATGATGTGCTAATATCACTGTCTTCTGAGTTATAGAAGACCTCAAAACATAGGCCTTGCTGTCTCTTATGGTCTTTATGATCACGAAAAGTTCTTTTATTCTACTCAAACTAAACATAAATTAGATAGACAGACCGCAATTCTCCTATTTAGAGAAGGGGAAAAAAGAAGAAAATTACATGATAAGACTTCTGAACTTATTTTTCTGAGCAAAAAATTCACTTTTAAGTTCATTCAGTGCTTGATATCCTGCTTTGTCCATTTCTTTGGTATTCTGTTCTCATTCTGCAAATTCTAACAGAATTTTAATGGTCATCTTACTTCAAACGAAAGAGCAATGAGCTGAAAGCACAACCAGAACAACTGATGCCTTAATATTGCAGAACATGATGGATTTAATGATTTCTCTCTCTTTATAGTCATTTCTTGTAATGATTGGGGGCGTCTGCAAATGCAAACTTCAGTCTGTAGGCCTCTGCTAGGAGTACACTGATGTCTTCATTTCCCCATCGTCCTGTGGGCAAATTTTGTAAAAATATCAACAACTCCTAGATGAAGAGAGAAAAAAAAAAAGAAATAAATACATTTTTTCAAGTAGCAAGTAGTGTAATAGAAATATATTACTTATACAATGATTATTTATAAGCAATAACTCATGTAGTACCTCTGTATCCCAAACAAACCTGAGATCCCATTAGTGTGATTTTCCTGTAATTTTTACAGATACTTGCTATTTGACCCTTCAGTTCAGAAACTTGCTATTAATTGTAGCTGCACTATGGTTATTTGCTAGATAATTTTTTTTTTAGAAAAATATTGCATCTGTGTTGTTGTCTATCCAAATTATTGTTATGCTCCAGGGCATGGAGTTATACAATTGGATACATTTTCAAAATTATGGATTCTTGCTAAGTCTGGGACTTCCTCACAGTGATGCAAAGATAAAGATACTTCTCTATTTATACATGAAAAATTATGAAATAAATTATTGTTTCAGTCAGTTGCAGTCAACTCCCACTTCAATTCTTAGCCCTGGTTTCCCACTCTTTGGTGGTTTCTTGTCCCAAAATACTTTCCTGTGGGTCAGTTTTTCCCCTCTCTTGTATTAGGTTTAGGCAAAATTCACTTCCAAGCAGCCTAAGCCCAAAAATAGAGGTAACAAGGAGCTCACTGGGACAGTGCCTGTATGTTCAGTTCTGATGAACATACACCAGAATCCACCATGATCCAGAGCTGCACAAAGCTTCAAATACTCATGATATGCTGAAACCTGCCAGCCCTGAGAGGCCTCTTTGGAATATCAACTACCACAAATTCTCTCCTGAGTTCACGCAAATGGCAATTTTTATAAGGCTCATAATTTGACCAAACTGAGGAAGTTAAGTTTGTTCTTTTAAAAAACATGGTGACACGAAAAGTCACAAATCCTCAAGCGTGATGCAAAAGCCACTCTAGATTAAATTTGAAGTCCGTGTTTTAAACTTCCCAAAGAACAGATCACCCGGAGAACCCGTCTTATGCTCTTAATTGTTTTGATAATCTGTGGCAAAGCAGCAAAAGGGAAGTTTTGGGTGAATCAAAACAAAATGAATGCGGATTTTTATGATGGGAGGTATAAGGCAATCTTAGGAGTAAATGCAGTTGTTAAGCATGCTTGTATCTTCTGTGTGCTCTATTTTTGCAGAAAAAACACAGACAATTTGTGCACATTTGTATACATATGCATATGTATTTGTGAGGATATGCATATGTATATTTATGCATGAATATGTTTGGTAAGGTTTATTCTAAAGATCAGAAATAAGCAAGCAGGAATGCAATTAAAACCACAGCCATTATCTCGCTATAAATCAGAATCCTACAGTATCATGTACAAGTACCCAGGGAAATTATTCTTCATAAGAGTCTTATTTTCCTTGTTCCCTCTTCTCCCTCCTCTGCACCTGCTTTCACAGAAGACAGCTGCAGGAGTCCTTAGCAAGGATTCAGTGATTTTAGGAAACAGCGAGGAGCAGATATTAACATCAAATGATTTTTTTGTGTTTGTGAGAAAATTATTTTGAGTTTTAGTCTTGCTATACTGGTTCTTGTAATATGAAAAGAGAAAGGATAGAAGTTGAGCAGTACCCTATATTTAATTATGAATAATAAGTAGTAATACAATAGTTAGCATGAGAATGTCTATATTACACTTGAGAGAACATATTTTTAATAAAGTATTGTATAACTGTCAAAATCCCACTCTTTTTTCTTTTATTTCTATGTACTTATTTGACAATTACGCTGATAACTGTAATTAATAAATTAGTCATGTAAAGCAGGAAAGTTGTGTGGAGGGATGATAAATGCCTACCTCCCTGAAAGTTCTTTCCTCCTTTTACATAAGTAACTTTCAAGCAGCTCTACAACACAGCCATTAATTCAGCGAGCTTTGTGAAATTGCCTCGTATTGTTTGCAGTCCCAAGATTTCTCTGGGTCAGACTTCTGGTGCAAATTCTACAAATGATTCATATTGCTGGAGCAGTGCTTTGGTTTTCCTTTGGGCTACTAGTCAAATTAATTTGGCCCAAACCAATTCTCCAGCTGCTGGAGAACCCTGAGCCTTCTACCAGACCTCAGCCCTTGTACTTTGTAGAACACCATCCCACTGGTGACACAGCCCTCACCTGCCTGTACAGAAGGTACTACTAAGCTACTCAACAGCTATGGAAGGAAGGCTGAAATGCTTGAGAATGAGACTAGAATGCAAGAATCTATGTTGCTTACACATTTGGTCCACTACACTGATTGTTTCTCTGGTAACTGTACATGTTTTTCAAACCAGTAAATGTTGCTACACATTTGTGCAACACAGATAATTCTTGTAGATGAATGAATTCTGTTCATAAATTCAGTTTTGACAGTAAGGCAATCACACTGGATATGCATATAAAAGGATTATTACAAAAATACAGTTTATTTTCTTAAAACCATCTACATAGCAGTTGATTTTTCAATCATCTGACTGCTCAATGACTAAAAAACAACTAAAATAACAGTCACTCATATTAATTTTGTTACATTTACTTCTCCAAAGCACCAAAGGAACATTATCTTACTGAACCAACCATGTTTTCTATAATAAGTTATAAAGGTTTGTTTGGAAAGGACACATGGAAAAACACACAAAACACATGATTTTCCTCCTAGGAAACACAACGCAACAGCAGGAGAAATCAGGTGCTTCAGGCTTACAGCTGGAAAACCAGAAGCATTTAACCTTATGCTCTTCACTGAACGTGCAAAGACTATAGCTTCAATATCCCATCATATGAAATTTCACCTGCAGCTCAAATCTGAAATAGGACTAGTTTAATACTTCTACCACTAATTTCAAATTTATTAATAATTTTCATCAGAATTGAATATATAAATAAATGACAGAGTAATCCATTGACTGTCCAAGTGCATTTCTGTTTGACTGGGCATTTTTCCACTGTCACCAAGGCAAAAGATCAAACTATAAGACTGATATTGACTAGAGAATATGTGTTATAAATCCACATGAAGTAACTGGTCAAAAATATACTACTTGTGCGATTGTCTAAAGATAAGGTTTATTCTCCTGTGATCTATTACAGAGCTTTAAAGCTTGCTCAGATAGAAATAAAACTTATATCTTGTTAAAAATAAAGTAAAACTTGGCAAAAACCTTACTAAAGAAAATTTGATATTTTTTTCAATAAGAAAATTTTATTTTCTATAACTGCTAAAGACAATCATGCTGCATTTACGGCTGTTTGAGTATGGCACATTTTTTGGAAACAAGGAAACTTCCACAAACAAACAAACACAAACTGCCAAACAAACAATCTTCAGATTTGAAGAAACATACATGCATCAACTACTTAATATTTACAGGACCACACAACAAGCTTGTCTAAAACTGCTCAATTCAGCATTTTACAGTTAAAAAGAGCAAAGATTACTACAGGTGACTGGAGTCTACTGATTTATTTTTAATTATTATTCTTACTTTTTCACCAATAGATAAAGCAGGAACTACTAGATTGCATGTGCAAATTAGGTATCCATGCCAAGTGCTTAAATTAATTTTCTTATCCACATCAGAATTAAAATATGAGACACTCTGAAATATGATGAATCATAATATGAATTAGTATTTATCATTAAAAACTCATTGGTGATAAACTGCCTGGTCTGTTTTAGAACAAGAAAAGTGAGTCTGAAAAGTGGTATTTGCAAAATATTCCTGAAAGAATTCTATTTTCTCCTTAATTTAAATGATATTGTGATGCCACCTGGTTGAGGAATCAGGGCAGCCAGTACATATCAAAGCTAGGGTTTCAAAAATCCCAGTCCAATGTTTGTTTATATTTTGGCTCTATCAACAAAAAAATATGCTCAAAATTATATCCTTTGTATTTGGCGGATGGAGGGCCCGGGTTTCTTGGACTCTTACTGAGCGGAATAGCCGTATTAATCTCTTGAACTAGGGCACAGCTGCACAGCCCAGCCTGCCAGTACAACTTCAGCTCAGTCTCTATGTCCTGCTTGCCCTCTCATGCCACACCCTGGAAAGGCATCTCCAACCTCCCTCTCCTCCTTGAAAGTCAAGCAGTGGCAGATTTTCTCCTGACTGGGGAAGTCACAGGTATCTGAGGTATGTACAAGCAGCAGGTAATTCCTCATCTATGGAATAACTTTGTTAAATTAAAAAAACCAACCAACAAACCAACCAACACAATCACCCCACTCCTACTTTTAATTCCTGTTTACTTTACCTCTGTTAAAACTTAAAGAAAAATGAGTGTTTTCAACGTGGTAAAAACCTGAACATTGTAGAGAATGGGAGAACAGTCTGATTATCTTCTTGCCTCAGTCTTGACTGACCACAGCTGCTCTGAAACAATACTCATTTGGACCATTTCAAGAAACAATAAAGGTATGTTTGCTATTAAGTAGAAGAATGTATTTTTTATTTGGAATTAAAGAATATAGCAGGCTGGTGTAGCAGAGTTGCTGGATCAGACTATGAATAAATTAAAAATATATATATCAAACTGACTTTTTAATATGGCAAAAGATCTGAATGTAAACTATACACTATATATTTAAAGCACAGTTCTTAAATAATTCTTCAGCACATTTGAAATTCATTTGAAACAAAACCCCCTTCTTTTATAGATATATATACTTTAACTGCACTTGAATTTACATGATACTTTACATACGTGTGTTTGTAAAACACATTAAAATATGCTAAAACATTTTATATATGGCATGCTCAACTATAAGGTAGACAATAAAGTATTTTTAAACACTTAGAAGCAGCTGTGGAGAATCTAATTTTCCTTTGATAATTAACATGTATTCTAGAACTATCCTATTCACCATGTAGTCAGGACAAGACAGTGGTAAACATGCTGGAAGTGCTGTGGTATAAAAGCACCTTTAGCCATAAGAGAAATTAAAGTATGAGATCTATGTTTTAAACACCCCAACAGTAAGATCTAGGAGTAGTACTGCCTGTTAAGCAATGGCTCTTATCAGAGCCAGAATTATTCTTGAGGGAAAAAAATGTTATCCCACAAGATCCAATACGCACATCTAAAATATGACCAGACTACCACATAGCTCAAAAAGGTGGTTTCCAAAGCCCTTATCAATCAGTATATTCCTTACTTCCCTCTAAAATCAAAAAGGTCAAGGTCTGCTCCTTGTAAACTAAATCAAAACTGAATGCTAATAAAACTTCACAAAATACAATTTAATGATTATTACAAAGTTATCACCCTCTTTCTCCTCATTGAGATTGCAACCCAGTGAAATCTCAGCCTATTAAAAGAATCTTTAGAAACCCCAAACCCAGAAGCAAAGAAAGAAAATTTTATCGAGTTTTGAAATCTGGTTCATTAGCAAATCTCCTTAGAGTCTGAAGTCTGCTATAAACCCTTTAATCAATAGAGGTTTTAGCATAAGATTGGGCAATAATATTGGTTATTTGGCAATGGCTATCTGTAGTTATGCTATTTATTGTCATCCCTACCCTGTGGATCTCGAAGGAAGGAATATCGAAACCAATTATAGAACAAATAACATGTTGATAGTTAATACAACATAATGTTATTCTAATGAGTAGAGCATGAGGGTATCTTCTGTGATAATCAAAGCAATATATTTACTTTGAAGATTCAGTTCAGACTTTTTGTCTGTGTGAATTATGTCAAAGTTCAACTGCAGGTGTTTTTTTTTAATAGAAGATACTTAACAGATCATAAAAACCAGTAATAGTGTTTTTATTTCTAGATAATATAAAATGGCAATAACTAAAGTTAAAATTAAACTTGAACATACCGAGGACATTAACAGAGTTAGTTTTTAATGTCAAAACTGAGAACCAGTCTATTAAATTAACAAATAAAGGCAGTCCTAAAATGCACTATTTTTCTACGAGAGTTGTTAAGCCTTCCTGCTGCTAACTGCAATGTAATTATAGTCTGAGTACCTCTGGTCTACCACAGTCCTATTTTGTACTGATAGGCAGAACCTGCAATCTTACTATATTCTATGAGCATAAACTTTTCAATATTATACTTTAGAACTACATATAAGTAAATGAAAGGTAAATTAAATTTATATATACTCTTTCATTATTTCATAAGGAATTGCTAACAACTATATTTTTAACAGGAGCGGTATCTGTTTACACATTACGCAGACATATAAAACACTGCAAAATTTATGCTGGTAATTTGATTAAATGGCTCCTTTACGACAGTTATTTGTACCTTCAAAAGTTGTGCTTGAAATTCTAGAACTTAGCACCTACTTTTTAAAGAACTAATGAGTTGAAATTCCACTAAAATTTATTTAGAATAATTACTGAGACAAGCTAAAGAGGAAATCAATTATTCTCAGGAAAAAAAGCCTATTTATCTTTTTAGATAATATAATAGAGAAACAAACCAAACGCATCATACAAAAAAATTCTAGATGTTTTTATGATTTTATGGGAAATTGCACAATACTGTGCTAAATATGAACAGTGCCGGAAAATGATTCAAAATTTTTTTTGCAACCAGATGTAACTATGCAGGCAAAAGAAATCCGTAATATGGGAATTCTTTAATTCCTTTCCCATTTCCTTTATAACATTCTTTTTCACATGATTCTATTTGGGTTTGTTAAGAGTGAAAGGAAAGAGTTAGATGGATGGCTAGGGCGAAGAGTGTATCTTCTCCGTGGCCTTGGTCCCTTCCCCCACGCTATGAAGCCGACAGACAGATGTGCAGAGCTACAGTGTGGCTCAGACCCTGTAAGGGCTGCAGTGACCAGGCTGGTAATGTGCTGTGCTGTGTTAACCTCTCATCCTCTTCCCAGATATTCAGGACAAAGGATACCTGCTGCTCTGGGATTCAGCCAAGCTCAGTCCAAATCCCCCCCCGGTATCAAAGCAGTAACAACCACACTGGCTGTGACACCAAGGCACAGGTCCAGCACACGCTGAAGAGCCCAGTTGACCTTGTTCAGCTGTCTTAGAGCTGCTTATCCCTTCTCTCTGCCCCTCGCTTTTGATACCACAGTGCACCAAATGAATAGGGCTCTACCTCGGAGACAAGCTCTCTTTTCTTTCTTGAGTACTGTTTCTCCTCTTTCAATGTGCTCAGCAATATTCCCTGTACTGCTGCCACTTCTTCTCCAGCTGTCCTAACCTGCTACATGGAGTTGCAAATGATGAGCTGTACTTCTGGAGTACTGTGTATCTTATTAATTACCTATGTCTTGGAGTCAGAGAAAACACGTCTTTCCTGTTGGACACAGCTGTAATTGAGAATACTAAGATTTCAAAATCTAATATTAAAGAGATAGCAGGAATAGGTCACCTACTGCAGCTTAAGAAATTTTTCCTGCAGATACAAGTTAAGAGGTGTTAGTGGACCTGGATCCCTCAGTGGTATAGCTGACTGTCTGCACTGTTTCCTGAGCATGGAAAGCTATGTCCTCCCTCATTCAGTGTAGGCAGATATGGCTGACAGCACAGAACAGTCCATTTTGGATACTGGATGCAACAATGCCCTCCTTGTTCTTGTAACTTCGAAGACTATGGATGAACCTAAACTTTGACAAGCACAAGATGGGGAAACCCTGGTTTATCTCTGCCAAGTGGCAGGACTGTTGAAGCCTGCAGTGGACACAGTCTGAAGGATTTAGGAGACAGATGTTCTTGGTCAGTCTCAAATCAGTGTCACTCAAGAACTCCCACCTTGAATGGGAAAGTTCACATCCTGTCCATGACAGTTTAGACAAAAAAAAAAACCCCAAAACCCCCTTCCTTTATTGTGCATTACTTAAATTATGCATCTGGAATTTCTTGAAAGGGTTATTAATTATTTCAATCAGTCTTATACATTTTAATTTTGACCTTTCCCTCATACACCATGAAATCTCAGCCAACAGAGCACAGCATACAGAACTACAGAACAGTAGGAATCTAACTACAGAGTAAAAATGTTATTCAGAATTCAAGCTAGACTTATTGCATCTTAAAATGATTACTTAAAAAAAATCTAAATAGTTTAAAGGTTAATTCCTTCTGCTAACAGCTAACATAGTATAACAAGTATATATTTTTTTATCCTTTGATTCAAATATATATATTCTTCAATTCAAATACACATATTCATTTCAACTGATCAATCTCTCATTAATCTTATTAAAGCAAAAAGAAGTATGCTATTCTTATAATTAATTTTATATTCCTAACAACAACTTCATAGAAACACACCTTGACATCCTGAAAATGAAAGCTTATGGAAAGTTGATGGTCCTATCATTTCCCTTTCATGTTTTTCTTTTCATGACTATTGAAGAAGATTCCTCGACTCAGCATACTAAACCAGCAATTAAAGTCGTGTTTCATCCACTATGGATCTCTTACACAAGTCATTAGCAACCTTAATTGCTAATCATAAAATATGTGGTTCTAAAGGACTACGTCAGAGAAGCTGTGCTCACTTAGCTGAAGAGAAGATTTACGTCTTCATTTACAAGAGTATGAAAATATATAAATTAATATGATTAAAAAGCACATTGTAAGACCACATCTTAGCTGGTGTTATAGGTAGTCTTAGGTACTTGCTCTCAAATGTAAACAAAACCAAACTCACGAGTAATCTCCATGCCTACAACAAGAAACAAATTTGCATGCTAGATCTTTTTCTTAACTAAACTTACTATCCACACATTATTATCTCAAGTGTGTACAAGGTTAAAGAGTTAAAATCAAAGCAAGCATTGCCACAGAAAGTAGAAGATTCTGTTCAACTCTATAAACAAACATCTTATTTTTGTAATACCTTTTTATGCTGAACTGTCTCAAAATGCTTCAAAATTACATGCATGTGAAATAGAAGTTAAGGTACTGATACAGAATATTCAATATTCAAGAAAGAAGACATCTTTCAAAAGTACCCAGGTCAGGGCAGTTCCAAGCACAAGAACAGGATGGGAGGAGAATGGATTGAGAGCAGCCCTGGGGAGAAAGACTTGGGGGCGTTCGTAGGCAAAAAGCTCAACGAACACTTGCACAAAAAGTGGCAATGTATGCTTGTAGCACAGAAAGCCAAACACATCATGGGCTGCACCAAAAAAAGGTGGCCAGCAGGTTAAAGGAAGGTCATTCTGCCACTCTACTCTGTTCTCCTGAGACCCCACCTGGAGCAGTGCCTCCAGGTCTGGAGTTTCCAGCACAGGAAGGATACAGACTTGTTGGAATGAGTCCAGGGGAGAGCCACTAAGTTGATTACAGGGCTGGAGCACCTCTCCTATGATGACAGGCTGAGAGAGTTGGAGTTGTTCAGTTTGCAGAAGAGAAGGCTCTGGAGAAACCTTAGAGCACCTTCCAGTACATCAAGGGGGCTACAAGACGTCTGGAGAGGGACTTTTACAAGGGCATGTAGTAATAGAACAAGGGGGAGCGACCTAAATCTGAAGGAGGGTAGGCTTAGATTAGATATTCAGAAGAAATTCTTTACTGTGAAGGTGGTGAGGCACTGGAACAGGTTGCCAAGAGAAGCTGTGGATGCCCTATCCCTAGAAGTGTTCAAGGCCAGGATGGATGGGGCTCTAGTGGAAAGTTCCCTGTCCATGGCAGGGGGCATAGAGCTAGATGGTCTTTAAGGTCCCTTCCATCCAAAACCATTCGATGATTCTAAGATACTTGCACACTTATCTAAATTCATACTTAAATCAGACAAACAAAACCAGTCTGAGGCCCTTTCTCACATTTAAACTAGAAAAACCTTGCTTCCATTTTACATATCTCATATGAAAACTGAATATCCCAGGAAGCATCCGGAAAGGTTTCACAGTACTCCAGTTGCTACAGCTCAGATCAGAATGGCCCTGAACCACTGTGATTATAATTTTTTGCCATATTGTTTTATGAAATATTGTTGTATTGATGGTATTTGGAGATATGTGTACTTCTTATGAACCAAAATATAAATCATAACAATAATTTAAAAAGCCCAGGTGTATCACTTGCCATTAGTTCCATGTAAAACACAACAAATAAACAAAAACAGATGCAACTATCCAGAGCATAAAATAGTCACGAAGATCAGTGGTCATTCTATTAAAAGAAAATCCAAACAAAACCCATCCAAACATAGATTGTACTGTACCAATTAAGACTGCATCTATTACAGCAGAATGTAATTTCTGAAATGACTTGCCAATGAGTAAGTTACTGCATTCTATTTTTTTCTGCAGTCAAGCAAGATCAAAATATTTGTACAGCAGATTCCAAGAGAAAATTTACAATTCTGCCTCTCCATAAAGTCCATATGCTACCCACTCTTCTTGGTTTGGTTTTCCTGACCATAATCTGGCAATGCATTTTAAACGGAACAGTTTTTACAGCAACAAATTCACACATATTTCATTTCCTTATCTACAACGACTTAGATTTTAACACTGTGGTATGAATAGCTAAAGCTCAGCAAAAAAAAAAAAAAAAAAAACTAGAAAGAAAATCATAAAATACCAATAGAATATAATGAACCACAAGGATGAGAGTGTACAAAAATTTTATGTATTTTGGACTTAAACTAATTAGTATGTTTTGACAAAAAGGTACTTCACACTGTAAAATTGTCTGTGTAAAATCTCATCTTGTTTTAGAGAAACCATCTATTAAGGATGGCTGATGCAAAATTGGCCGTATATGTAAGCTAAATAGTACTATCTCAGATATAAAACTTTTACAACCAATAAACAGTCCACAATGCAGTGGCTACTTAAACTAGCATATTTTTAGAAGTAAAACAAGTAGTCCTAAACTACTTCAAATGGAATACTGTCAGTACCCCAGGGATATAGGATTGAAAGAGGCCATTTCCATTACATTGCTCAATCACCACCATATCAAACCATATATTGGTGCTTTGTTCTGTATAATAAACAACCAATCCCCACTTGCCATGTCAAAGCCTGTAAAGCTTTTGTGCACCTCTACAGTCTTAAGGACAACAATACAGAGAAGAAACGACTTGCCAGTGGAAGAGAAGAGCCAAAGCACCTTCATGAAGATATTCCAGCTAAAGGAAAGGACAGATAAAGAACCTGCCCAAGTCTTAGGTCTCTACATTGGCAGGGAATCTGACAACTGAAAATTTCCAAGTTAACCTGAGAAGCCTTGCAAAAATCAATAAGACGTAATCAAAAAATTCTTTAATCTCTGAGGAGAACACGACTGTTCACATTAAGAAATCCTTTAAGCTTCCTTGGTGAGCATAGCACAAAGGTACAAGAGTACAAGACGGGATCACCCAAGCTGCACAAGTTTTCCCAACATACAAAACCAACAACATCCCCACAGATTTCTATCCACTCCTTGATTCCTTAACAGAAAAATACATGTTATAGATTGCTTCGTTCAGAGAGAAATTCCAAAAGTGCATCCATAGACAATCAGACTGAAGCACCAATTCATATTAACACAATATAATTCAATTCCACGCTATTAGATAAGAATGAAAATATTCTAAAACAGAATAAATACCATGCAAGAAACATGATTAACAACTATGCTCAAGACATCTTTTAATTTGTTTGGGGACAACAAAAAACCCAAACCAGGATTAATCTTAGTGTATCACACAATAACATAAATTTATTGAGCTTTGTCAGAAAATATATACTGCTCTTTACTTCCTGACATTTTACATAAAAAGTGCTTCCCTTTATCTAGTGGTTTATAAATCAAAGTGAAATAATTTATATACTTTTGATCTTTCACCAAAATTATGTTATGACTTAAATCTTTACCCTCATTAAAAAGCAATACAAATGCATTCAGGAAGATAATCATATTCCCTCTCAAGCTTTTTGCTTCACAAGGTTAAATAAACA
The DNA here is from genome assembly GCF_003945725.1 of Corapipo altera. NCBI lineage: Eukaryota > Metazoa > Chordata > Aves > Passeriformes > Pipridae > Corapipo > Corapipo altera. The sequence goes on from NW_020884881.1 coordinate 7,237,929, forward strand.
ACATTCTTTTAATACTCTCTGCTAGGACTAGCTTTTCATTTCCCAGTCTACTGCTGTTAAACACAATTCTAAAGAAATTACATAAAATCCAAACACATAATTCTCATGCAAGTCCCAGAGAGATGCCATTTTTCAAAAGCACACAGACAAAGAATATATTACTGGGACCACAGGAAAATAATAACTCTAAAGAGAAGCCCTGAGGTATGCACAAATATCCTAAGGTCCTGGACTTCTAAGACAATTAAAATACTATCACATTTTCTTTATATAATATTTAATTGACTTACTTACGTATCACTATACTGACAAAACTAGAAATCTACAACTTAACTTTGACCAGTCAGAATTTGAGATCAAATTTTTATATAAGATGATAAATACCTCTATGTTCATAGAAACTATGAGTTTGCAAACCAACAGCTGAATGCAGGGTTTATTCTTTGCTTATCTATGACAGAACAGCCTCCAGACACAAACATGAGAGAACTAAATGTCTTTTCAGTACAGTGGGTGACAATGGGGTAGGTTAATCTTTTCTGACTGCTCATCTTCAAGATTTCCAAAATAAAGTCCTAAAAGCGCTTGGGCCATGAGTACCTCTTCTTGGCAATCCTGGTCCATGCACATAAGGAAATAACAAGTTTACACTTTAAAACTTCAAAAGAATCTGCATGTTGAAAGCAGTGGACTCTGTCATGGTATCAATACCAACAGAGCAGTTTGGCAGAGGAACACTGACAATTGCACAGCAGCTCCCAATCAGTCATCAAAGATCAAGCAAGCCAAAGTCCTTAATTCTCCCACTACATAAGGACAAATATTACTAATACCAGGGAAATACAGAGGGAGAAATCCTGTTTTCATAACAACAGTTTTATCATGTGACAATTAGTATTACATAAACTAAATATGAATAATACTTTGCAGTATTTCTCCCTGGTGTTGGGTTCTTACACCCATGGGTTTTGTAAAAATTCAAATTGCATTAAGAAAAGGTTTGTTGCCTTCAGAGATTCAGAGAAAAGCCTCAAAAAATCTATCTAAAGGGGTTATCCAAAGAATCAAAACCACACATAAACCAAATGGGCTTGAAGGACAACATTATACTCAAATTCATTTTCTTTGGAGAATTGGACTTTCAACAAAATTATTTCTTTTATAATGAATAAAATGCCATTGTTTTTAAATAAATAAATGTGATCAAAAGGTGTTTAAGGGTATGGCCAAAACTGTACCAACAATTCTAATGGATAAACACTTCAGTGATGCATTATGTGGTATAACATAAGTGTTTATAACATAAGTGTATAACACAAGTGTCATCACCAATGGTGATGACATCCCTCATCTCTTCCTTAGAAGGTAGATGAGAAGAAGAATTCCTGTATTTATCACAATAATCTCCTAGAAAGGAAACTGTAGCACAGCTTGGAAGATGTGGCCTTTTCTCACAGAAGAGAGTAAAGACGTCAGCTCCATGAAATATATCTTTCAGAGGTATATTACTGCTGGCAATTTCAGTTCACTTTAATAGGCTTGCCTGTGAGCTGGCAATTACAAAGCAGCTCCATCCTATGCTCCATCATCTTTCCTCAGGGATGGCAATATTTAAGAAAGGATGTGGTAGAGAACAACAGCTATTAAGGATTTCAGGTGCCCCTGTTTAACCAGCTGACCTATGTGGATCAGCACCTGAAACTAAGCAAGATGTGTAAGAATTGTGAGGAAAAAAAAGTTAACACAAAGCTTTAGTGAATCAGCTCCTGAGGAGTGGATGCAACTACAGTAATTTGCTCAGCTAACAGCAAGAAAATGCTACTGTGAAGAAAATGAATTAGGATGGGATAAATGGGAGCTCTTACTATATTTGCAAAGGGATATCTAATGCAAAAAAACACTACAGAGAGCAAATGAACTGTCATTTGCAAAGACTTCACTCTTTATGGCAACTGAAAGAGCTAACTAGGAGGCTGCAACAGCAATAGTAAATCTGCTATAATGGCATTTCTGAAAAAAATTTAAATCTGAGTTGTTTACAAGTAGATGACAAAACAATAGGCATTTCAGTTCTTGTTATTCTTACTGTCTTTTAGTTGCAATAAGACAATTTTGTTGTAAGATAGCAAAATCTACATGCACCAGCATTTAGGAAACCATAAGAGAGAACAGAAAATTGAAAGAAAGAAAATTAATCCTCCTCCATCTGCTTGTCTCAAAGAAGGGCATATGTCATTCCATCCTATTATTCAGCTCATACTCCAAAAGCTTCTAGTTACTCTTTGTTCTCTTATCAGTAGTTTTGATTGAGTTTGGTTGTCAAGTGTACAGGCTCCTGTGATTTTAGTCTTCTCCCGGGTTACACACTGATAAGGCAAATAACTGACATCGTTATGCAGCAGTTTCTGCTGAAGAAATAACATGGAAAGAAAACAGTTTTCTTTGTAGAGAGATGTCTTCAGTGACAGCTCTGAATTACTAACTAAATGGAAGCCCTGCCAGTGCATTTAGTTTAGCAGGTCACTTAAATTGCTCATGACAAACAAGAATTCTTTCTTTGTTCAAGAACATACTTTTATATTGAAATGGAGAAAATGCAGAAATTCTCATTGGTATTTACTGAAAATAAATAAAAATATTTGTTGATGAGAGAAAAACACCTTACAGGAATCAGAAAATGCTTTTTCTAGAAACTTATAGGACAATAAAATCAGATTTTCATTGTGTGGAAGATTTGATTTATAACCTGGATAGTAACAGCAGCTCTGTGAAGTACAAGCCATAAAGAAAGGCTTACAGGAAATCTCTCCAGATTATACACACTCGGCATCACATCCTTCCCTTCTTTTAGCACGAGTCAGACCAAACACAATTCTTGACAACACGTGAAGATTGGGGGGGACCCCAATTCTACAATGTGTCCCTCCCAGCCCGCTAAACGCACTGCGGGATCTGTAAGGAGTTTAGCCCCAGCATCCTCAGAGCTGTAGAGCTTTGAACAGAAAACATACATATATTTCTTTTTATTTCATATAGGCTTCCACAACAAGGAAGGACACAACTCATAGACAGAACAAAATGAACCCGCTTCTAGAGTTCAATAATGTTATCGTACTTGGTGACAAAAATTCAAAATAATACGGAGCAAAGGCAGCAAGTACTCAACAACTATTGACCCTTTTTAAAAGAAAATAGCGCTTTTTTAAAAGAAAATAGCGCTTTTCCTCTGCTACTAGGCTTTACAGAGAATCACAATTTTAGACATCTTTTACCACAGCAGTGTTGTTCTAACACTGTGTTCTTCTCAGTTGGTAAGGATAACTAAAAATTACTAGATACCAGAATGTTTAGGAGGCATTTGTGTAAAGGTAAAAACATTATGCATGTTTTAGAATGATGACTGTCATTTCAAAATTATGCTCTAAGGCCAAATCATTCTCTAATTGTTTCAACAACTATGACAGCCTCAGATGTTTTCCGTACCTATACATGATAGCAACCATGTATGTCAGTGGCAGTATTATTTGTCAGATGCACAACACAAATTTGGGGCTGGTTCCTAGAGTCATAGATGATACTGCCAGGAAAGATCATTATTTATCCTGGTCTGACCTCTTGTGTGGATAATAGGAACTAAATCTAAACATTTTTTTTTTAATTCCAGGAAGAACATCAATTTGAAATCTTTAAGAGCAGCAGAAATTCATAACTTACTTTGTTAGTGTCTTAGGATTTTTCTCATATCAAATTCCTCAATATTAATCAATTCACCTATTGGTTTTCTTTTTGACAAATTAAATATTTCTAATACTTCAGTCATTCTATCTGAGTCCTGTCTATGTCTTTGACATAAGATATCAAAACTGGATGCAATATTGCCAAAGAAAGAAAACCAACAAAAGGCAAAATAAGCTCTTAGGTTCATTAATTCAAGGATCCAATCATTCCCAGGTGTCACAGCATCACTCTGGGAGCTCATATCAAGAGAGTTGTCAGTATTGCCAATCCTATGGATCTCTTTCACATCTCAGGGTACAGTCTCACACTCCAGAGGTATAACCTATTCCGATTCTCCTTTATTTGCAAAGATTTTTCATTTGACTATATCAAAATAAGGCTTGCCTGAAGAGGTCAACTGAACAAGTGAGCCACGATTTGTTTATGTAACTGCTCTGTTCTCCTCACTTTATCAGAATGGTAAATCTGTGTCATCCATACATTTTCATTATCTGCTATTTTGTTAGTGGAAATGCTGAATAGCATCATGCCAGTCACTGACTTCCACAGACGCTCACCAGATAAACCTCCTCTGGAACACAACTAACAAAAAAAATATTTTTTTAGTCTTCCTGGTACAATGCTGTGTTGTATTTCTGTTGATACTGTTAAAAGCTATTTAAATGTATAGAAAAAAATAAACCACAGCATGAAATTATTATTTTGCACACTTGCATGTATCAATGTCAGTTCACTTTTCAAAAGTAAAGATAGAAATGAAGCTGTTAGGAATGATCCTGGGGAGGAAAAAAAAGTTTCATATGATCTTAACTGATAGTAAAGAAATTGGATAAGTAGATAGATTAATAATTATTAGAGAGATACTAAGTATAGCTGATAGAATTTAATACTTATAATTAAAACTATATCTTTACTATCTTTGTGAACATATTATTTTCTTCCCACAGTGTCTTCTGAGATAGATAAACAAAAATTCACAGATACAGGAAGCACTTACATGTTACAAGATTGCCATTAAAATCCATAGAGGAAAATTAACATAGAATTATTTTTGCAGATAATATTAATAACTCTTATTACTATTGTTAGCTGGACACACTGTGGTCACTGTAAAACCACAGTCTCTTTATATTATTGTCCTCTGATATGTTGGAGCTTCCCTATTTACAGTCTTCCAGAAAACTAGGAAAAGCTTTGGATACTCTACCCACAAAGAGAACAAGCCCATTAATAGCAAGAGTTGTGATACAGCTGTAGATATATTAAAAAAAATTAATTCAGTATTCAAAATCTGCATGGAGGCAAAAATAAATATTCAAGACTATCCAGATAGCCAAAAATATCCAAAATCATTTTAATTGAATTTCTTTCTAAAGAAACATAAATAAAGGCAATAAAATGACAAATTTTTTCATTACAGTTTCACATGCATGACCTACAGTGTCTCACTTACTGGTGAGTGATCGTGCTGCCACAAGGGAAACGATAACACACTCGGCAAGACTGAGATAGGACTGAAGGCTGAAACAGCATCCTTTCAGCCCCAGTGAAGCATAAAGTCAGGCTACTTACGATGACTGGAACCACTTCAATCCTAATCCTACCTCATTTACTTTCTAACATTCTGTTGAGATAGCAAAGTTGCGGTAAGGATTTGGAAAGCCACAACAGTCCACTGCTGATTCATGCCGCTACTACATTATATTTATGCTACTATCACACTACTTTGTGATGGGAGACTTCATTTTGGTCAGAACCAAAGCAGATGGAGAACTACATGTTAAGAGGAAACAACATTTGCTCGCCTGTATTAAAATATATAAAGTCTATATATCTCAGGTGAAATTAATTCTAGTGATAAAGAACCATTACAAGTTTCAGATGTAGTCACACAGAACTCTATTTCAATGATTATACAAACATACAGGTATGTTTTGCCAAATAAAAGATTTAGCTATTAATCATGTGAGGATAACAGTTATATTGAGACTGTAATGAGAGTTTTTATTTTTTTTTCATCCAAACAGTCTGTATTTAGCCATATGTCTTCTTTATATCTTCAGGAATACTGCGGTTTGGATTTTTGTAGTTCTTACAGTGCATCTTTAGCAACTCTGTTTACCCTCATGTGAGTAACAGCTAAATCTCTTATTTGGTAAAACATGCCTGTATGTTTGTATAATCATTGAAATAGAGTTCTGTGTGACTACATCTGAATCTTGTAATGGTTCTTTATCACTAGAATTAATTTCACCTGAGATATATAGACTTTATATATATGCAAGCAAGCACGTGTGAAGCTTCAAGTACTGCTCTTCAGCTCAGGAATAAGTTGTTATCCATCATTAAATACCTTATGTGTGAATGCTTTAGGATCACATCAGAATATCTGGACCCAAAAATTAGAGTTTCCGTAACACTGTTCAAAAAGAGACCTCCTTTAAAACAGCAATCATTACACTACATTCAGTCCAGGCCAGTCTCATTCACTCAAAATTTGCATTTGCTATTAATTTTTGTTGCTACATCTGGGTGGCAGTTCATTCTGCAAGGACAAGTCTCAACAAAAACAATCACAGAAGGGACATACAGCCATATTAAATATTTTCCTGCAACTAAAACAACAACAACATTAATGAAAATGAAAAAAGCACTTCATCTAGCACAAATTTCACCAGGCAATCTCCATTAAATATTGAGAATTAACTCCTGGGGCATATAGGAATAGCTGACCAATTACACCATAAGGTTAATGGGTTCAATCTAATTACATTCAAAATATGCAATTTTCAGGGAGTATAATGAAATAAAGACTTTTGTAAACTGCAGAACTTTGCAGATATGCAACACTAGGTAGTCAGCTTTATAAGACGGAAGAATTAGGATCCTAGTGTTTTTATGGTACTCAGAGTTCAAGACAGAAATTATTACTGTGTCATTATTACTGGAATGATCTCTGAAGTTCTACTTTCAGGTAACTCTCCATGTCCTCTCTATTTTGTAATCTTTCCTATTTCCTTCTTCAAGAAATTCTGATTGTGAAGAAACTGGTCCCTTGGTCCGGAAACAAGTGATATATTGGTAATACCCTTTTTTTAGGTTGCTCTGCTAATTAGTCACTATGCAAAATGGGTAGTAATTGAAAGGTTTAACACCAATCAATTATTGGCAAGAATATACAGAACACATAGTATGATTTTACAGAATAACTGTAAGTAAAATAAAAAAGCATTCTAGGTTATGCTCAGTTACAGTAAAAGGATAAAATTCATTACTAACCAAGAGTTAAAGTTATCTTCCTATTACAATCACAAGGATACATTTCCCACAGAAAAAAACAAACCAAACAACACAAACAAACTGTATTCAAATCTATGACAGTAAATTCCTTAAACTCAAATAATAAGAACAGAGTTGCACATAAAGGCAAGGGCTTGGGATTCTCTCGGGAGTCAAATAACTCTGTCCCAAAGAAAGAAGGCTTGTTAAAGGAGTAGATATTTTTTCCATGAAAACATTCAGAATGTAAAGGGATCTTGCAAGCAATATGAACTGTATAAACACTACGGTCCACAGTTTTTCTAAACACAACAGCAAGTTTTACAAGTGGAAGTATGTTCAATATCTCTTTCCCTCTATTGAGCAGTCTCCACTGGATTTGCCCCTGGATGCTGCAGAGCTTCCCTCCCTCCTCCTTACTGGCAACATCTCTGGTAACAATCACTGCAAGAAACAAGACTCAGGCTTTCAGAAGACATTCAAATCTTCGAGGAAGTCTCTACAGAATATTTAATATTTGGACCATTAAATGTAGGATTTCTGTCAGTGCCATGTTCCTTAGTAATTAGTGGAGTGAAATAAATATTTGCAGAGGGTAGAGCAAGATCAGAAGTGACTGATTGGCACTTCTGTCTTTCCACTGACTGCATATGTAATTGAAAAGTGACTTTATTTCTAACGTAGACCTAACTCACAGGATTCGCTTTCTTTCATTAAACCTTAAGCCTAGGTATATAATGTAACACATTTTCAATCTCACTGGTCTCTGTAACATGAGTCATATCTACATATAGTATTTGTACTGAACCATGCACCTGGTTTACACCTTTTTTGTTACTTAGAAGATTAATACTGAAAAATAAGGAAGACATATTAGCTAAAATCACCCAGAATTGATTTAGAAAATAGAAATGACTGCTCACATTGTCATATAGTTGCTTTATTTTGGTTTTTTTGAAGGACACAAAGAAACATTAGAGTTAGAACTCTGTCCTACTAATATATGGTATAATGAACTCAATTGTCAAATACACTAAATCTGTTACTAAAAATTTTGTTCTGCATGAAAGAAGGGGTAGAAGTTAATGAATTGCAGTGTATTGTATCCAAGCACAAATCTGCACTTTCAGTGCTTACATTTGAAATTTTTAATTTGATGTATCATCTAAAATTGCAACATAATCCCTATCACAAAAGCCAACTATTCATAAAGGAACTAATTTGGAACTAACTGAAGAAAAATCTGATCAAATCCAATGTTTGAAATGGCATGAACATTCACATGGAAGAAAACACAGAATATTCAAGATTATAAATTACTATATCCCTTTTTGAAGATTTTTGTTTCAAACAGTAAACAAATGTAAAAGTATTACACATTGATACTTGTGTGTAATGAGTCAAAATATGTCTCCAAACTGTTCTGACAAGAGATACAAGTTCTTAAGACCTTTGCTCTTCAAGCATACTCCTATCTACTTGCAAGAAAGAGTAGCTGGCAATCACTGCAAAACACTTCTTACATCTTACACATTTCCTCTAGAAAGAGCCACCGAAGCTTTTACAGTGAAGTACCTTGTTCCCTTTTAGATGCTCTCACCTAATGTGCTGAGGTGTGCTACTATGTCACACTACCCTGATTTTCAGATTTGTTAAACTCCTGAGTAATAAATGACTTGGTAAAAGCCATGTGCCTTGGAATTACACTTAAAAAAGGTTAGAGTAAATACTAAATTAAAGTTACTAAATCTCAACACTCATAACAAAGATTACAGTTATAAATATTTATAAAAGATGAAGAAATTGAGAAAATATATTTATCCTACTTATATCAATATTGAAAGGTAAAGCCTCTTGTCCTATTTCTTATCACCAAAGTTTTCAGCTTCCTACTTCTCATGCCGCATTCCAAATAAAAGTTCTACTGATAAAGTATCTTGACCATGTGGAGCTAGTCTCCTTCAGGAGGGATTTTGAAAATGTCTTCCTGTTTTGGCAAACCTATTTCATTACAAAAAAATATAGACAGATTTTCCAAGATAATTCATGGTTGCAGTAATTAGGTATTCCAGGAGCTGGTTTTGCTTAACTGCTTTGGAGAGAGCAGGGCTTTGTTTCACCAACTCCTGTGATTTCTTTGATAATATTAGACTAGTTCATATCACAAAGTAACTTGTGAGTTTCAGCAGCAAATACATATATTTAAGCTACTTGCGATTCAATACCATTGTACTGTAACTTGCAATTTTACTATGTGCAACAGTTCCAAATGTCTTGAGGAGTAAGTATGACTTCTGGGAGAGAACTAGATGGAAAGAGAGTAACAGAAACAGGTGTAGATTCCAAATTCAGATATTACAAAATTTATCTGTGTTACTGTAGTCTATTAAATATTTTTAAAGTGCCAGGTATGAGCATTATTACTATAGACTCTTGGCCTATAAACTCAAGACAAAGAAAGAATAAGAGGTGAATTTAGGTGTAAAAATATGCACATGGCTAGCTGTATGAAATGTAAATAAAAGTGGGGTTTTTTTGTTTGTTACTATTTTTTTAATGATTTTCATTCTCAGCTTTGCACATTAAAACCAAGCTTTGAGAAAAAACTACATATAAAATAGGAAAAACAGGCCTACAATCTCATCAAAAGAGAAAGGAAAGCCACACTGAAACTTCAGAGATAAGTAAGGGTAGTGTTAGGATTTTTATTTCCTTTTCCATCCTTCTTAGGTCATTTTTAGTGTACTACATAAACTGGTCAGAATTTTCCAGTAACCTTCTAGACAGAGGGCAAGTCCACCTCCTGGTACAAGGCAAGCACCATTAGTTTCTCCAAGTTAAAAGAAGGATGACATACAGTTTATCTTTTATATTTCAGTTGAATATTAAAATTTTGCAATAATAAGTTCTGTGGGACAAAACTTATGTTTCTAAGACTGCATGTCAAAACATCTCTGTGTTTACTTAACAATATACTCACATGTGAAGTCAAGATATTCATGATAATCAAAATATGCTGAAGTTTTTGACAAAATTGAGGAGGGTTGTTAAAAGATCAGTTAACCTTTTTCCAGTCACGTCATTCTCTGTTCATTAAGCACTTTGCGCGCAAAAATAAAGTCAGTACTTTTATTATTGTAAATTGGCTCTTCAGAACATAAATGATTCAACAATGTTGAATCCCAGCTGTCTGCTACCAGTACTCAGAGATTAAGGAGCAATCTCACTTTAGATTGCTAGCTATGATGTTCAAAGTCTAAACAGCAGAGATCCCAGTTTCTTGCCAACACATGACAATATATTGAATGTCTTCCAAAAGTGATCACAGCAGGGAATAAAATCACAGCAATGTTAAAAGACAAGCTCTTTAAAGTTAGAAAGATTTGCATGTTCACTCTCCTTAATTCTTTACAGGTTTTAGTATCTTCACAGAAAAGACCCGCTTAGGTTCCATACACAGAAAAGTGAGGGTGCAGGGTCCAGAACCAAAAAATCATCTACTTATAAAGCTCACAGTGAAGGAGGGCAAACACTCCTCTTAATCAAAAAACTAATCCTTTCAGAAACAATTTTTTTCCTTTAATTTAGAAACATTTATTTTTCCAGTTACGCCTCATATAATATGAACGGAGAACTCCTGGACTTTCATGCAGAAAAAGTAACTATGTAAAAATTTACATCATAAACTAGGTACAAAATCACAAAAGATTAATGAAACCTGTATTACTGTAGTTCAGTGTAAAAAGATAGAAAAAAATCACATTTCTGATATCTGACATGTTTCTAGAGTAGATAATTGCTAGGAAGGATATTAATATTAAACTTTTTAAATTAAAGCCTGTTACTTATATACATAGCAGTATGAATTGGTCTTCTGAGCATCTTGTTATTCAGCATAAAACTAAATTTTAATAATTTTAATAATGCATAATTGTGCATGTATTCACTTTGGTAATGAGGTCAATAAGGCTTGCTTCCTAGTACATATCTAAAATAATAATTAAACAATAATTATTTTAAATATTATATAAATCAGAATAAAGCACAGTCACTATTCCGAAGATTTTATGGCTCAAGTATAAAACAAGAGACAACAAATTCACAGAAAAGTAAAAGGAAGCAACAAAAAACTATTCAATGTGACTGTGCTATTAACAGATTCAAGTCTACATGTCAAATCTATTCTGGGCATTGCAAAAAACCCAGAACTTAACAGAAGGGTTTAAAGAAGAGAAATTGAATACGTGCATTAGGTGCTCCATTTAAGTAAGGTGGTCGGTCACCTGGGAGACAGCACAGATACTTTCTTGAGAGCTCAAGCACGTGATGAGGCTCTCTCATCACTGGCTGAATCTGAGACGACATGCAAGGTGTCAGTATAAGTCCATTAAATGCCTTGAAAGACAAAGTGTCTAAGTTTTCCTTAGTGCAATAAAGGAAAGGGAGCTAAAGGAGATGCAAAGCAAGAAAGTAAGAAAAAATGGTGGACTGAAAAATGATCTTTACAACTTCTTTGCAATCTGGGTGAACATAATTGAAGTAAAAATGCACTTGTCAAAGAAAAGGACACTGCAGTAATAAAGATGTGAGTTGATGACGGCACGGGTGAAAATGTCTGTTAGACAGACAGAAAAGCCTATATTTTAGGATCATGAATAAGAAAAGACAGATTCCTTACCATAGCATATTAAATATATTTTTACAGCTCGGCTATGTCAACAAAATGATAACTTACTTAAACTAGAAATTTGGACTAAATCTAACAAATAAACCACTATCGGTCTAAGTGTTACTTATTAAGAGTTACTATAATCTTATATTCAGTTCGACAGCTGAATCTGTCCCTGAAGTCCTGTATCCTTACAAATCTCTCAGATATCTTGTACGTGACACCATTAAACTCAACAGCCATATTTTCCATTAATATTTTAATTCTAAATATGCTCAAAATTGTGCTTGAATATTTTATCACTTAAGAGCATCAACCATTCACATCTCTCAAGAATTCAGGAAAATTTTGGAATTATGGCTGTAGGTAGGAAAATGAATAAAAGTAAATCAAAGTCTAAGACATGCCGATGAGTAGAAAGGTTTTCATTACTTGCATGTTTAATTACTTAAGCTAAGATAGTAGAAACTAAACGAATTTCACATTTTTCATTCACAAGGCATACTTTATCACATTTTAAAAAATTGTATTTTTATCTATATTAAACTTACTGTCTTTTTTCTTTTTTTTTTTAATCTGATACTAATATGGAACCAGTAAATTAACACAGAACATTTATACCATCAACAGAAACATCATAAACCAAGTATGACCTCTGATTGTATAAAACATCGCATCAGTTACAAAGGAAAATCTGAGGCAGGATCAAAAGGTCTTCCATTTACTGTCTGCACATTTTGTTCCCTGCTCCCCCCCCATGTGAAGTATAAATTGCTAATCTGAAGTATGAATAGACCTACAGAACTACCCAAACTAGCTCTCTGTGCCTGGGTTTGTAGGGTACCCTGTCTAGGTAAAGAGGACTCTTCCTAGAAGTGAGAACTGTGAGAGTATAACAAGCGCTAATGAAAACTAAAAAACCCTCATACTTTTCAATAATATTAATCTTTGATTACATGATAACACGTAGGTTTAGTTTCACTGCTATCAAAAAGTGACACTGTGGAATTTGAAAATTACATGTAATAATTTTTGCCCTCATCACATAGCATTGCATCACACAGCTCATTGCATTAAGTAGCAAATTCCAAAATCAGATCAAAGCTTACTGGAAAGATTAAGCAGCAGGAAATACAAGTAACTATAAACTCTTAGGAAAAGAAAACCATTTGACATTTCCCCCCTCCCCATCTTCCTAAAATCAGATGTTTTCTTCTTGGAGCACTGGAGTTTGATATAGTTGCTCTCTGTTGTCTATTGCATTTTACAATAGTCGGGCAGGAACAATTTATAAGGACGTGGAATGGAGAAGTGGTGTAGAATCTTCTCTGAAAAGTCAAGAGGTCCCAGTTTTCATCAGGCAGAAACATGGGACAACTTCTACATGTAACACACATTGCCTGACATTTATATATAGACCATCACCTTGCTCCTCACTTGTCCTTGGTAAAACTTACATTAACCTGCAAATCTCACGTTTCAGATGAGATCTACACTGATATCTTATACTTAACCAAACAGATAGCAGTGAGAGCAATTACTTGTTCAAATTATTCAAAGATGACAACTTCTATCATGACTTATCACCTTACAGTGAAAACATGATTTTTTATGTTATTTGAACATGAAAAATATGTCAGAGAATCAACGCATTTTTATATGCTTGTGTTGCAAGTCTATATATACACCTCTTTAGGTATATACATGTACATCTATAATATATACATATAATATAGATACATGAATATTTGGACATTGGAGGCCTGAGTTTTTATTTCTTCCTCTATTTCCCTCACTAAAACTTACTTCTGTTGATATCTTAATATTTAATTCTACAGATACAAACCAAATACCAAGAAATTTTCAGGTCGTATCACTCTATAGTATGAGTCCAGTCAGCCTAACTTCTTTCACTGAAGAATTTCTTTCTCTGCTACACAACAACACACAAAAAAAGCCCCCAAAGTAAGAATGACGTACATATGGTGTCTGTAATAAGGAACTATTATTATTGAGGGACAAAAATTTGGTATATAAGTCAACTAATCTGTTCATATGAGGAAGAATGAACTTCATACTTTTACTGATTGCTTAGTTGCACCAAGACACACTTATGAGAATGCTCTCAAAATATTTGTTTCCAAAGACTATTTTCTATCACTGTCCTGTCTGTAACATTACTGCTAATATACTTCATCAAATAATAGGAATAAAAGTATTGCATAACCAAGTCCTTTAAAACTGGTCTTTGATTCAAAACCTGATCAGTGTCTCATCTGGCATATCACCACGTCTGATGTTCTGGGGAAATTATTCTGACTTAAAATTCCTGTGAGGTTTGTAATTCTACTGAAAGAGGTCAAATAGACATGTAAAAGAAGAGCAGGAGTTTTCACAGTTAGTAGTAAAGAACCTGGCCCTCTGACTGACAATTAGGAGAGACCTCCTTTATTCCTGTCATACGCAGAAAAACAAATACAACACACACAATGTGCAAGAGAAATTACTGGATGTATATGATTCTCGATACAGTTTACGGTATAAAAATCTTCTGTACAAAATGCACTATAGCTATGACTTCTCAATAATGTGAATTCAGTGCAATCATAGTACTCCAACAGCATACACTGAACTTCCCGATTTTTCCAATGTAGTTTAAGTGCTTATTACTTGAGCTACTACTTTGAAGACTAGGCAGTGATCTACAGCTATTATTAATGAAGCAGAAGAATAATGGATTTTATTCTTGCCTGGGGGACAGAAGTATCATTTAGAGAATTGATAACACTTTAGTTTAGTCATTTTAAAAGGTCATGTTATACAATAAAGAAGGCCAAGCCGTTTAGTGATAACATATGATAGTGATAAAACTAGCACTGGTCTACAGATCCTCAAAATTACTAATTGCATTTCTATATTGTTAGCAAGCTAAAGCAGTCTGATAAATGTATTCCAAGTGTGTTCCTTATTTTTATACTTTAGAGTCTAGTTTACATAGCCTATAAAGAAATTAAACCAAAAAGAAATACCTTAATTATTAAATAAGTAAACAAATCTGAATGCATCTAAGGAGAACAAATCTTCATAGTACTATACCGTGGGATTATTTACTTAAAACATAGTTGTAATAGATTCAGTAGCGAGGGGAAAATTATACTTTTTGGTGCAGGAAAACAACAGGAAAAATTTAACAGGAAGGATTAACAGTGAACAATTGAAGTTGAGAGGCATGGATATCAACATTAAAGTTGTTTTTGATAAAATACCCTAAATTGAGAAAATCTGACAGTGTTAGCAGGTAGTATAAATTAAAGCTGTTATGTTGTGCCCTTAGGGATTAATTTATTGCGAAGATAGGCAACAACAACTAAAGTACTCTGAATAAATCATTTTATGAAGAAAGATAAACTAGACTGAAGTGATGCACAGATTTGCACAATGGTTCATTTGTACAGGGCCGCAGAGTTCAGTCAGATGGAGAGAAAATAAGCTGGTAATAGGCCATTTCCCCAGGGTAGGCAATGGTGGGGGCTTCACAGCACGGGTTGTTTACATTCAGCCTCCAAACAAGACTTTAAAGCCTTTCAGGCATTGAACACATTATCATAAGATAAAATCCAATATAAACATTTCTATGAACTGTCACCAATTCACAAAAATAACTGAACTTCTACAGATGTATGCAAATGATCTGCCTACCTCACATATTCAAATTTTCTTCTAAGTAACTTCCTGATATGCTCTTTGCTGGAGAACTGTAAGGTTTTGAAGTGTAGGGGCCTGAAATCATTTTACTTCCTACTGAAAAACAGTCTCCTTATTTTAAGAGACTGCTTGCCCAGCTTTTTTGAAAGAATGAACATGACCTTGTTAGAGAAAGCTGTTATATTACACAGATGAGAAATTATAAATAAATACTTCAGTGATGCAGTTAAGATTAAAAAAAATCCAATCACCTTTTCAGAAAATCTCTTTGTGAAATATCAAGGTAACAGCACCTCCAGAAATCATCTACTCAAAGTCTGCCTCAGTAAAAACAAGATTTTTTTTTTTCCCCGGAGTGGACAAAGAAAATACATCTCCTACAGCTTATAGTACATCACTTCAGGTCCAACAGTTTCAGAGCAACCCTAACTAACAGTAAGACATTGTCAGTCTTGCTGCAATTGCTACTATTTGTCTTAAATTCATCCCCAAGCAATGTTAGGAAGGTAAATCTAAGAAATACCATCCTGTGCTTGAAAAAATATTCCCCTCACTTACCTGAAAATCTTTCTCTTCCAGGATCTCTTTCCTCCACCTGACAAGGAAGGCAGCACAGACGTACAAATGGAAGTGAGAAAAACCCTCTGGTTCAGACTGGAAAAAAATAAAAATATATTATCCTTTCAAAACACAAATAATAATACTTCTGATCACTATATACTCCAAGGGTATTTTTATGACATTCACTACTAACTACAAATGTCAGCTATATCTGTCTCTCTTTGTATCACAAACATGCTTGCATTTCATCTATGCCAAACCTATTCATAGCTATTATCTATAACAGGGATGGAGGTGAGGTATGCATCCATTTCTCATATTTAAATTCATTCTTTACTGATGTATTTTCCATTTCTGGTGTTACCCATTAGGTTATATATAGCATGAAATATTGTACTGTCCAGCTCAACATTGTGACATGAACACAATGCTTCATCTCCATTATTAGAAGCAAACTCTATTACCAGCAGTAGCTTTTGAACTATAATTTCTGCTACAGGGAATTATTAAGCATTTTAAAAATAAACAACTTGCTCTATATTCAACTGAATTAGAGGTTTTCACTAAAGGAAAAAATCTATTCATTGTAACATGAAACATTTACAATTTACTTTTGCATTCAGATCTGCAGCCTTCGGTTTAGTTCCAGTCAGTAGAATCTGTCACTTCATAAAATTCCCTCTAGAAATTAGTATTTTATAAGTATACCTAAGAGTCCAGAAATATTTGTGATCCTTTTTTTAAAAGACATCACTAAGTTTTCTCATACTACCAAATCAATCTTAGCTTTTATTTTCTATACCACTGAGAACTGAAAAAATAATTATGATATTAAATTATCAATGTGATGACTGAACTAGTGCTATGTAAAATCTCATTTAAAAATTTAAAAATAATAATTATAAAATTAAAGTACATAATCTGGCAAATGTAGAGATATTTAAATGCTGATATCTATATAATTTACAAGACCTAATTATAGCACTTTCAAAATACATTAAGTTTTTTCATATTCTCTGCTGGCATTTCAAAACTGCAGTTTACTCTTTAGAAAAATAGAGTATTCTGATCAAGTATAGTGAACTGAAACAACTTCTTATGTAAAGCATAACACCTATAAAATATCTATTTTATTGCTATTTAACCAAGAAGAACATGGTATTAAAATATGTGCTAAAACTTCCCTGCTATTGTAGGGGAGAAGGAAAAGTATTCCCCTGCTACTTTTCCTTCTCCTCTACCCTTACCTGATAAAAGAGCAGTGTATAAAAGAGGGTTGTACAAACACCTTGTTAACAGCTACAGAAACTACAGATCATCTGGTCCACCAAAGTGGTAAGAATTGAGAAAACAAATAATGCCAATTATTTGGAGGGAAGATTTAAGTTTAAAAGTGTGCTTGGAACTGAAAATAAGAATTAGCTAATTTTAGAAGCAGAGAGGATATATTTGGGTTATAAAATCCTGTGATATGTTTCCTACTCTAGGAAAACACTCAAATAACATTGTAAAATCCCAGGAGAGAGAAAGTATATGGTAATTTTAACTAAACTTCTCCCTAGAGTTTGTCTTAATCAGAAAATCAAAGTAAAGTCCAATTTATAATACTGAAGTTAGCATTTTACAGAATCATGTACTCAGTACCGTTCTACTGAAAAATCCACATCTTTTACTTCAGTGTTGACATTTCTCTTGGGATGGAAAGTTAATATATATAAAAGCATAGAATAGTATCTCAAGAAGACATACTTGTAAGCCAAGTGCTGCTTCCACTTATCATGTCAGACAATAATGTGACAATATTTAAATAATCTAACACAACTCTGAAAAATGCAAGCAGCTAATTCTAAGAAAACAAACCTCCTCCTACCATATTGTGTAAATAATTTCACAGAAAAGGAAGTATTTCTTTTAAATTCAGCCTTTGATAATATTTTATAAACTTTCATCTCTAAAATGAGAAAAATATTTTAAAATTTTAAAAATTAACTATAAAAACAGTACTTGTGGTCTATTTTTCTTAACCTGAACTGCAACCTCTTTCTCACTTTTAACATGAATTTTAAAAACGTCCTTTAATGTAGTAGCCTTTAATCATACATGAAGTTTCTATTATTTTGGGATATACAACATAATCTCATAAGTGACCACCTTTCTTCAAATTTGGAAGGAAACAGGGAAGTAATGTCCAATGAAAACAGACTGAGTTTAAGTCCACAGTCTGTACAAGAAAACATCAACACACTTTCCAGAAGCCCACTCTGAAGTGTGAGCTGTCACCAGTGAAGACTTTCTGACAGAACAAGAACCAGCCCAGTTCACCATTACGTGATGAACTGTGATCTGTGTGAACTATAGATCTACTTCAAAGAATGCGTCACTGAAAATCACAGCACCAGCCTGAGCATCTGTAATCAAACAGAAAAGCAGGGAAGAAGAGAAATGATGGTTGTGAGATGAAGGCAAACAAAGCTGGATCGAGATTGCTGAACAGATAAAGTACAGAATTACTGCAGAGGGTAGATAAGAAAAAGTAAGAGCATTTTTGCAGATGAAGAAGTAGAAAGACTGAATAGCCTGTAGGTAGAAAAATTTCACTTCAAATAACAATTGTTAATCAGGATATTTGATGTATTGAATTATATGTTACCCCACCTAAATATAATAAAGGTGTAGACTACTTTAATTACATGATATAAGCAAGAAAGAGAGAACTGAGAGGAACTTGGTTTCATAATAATATATACTAATTCTCCTTACACCTCCTCACCCCTCCAACATTACATAATTTCCTGAAAAGCACATGGGAGAAGGAGAGAGGTTTAAATAAATCTATCTGAAAGCAGCATTTTAACTTTGAAAATCAATTTACAGTAGCTGCTGGCAAAATTGTTTATCTTGCTCTCTCTTATAAGTGACCCGCAAAACCATATTGCATAGGTAGTCAAATTAGATCATCAAAGTACTCTCTTTTTCTGATAATAACCTAAGATTCTGATTTTAAACCCAAGAATTCATTCTATTATCAATTAAAAAAGAAAATTCTCCTATAAAAGGTCAAGATAAATAGCTTAAAAAACAATTAAAAGCAAAAATGCCCAGAACTGCAATTCTGAAAATTGAAAATTTTTCTAAGGAAATAGAGAAAAATTATCAGGAATTATTTAAGAACAAGTACTTTGTCTTGTGCTTTTTTTGTTCTACTTTTTTTTTCCACCAATGCAATTTTCTTCAGCTTTTTAAAATGAAACCAAATAGGTTTAAATATGCAATTCATCAGAGAAAAAATGCATATCCCCTACAGATTTAAAAATTCATCACGTTTCAGAGATAAGTCTAGGTACAAAGTATTTCCAATGGATAGTTTTAGACAGTTTTAGAAATTGAGTAAAGCAGCTAATGCATAATTGCCTTTTCTAACACCTGCTACCTATTATACTTTTCCATTTGTAGCTTTTGGAGTTACAAACAGTTTGATCTCTAAATGTACAGAAATGCAGACTACCAGCTAAAACCTATTTAAAATCAAGTATAAACAATGACCTTGATTTAAATATTTTAGTAAAAGATCTCAAGACAGATGTACAACCTTCCAGAAGACTTATTCTGAACATATTACAGACAATTCAGAGCACATTATCTAAGAACCATCTGTCATTATCAATAAAAATCATTTAGAATGTTAACATCACAAATATCTCATTGCCCTGCAAATGCTGTATCTCCTCTGTAGCAGAAATGAAAGGCGTACTTTACATTGCACTTCTCAAACTTCTTGAATTACACAATCACTGAAAGAATGCAAATTTTGTTGTATGACTAGACTGATTATTGTCTAGTCAGTGATTAGTCTAAGCTGCCTCCCACATCCTGGATAATTTAAGATTTAGGGAGGGTAACACCTCATGCTATTATATTTGTTGATAAAGTAAATACAATACATGATTATTATTTAAGTACTCAGCATTATTAAAGCTATGAAGTTTTGCCAGGGTTAGGTACTAAACCACCACATTTCACACTCAAACAATGTCTCAGACACAAGGACTTCCAAACACTCAATGATTACATACAAATAAAGCAACTTTAAGCACCTCCATTTCTACTGCATTAGAGAGAGCAGATAGTAGATATGAAAAGAGATTTAAATATTTTTGTCCAAATTATACAAGCAATCTATGGTAGAAAAAGAGAAAGAAGCCAGTACATGAACATCAGGGAAAGTGGAATATGTTTTGCCTTTTCAATCAGCCAGGACCTTTGACTTCCTAGGCACAGACTCAATGCACTGTCAAAACTGAGACTTGAAGCTCCAATCTGAGAAGAAACACACCAGGACCACAGAGAGGTCCACCACAGTAACTAGCCTGCCACCAGGAATGATCAACAGCAGATGATTAAGAGCATAGAAGAGTAAGCATACAGCAGTACCTCTCCAGAACACACTTCCAATTTTCAAAGATTTCATGCTCACATAGGTTTTAATGGATTTGTGTTCACTTGTTTTCCTAAATCTTTTTGCAACTCTAAGCTTTTTGGTAAATCACTAAGTCCTGTGGCAAAGAATTCCAAAACACAAATGCAGGCTACATATCATGTCTGTTTTAAACCTAAGACCTGCTAATTTCATTCAAAATAGTTCAGTTATTGCACTAAAAGAGTATGAACGATCGATTCCTGTTCACTTTCTTCAGTCCATTCATATTTCCTTCTCTTTTGCGGACTAGAATTTTTTTGTCTATTCCATGGTCCTTCATGTACCAGTTCCACCATCTTTGCTCAGCCTTCTTAAGCATCCTTTCCTGCAATTTTCTGATTTTGAAATAAGGTCCAAACGATATACAGCATGTAAGTTGCAGAAAGAACATTACTCTTGTAGCTGAATAATGCTACCTTTTCCTCCTTTTCTTTCCCAGTAATTTCTAGCCTTTGGGTTTTTTTTTTCTTTTTCCATTCTTGACTGTTACTTGAGCTCATATTTTCCTCTCGCTCTTGACTGTAGAAAGCTACCTTGAAGCCCATAGTTATACTAGTAAAGCTTGGATTTGTCCCAATGCACAATACCACTTCATATCTCTCCACATGGAATTTCACCTGTTATTTACGCCTGATTGTTAACAGCAACACGTGACTCATTGCTGTCCACCTCTCACCGTTACTACTCTTAGTAACATGGTGTTGTCAGCAAACTTTGCTGTCTCACTTGCTCCTGTATCCCTTTTTAATCTCTTCAGTAGAAAGAGCTTAAGCCTCACAACAAATTCTAAAAGAATGACGTTATATCCTTTAATTTTGAAACTTGTCTGCTTGTTCTTACCATCTGTTTTCTATCTTTCAGGCAATTATTCAAGGGCATTCCCTTGACTTCCACAGCTGTATTTCTTCAATAACCTTTAGTGAAGAACCTTCTTCACTGTTTTCAGCAATCTCAATATTCTACATCAACATGTGTTCACTGGTCCTTAAAGCTTTGTGAGGTGTGATTTCTCACCACAAAAATCATGACAACACTTTCTTAAAATGACATATTTAGTCATGCTGAAAGAACATTAAGATTAAGCTTAGAGAACACTGAATTGAAGTCAACCTAATCTTGTCATTCTAAAAGATCTTGGAATAGTTTGAGGACTGCAGCAATTTCTACTGTACACAGCAACCTACCAGCTCACGTAGGATCATAACCTTCTGCTGCCTGTCAGTTTTATAGTCAGTTATATAATGAAATTTTGATTATTCAGTAGTGCTAAAATTTATATTTTAGTCATTATACATGTTAAAAAGCTTTTCACAGTTACATGTAAAAATAGCTATTAAACCACTTATTTTTGCTGAGTATGCACATTTTGGATTGTCTTCTGACATTACTTTTGGTTCACTATGACTATTCCCAAGACGATGATCCTAAAAGCAATAAGTGACCAAGAGCACTTGTCTAAACTTAATCTAATCTCACAATAAACACAGCAAGGAAATTGGATCTTTTATCTTTAAAAAAAAAAACAAAACCAAAATACACCCTCACTTATAGGTAAGGCTTACAAGTATAATGCAAACATCCATCAATTAACATGAAAATGTATGGGTTGGTTTGATCTTTGCATTAAAAAAATCTGATTCAAACACATCTCGTAGCACTTCAAAATCTGTAATAGAAAGTAACATTTCCAGGTCATAACAGTAAGCTAGAAGTACCTGTCACAGCCAAAACACAATGCAAAAATTATTATTTCAATCCTTAGAGTTCGCTAAGTCCCTCATAGAAGAGTTATTTTAAAAAAACCTTTACAAGAACTGTGTTCACATTTCCTATTTCTGCTAGGCATGTTCAAAAAAATTATGTATTTTACAATGTTCTATTAGATTTGGTAAATTTATGCTGAAAAATAGGTGAAGATCAGTTTTCATAACAATTTAGTAACTGGCCCCTCTGATTTAGTCAACACCAACTTGGCAACAGGTCCTAAAAGATGACTTGTGATATAAATCTCTACTGTGAAATCCCAGCCATGAAGAACATAGACCATTGCTGGATTTTTTTTTTTGGATCAATATCTTGCCCTGTTAGAATGCTCCATATGGCATGCAAAATTCATGTTAAGAATATTAATCAATATCAAATATAAATGGATGATAGTGATAATTTACCTGATTTATCTACTCTTCAACTGCTTAGTTTTAAGAAGCATCTTTCATATAAATCTCCACATTACCTTGTATTTTGAGAATGGAGTTTAAATTACTCCTCTCTTCACTTGCTAATATGCTCAATTCAAATACAATTCAAAATGTCAAGTGGGTATTTGACTTTTTTTTCCTACCTTTTCCAGAATAAACTGGGGAGGGGAAATCAATGTTTCTCATTTGGTTCATTTAAAGAATTCACCACGAAGTTTTTAAAGAGTTCAGTCATGACTAGGATGTCAAGCAGATTCTCACTCAATGAGGTACCTTCACATCCAATACAGAAATGTGATTTTCCTTTACAGTTATTTTTCTCCTCACGCATGGTGGTTTATTACCTTTGCACACAGGAATGTTGCTCGATTTTAGCAAACGAATGGAGTTTCTTATGCAACTCCCCTACCATCCTTTCTTGCAGAATTGGGTATTTACAGAAGCAAGTGGAGTAAGGTAGTCTTCTTGGAGAATGCCTTCAATACAAATGCAAGAAGATGCTGCACTGCACACAAAGAGAACACTTTGTAACACTTATTTCCAAAACTACTTTGAAAAGAACCCAGACAGACACAGAAGTATTATGTTTAGTAAAACGATCAAAAAGCATAATGATTTCTTCTCTCAAATTTCCCATGTTAATAAGCCTCTTCGCATCTGCAGTGAAGAGTGACCATGAGTTGTTCGTTGTACTTACTGGAGAAACTAATCTGCTGCTTTGAACTTCTACAAAGCAAAGGCAAACAACTTTCATGTCACCTACTAGTTATGACTGATGAACATAGCAAAACCACGGACATGGCAACGTGAGCATGAATTCTGCCAGTGATAGATCAATCGCTGCCATTTTAGATAACAACAAACAACATAATGCTGAGGGATGATATATAAACCCCAAATCTATTATACATATTTATGGCTTCTCTAGTAGAAAAAAAATTACTTTCTGCAAAGTTTACTTCTATGTTTTTAAGATCTGAAACTCCAAACTTGTTTGGTGACCAGAACAGGAGAACCAGCAGCAAGAACTAATGGAAATCCTCCAGGTTGGTTTCAGTGCATTAACAAGTAACAGCCACGTAACATTATAAGCCCTCATCAATAACAATAGATAATTCACACTGTTTAGGTTTTATAGAACAGTTGATTACTTACAGCTATACTTTCTTTCATTCACCACAGCTGATGTATTAGAGACCAAAGTATTTTGGTTAGAGCCATTAATATGGTTCCTAATTATCTTACCAAACCATGATGCAGTGCAATGACTCAAAGTAACGAATCTCTATGTAATTAACAGTGAATATCACTATACCCTTTACTTCCTCTAACAGCATGAAACACAACCATACAATTAATTTTCTTGAATGCACATAAAGTTGAAGCCCACACTTATCTACACCCCTTAGGTCCAAATATTTTCCTCAGGAAAAGGCTTAGGCAGTCAGATCATAAGAGCTGTTAAGAGGATATGAGAAGACACCACCACCAACAGCCTTTTCAAAAACTTCCACATGCTTGAAAAGTCTAACCCCCTAGCTATTTCCCAGAAATTCCCCCACCTAAACCTAAAATCCCTCTTGCACGCATGAAGTTATGGAAGTACCAACTGAGTTGTTACAGAAAGGCGGAGGAGCAGTAAGGTGAGGATAAACCCAAAAGTGACTGACTGGTTGCCTCCCAGACACAGGTGAAGTTGAAGAAAACACTTTCTAAAAGCTGCAGGCTATTTCTTTTTTAATAGGTTACAGGGTAGATTTGATTGAAAAGCTCCAGACAAAATATTTTCAAAGGTATGAACATTTTGGATACCAAAATTTAAATCTAATCTTTGTTTCATCATTCAATGACAGAAAGAAGTAAAGGCTTCTTTTATTTTAAGCTAGGCTTAAAGTTAGGCTTCAATTATTCAGACATGATTATCCAGCTGGAAAGAAATTTGTTTTGAAGTTTCCTTCTAATTAAGACCCTATTAATTCTATCTGAAACCACTAACCTAATTTGAACTTAAACATTTAAATTCCATCTCAAGTAGTGACTTGATGCCAATTAGTTAGCTAAAAATGTGGTGGAAAAACAAGGGAAGCTGTGTTACATCAAAATCAACACTGCTTTTATTTCCAGAATTCAACTTAAAAGACACGATTTAACTTACAAAGAACAAACTAAATCCAGATCATTAGCAAAAATATGCTGCAACTGATTTAAATCTGAAGTACTTTTCTGTAAGACAAAATACGTTTACATAAATGTTAACCTGCTTTAAGCAGATTACTGATTTGAAATAGGGACAGGCACAATTGACTAAAAAAGAACATGGCAACTTTTCCACCTGTGAGAAGAACTTCAGCACATCATGTGAATCAAAACCAGATCATACTTCCTCAGTGACCTGCTTTTAAAAGGTAAAGGAGCACAATTAAGCAGTATGACTAATATTTACTAAAATAATTACCTATTTCACCCTTTGAATTTCTAAATTATTTACCTCATGTATCATTTTAATTATTTTTACAGTTCATTCCCAGAGAACCTTGATGCTGAGAAATTAATTAATGGGCACAATAGAAGAACTGTCAGCATTGTTTAAATATAATTTCAGTACTAGCCTCATTTACATGTATCCCTTTATTCTAAGCAGCAGTACTGTTGAATTTTTTGCATGAAATTGTTAGTTCATTAAAAAGAACACAATGTTATCCTTTTCTGCAGATATTCACTGATTATCACATTTGCTGAAATACATGCTCAAGACAATCATTAGAGCTTTTAGCTCATGGATTTCAAACTATAATTGTTTGATTATTTGGCTTTAGCTTTAATAAAAGTTATTAGATTAATACTTCAAAGCAGACCTATGAAAAGTGTTAGCTCACCATTTCACAACCAAAAAAAGTAATTTTAGTAACTGTACATGTATATATCACATATTTATACTGAAAGACAAAATCAAGGCCTAAGTAACAGTATTAAAAAATAATGGTTGCTTATTCCAAATTGTTATCAAATAATAAGAATATGCTTACTGACACACTGCCAACACGTAATTCAAAGACATCCTCTCATTAAGTAGGTTTTAAGCCACATACATCACTTCCAGATAGGGAGGTTCTTGTGCCCTTCTGGACAAAAGTTGATAGTTTGGGTGCAATTAACTCTTATACAAAATATTACTCGTCATTTGATTAAAGCATATTAAACAATCCAACAAAGATATTACTGAATTCTTGTTCAGCAAATAGAAATTCTAAAACCCTCAAATTCCCACTTCTGTAAATTGAGGGAATGACTACATCAATACAATGTTTAGAAGTTTTGTGAAGATTTCTTATTAGATTTTTAACATAAAATGACCATACCAAAACTTGTATGGCCTAAGAAAAAACTATTTTCTTATTAATATTAACAACAAATAAATTTTCAAGCAAACTATTCCAACTATTTTTTCTTTCTTTCAAAAAACATACCGTTAGCACTGAGAATGAAGAAATATGTGTATAACATTCAGTCATATGTTTTCTAATAGGTGGTCTTGTTGACTAAGATGGTAAATGGAAATAACAAGAAGGTATTTAGTAATCAGCATAAAACAATTCCTTCCTTTCCTGTTTTCCAAGTTAATCTTTACAGGCTTAGTCACAACAGAGTCAAGTTCATGACACAGAGTCAAGAACATCATCTAACTCTCTAGCACAGCCATTACAAAGACACTCAAGACACATCACTGGCTGTTTCCATCCCCTTCTCTCATCATTAAACCACATTACATTCTACAAACTAGAAACTAGCAACAAAATCCTTAACTTCTGATCACCAGTATCTGGTTTCTGATCAGCCTGTTGAGGCTGGAAATAGTTGGGACTGGTATTTTCCTCCATTTGCTGGCTGGCAAAAATCTTACTCATGAAAATACTGCTTCCTTGGAGAGCAACACTATCTGAATCAGTCACTGCCTAAGGATGGAAATTTGCCTGAATGTTCAATGTTGCTTCATGATGAAGATCTAATTACACCAAGCTTTTTGTGATCATATAACTGCTTACAACATTCCTTGAACTGCATGCTTCACATTTCATTCGGCTTCTATTAAAACATACTAATAATGACACAGAAGCTAAAGTAGGCAGTTGCTGAATGCAGCAACATCTTGTCTGATTAAAAGAGAGAAAAAACACAACATCTGAAAACATAATTCAGCTGCTCTTCAGCTACGTCCAGCACAGAGGCTCTACAGCAGCGATTGTGCAAAACTGCAGGTTTATAAAAGGGCTGATGTCAAAAGCAACTGAAAAGGCAATGGCATTACTCATTCCAAGTATCTGAAAATTGCTAGTCACTCAATATCACAGCTGGAAATGTTAATAATGCACGAATTTTAATTAAATTCATTAAATACTTGATAGCTATTGCCAGGAGCTTGATCTTATCTGGATGAATAAGACTAGCTGCTTCTTTTGTTAATACAAAAGACTTCCCAAGCTAATCCAAAAAATACTCTTCAGACCACTTCTATCCCCATCCACCAACTGGTTAGCACACAAAGAATTAATAGTGATGATCAGGTGCAGCTTTGCCGAACTGTGATCAGGATGAGAGTACATACAATTGCCTTTATTAGCTTTAGCAAAAATATTTCCCGTGAATAACACTATGGTTCTGAAGATGCTAAATGTCTCCATGGATGCCACACCCTGCCCAGTAGTTAAATATCTTTCAGGACACTGAATCAAGGTAAGCTCTTTGATTTGAATCTTCTTAAGATGCTGGCAATCAACAGCAGAATGATCAAGATAAAGTCTGCACTAATAATAATTCACACTAGACCATTGATTGAAGACAGCAGCATGAAACAAAAGACTCGTGGGAATGGCAACACCCATAGAGTTGCAATCTGCTTTATCAGGGTTCTCCAGATACCTCTGATGCTACTATTCTTACCTTGGAAAACTGAAAGTTCTGTCTTTACCCTGAACAGCCCTGAGCAATTATGAGATCATTACAACAGTAACACTCTCATACTTTTCTCCATCTCAGGTGCATCATACATTAAGCACCAATGCTTTCCTAGCAGCCATTTTGTTAGAAAAGATTCTACAAGAATATCCATTAGCAGTGTAAATGAAAAAAAAAGTGGCAGAATGTGAGGTAAATTTTAAGATATTATCATCTGCATACAACTATATTAATTCTAATATCACCAATAATGCATTGGGGTTTTTTTCTGGAAAACCTTACTCCATCACAGATATGGCACAGGTGAATAACTTGAAAAGATCTTGCTCTACAACAGCTTTTTCCACAGACAGCCTGAGGTAACTTGCTCTGCTTCATGTTTTGCCCATTTGACATGCCATCACCCTTCTGTGAAGTTTAAGTTACTCAAATCTCTTATTGCTGTCAATAAACATGACTTGCTGTTTTCTTTCCATCAGTTTTTGCGAGCAGCTCTCCACTAATACGTGTTGACATTTAAATAACTGAGTCTTCAGTACCAGGAGCTTGAGACAGATGACAAAGAGAACCAGATTGCCCTAATCACTACCTCCAACCTTAAGCAGCTCAAGATAGGAAGACAGCTCTGATCCAAAGAAAAGCTTTCTGGCAGAGTTTTTTTGACTGAACACAGAATCTTCAGCTGAAATTCACAGTTAACATCTACTATAGTACTTCTGCAAACTCCTTAATTGAAAACTATTGACCAAATAATTTAAAAGCACAATACTAGTCCCACTGACACAACCTGGACACTGCATACTGCATTAGATTCCTAAGCATCTCTCCAAATTTCAGAAGTATTTTACAATTTATTTTATTCAAGCCTTTAAAAGAGTGCCTACTGCGGTTATAAGTGACTCTTACTGGATTTATTTTCTACTATTTTAAAATTTAAAAAAATATACTTGCATACAATTTTCTTCAAATCTCTTTTATTAAGTTGTAACAGGCAACAAAAAGACAATCATAAAAAATCATGCTACCAGGCTTCAAGATGAATTTTATCAACAAAATGAATGTGAAAGGAACAAATATGTAGCACAATAACAATTCAGCCTCTAGAAAATTACAACAGAAACTAAACAAATATTATCTACCCAAATTGTGAACTAAAATATTTATCTATTAAAAGATGTACCATCAATACGTAAATGCATTTGTCCTTCAGCTTTATATTTTTCAAATTAATTAAACCAATTTTTCCTACATGATTCTGCTTACAGCAATGAACACTGAAGACCCTGAACTTTTAGACTTTAAAATCTGACTAAAATATATTCCAAAATGGTGGGGAAAAGGATGTAAAGCTGTATGTTCAAGCATAAATTTAAGTCAATGCCAATGTTTTAATATCTTGGAAATAATTTAACCTGTAAATACAACTTTATTTGGTACACAGCTACAAGATTTTTGACACAGCTTACTCATCCTCATCTACTTTGTGTATGTAGTGATTCCTTGATTCCCAAACACCCTAAATCAATATCAAAATGGCAAAGGATATAGAAAAATTAAACTAGATTTAATGCAATTAGATACCTTGCAAAAAAAAGCAAGCAGAGATTTTATGATGATCAGTACTGGCCACCTAATACCATTTTGGAAAACTATTTTCTATACACCTTGTTTTTTAGGGTAGCATTAAAAACTTACTGGTTTGAAATCTCTGCTCTAACAGAATGGTTCTGTGGAAAGATGAAGCTCATCACACACTGACAACACCTGTAGCTCACTCCAAACCAAACAGAGGCAGTACAGTGCTAACAGTGGGAAGAAATGTGCTCCAAACAAGCACTGTGCAACACGAGCTGCAAAATGAAGTAATCAGCTCACATGAAGTTATCCTGAGAGTTCATACACTGAAAAGACTCCCAGAGCCATGCAGAAACTGCTTGTCCAGGTGCAGGGATAGAAACAGCGGTGACCAACAAGCAACTGATTCCAGAAGTTTTACAATTCTCAGGACTAGTGATGAGCTACTGAACATGGATCCTGGCCACTTTTCAAGAATCTGCATTGGCCATGTAACTTTCAGACAGCAAGGACTCTATCAGGAACATTTCTAGGGTTGTTTATTTTTCAGGTTACCTCACTACAGCATGGCCAGCCTTTGAAGGCTGTGAAAAGTCACTGCATCCCTGGGCACTTAAATTATAAACCAAATTAATAATCATTTCTGAAAAGTGACAAGGTGCTGCTACTATGGAAACAGGTGCAAAGGAATGCTTGTCAGCACTGCTCACTGAGAGCCTACAAGGAACTGCAGAGTTCTGTTTCCATAATGGGTACAGGACCAGACACAAAAAGAATTTAAAACAAAAAGGAAAAAAGAAGTCATAGCCCAGTTAGAATAAGAGACACGAAGAA
Source organism: Corapipo altera (assembly GCF_003945725.1). NCBI lineage: Eukaryota > Metazoa > Chordata > Aves > Passeriformes > Pipridae > Corapipo > Corapipo altera. The sequence continues at coordinate 7,267,918 of NW_020884881.1, forward strand.
TACATGCATAATGAAATAAGACTCAATACCAGAGAGGAAGGGGATCTACTAAAACCAAAAACCTCTTTACCACATATCTAATTTACATAGTAGGTATTCAAAGATAATATTAATAATCACACTTAAAAAAAAATACTGTAATCAAACAAAATTTAGTCTGCACTTAAATATTTAACTTCAAAAAGTGATACAGTGTCATGAAACAAAACATATTTCAAATTGTATTTTATGGAAAAATCCAACATTTTTTTTAAAGTTCTTAATTATGAAAATGTTTTATTAAGAAGCAAGTGTTGGCTTGTTTCAAAATTAACCAAGAGTACATCACCTCCAGAAAAACAATTTTTTTCTTAAATACTAAAATGAAGTTAAAACATACCTAAGAGTCAACTTTCCTCTGTCTGTAATTTAAGCTTTAAAAAAGTATCATTAATGAAAGTTGTTTATACCTCTCAGAAAGGACAGATTGATTTGTTTTCCCACTAACACACTGCTTTTCCACAGGTTTGACAAATTACTATGAACAAGAAAAGAATCGCATTAGAAAGAAGAAAAACCTGTTTTTTAACCAACAGGAAGACTATTAGAACTTAAAGCCTCAATCATGAAAATGCTACTATTAGTTTTGTGTAACATTCACAGTGTATAAGAATGTTTTTCAGCAGCATGAGAATTTATTAAAGAATAATCAGAAGACACCTTCTTTTTTGAGCTGATTTGTATTTAATAATTTATAAAAAACTTTCAAAAAAATCTGATCTTTTACAGAAAGGAAAGAAAACAGTACATGATGTCATCTGGAAATTTTCATCCATAACTTTTTGCAAAAGAGGAAAATAATTGACTATATTTAAATGAAAAAGGAGGAAAGCCCAGGCATTTCAAGTGTTATCTCTACTGCCCTATCTACTAGGCCATGTTTTCTCTCCAAAACATTCATTTCTGCCTAGAACACAAAAAAACTGCTGTATGGCTTTTTATATCTATTTAGCTTATTCAAGGTATTATTACTATTTCCTAAGTCACTACATAAAACTTGCATTTTCAATACTATTTATTGTGTTTCATAAAAGTTCCATTAGAAACAAATTCAGAGCAAATATAAGTTGGAGGCATCATTTCCATTTATTACTTTTCATAATGCCTTTTTCATTCAGAGGTATCAACACAATCTACAGAATTATTGCCATTGTTCTCAAAGACAGATAAAGGACAAAAAAACCACAGCATGTAATTACCCTAATCTTTTAAAAACAATGGAATACATATTAAAGGTTATACAGTACAATGTACAGTAATCATATGTATATTTATGATGATCCAGTTTAAGAGTATTGTAAAAGATAATTATACATCTTCAGTTTGTGTGGGTTATATTCCTTTTCAAAAACAGGCACCAGGAGGTCAGGATGATGTCTGCAGAGGAAAAGTGAGATCCTTTAGGAGCTTCCCTTCAGAACAACTGAGGAAGGAAAGTTCCAGGGACCACAGTGAAGATCAGAAGAAAAATTACAGCAAAAAACTGGGGGCCTGCACCAACCAGAGCTAGAAAGACTGATGAGAGGATCAGGAAGCAAACAGAGTTTGATGAAATGAATCCTGCAGAGGTTAGAGAGGGCTCTCAAGTGATTGCTAAGATTCAGAAAGTCATTTCTGAATGACACAGCTACTGCAGTGTTTTGGTTTGGACTGCAAGCATTCTTTTGAAATACATTCTTACTTTCAGTCATGTACTGAATCACGTTTCTCTCCATAGATCCATTCCTATTGCATTATCCTGTTTGCCAGTGCAGACACTCAAAGACAGAAATCGAACCCAAAAGCAAACCCATCCTACAAAGATGCATTGCATAAATGCAGAGTTGCCTACAAACTCCTCTTACTTCTGCTCTCCCATAACAGAAAGAATTTTATTACTAGTAAAGTAAATAATTATTCTAACTTCTACTTAATAAAAAACAACCTTTAAACAATTCAAAAAACCATTTTGGAATGCTTTCAAGTGAAAGAGTTAGCCCACCTCAAAGCTCAGGCCAACCTAAGTTTCTACTGGGCATCCAGGATCTTGTCAGAGGTAGTAGTACATGCAGTTAAGAACTATCCTCTTGCACTTGAAAGTCTGCTTGTAAAGTTTTTTTAATCTCATATTCCACATTACTTATAAGCACAACATTTGATGTCATGTTTTCCCATACACTCCCTCCCTGCAGGAAAAAACAATCAGACACAAAGTATTTTGTTTCAAAAACGTTCAGCCAAACTAAATCACAGTAGAGCCTTCGACTTTATCTCAGTCATCTGCTTCATTTATAAGCAAAGAATGTTCCATGTACTGCAATAAATTCAAAGCCTTCAATCTGTCTCCTGTCATAAGAAAAACAAGAACGTTGCAGTGTAAAAGAAAAACTGTGAATTTCCATTAATTCCTGAAGTGTCCAAACACCTTTTGATTCCAGACTAAAGCAGAATATTATGCCCAATTTCCTCAAATCTGATATTCAGAAATAGAGAACTAATACAGTCACAGCTTCAATTACCATTTAAAAATGAAGATTTCTCAGATCTTGGTAAACATTTATCACATAATTCTTAGCACTCTGAAGTAAAAATGGACACCACCATCTTCCCTCTAAGAAAGGAAAGCATAGCTAATTCAGAATTATTAACACATGCTCTCTTTCATTATGCACTCTAAGAAAGTATGGACATGCACAATTGCTAGTCCAACCTCCAGCAGTAATAGTATTCATCAGTAATCTTCTTGTGAGCCTTTACAATGGCCCTACTACTTGACTTCAATCAGCTGTAAAGCTCTTTTATTCTGTTATCACATCAGTGTGAGGGAATGAATGCCAAGGATTGAATACCCTCCTAAAGGAGAGCAGTCATGCTGATAGAATAGCAACGAGCTTCATCTGACACTGCTCAACACGTTCTTTCACACTCTCACTCTGGCAGAGGAATGCATGCATGACAGAAATAAATATCTCTTGAGTGGGAATGCTAAGAAACATATCTACAGAATAATATACTAAATAGAGCATATCACAGTTTAATAAAAAGAGCTGAAAGTTGATAAAAAGGATGCAATTAATGGAGAACTGGCAGCAGTTGTGTTCCATTTGTTAGAAGAAAAGGATGAGCAGAATAGTTATTCTACTAGTGAGGAAGATTCAGAATTTCAACACAGAACAACTCTTCTAGTAACACTCAATTCTTCTTAAGCACTTTTTATTTTTGCTGATGCAGGGACCTAAGAATAGACATGTCCCTGCTCATTTTAACAAAGTTAAGAAAACATTGTGGTCAGATCAAAAAATCATGATTGTTGATATTTTAAGTAGAATCTGTCTCCTCCCTGTAGAATTTAGTGTTGTGCACATCATTTTAGCCAAAACAAGGGGTTTGGTCTGATACGAAATCTGTACAAATATGTACAAGTATGCCCCCAGAATCTAGACTATCAACAAAGCTATCAGACAAGTCAGGAAGGAGACTGAACCATCATTCATAACTTAATATTGCTTTTAGGATTAACTCAGAGTTTTTTACTTTCACTTGTGTCATTTCAAACACATCATCAACACTCCACCATGAAAGTAAGTTATGCTTTAGCAGGAAAAATAAAAAGTGCATTTTTCAAGCTCAAGTATATGGGTGGATTTTCAGTAATAAATATATTATAAAATGCTTTCCAAAAATTTAAATTTCAATAGCTAGTTATGATAAAGTCCATTTTCTGACCAGCTATGAAGCAGTGTTGCTCCTCCAGAAAGATTATTTCTACTAAATATTTTTAAAATATTTCAATCAAAACTTGTTTTCATCATATGGAAAAACATACATAACACATCTTGTGATATCAAATAGAGTGGCTGAAAGGAAGAAAGACATCAGAAAGTTTGGCAAAGAAAATGATGCAAATAACCTAAGAAAAAATTCTTTTTTAGGACATTCTCTTTTACATCAATACTAGGCTGCAAGTCCGTTAATTCTGTAAATCTTATACATCATAATCACAAAAACAGTGAGTTTATGCTTCTATTTCCTGACAGTCACTAAGACATTCTGATTTTCTCCCATCAGTTAAATGTTTACACTAAAAAGAAACAATTTTCCTTGTATGTGGCCTTATTTAAATTCCTGTGCTGCTCCATAAAGGATGAAGAGGAAGGAGGGTGCTGTAGACTGCGAAATGCCTTTGTGTTCAACCAGAAGCAGATCATTTCAATAGTGCACTACACTCCACAGTGTAGTGGAGTGTCCACTTTAGAGTGAACAGGAATACAGTGAATCTCTCTGCTGTGAAGTATGCCAGCATCAACTCCAGCTTGGAGCAACAGGGGACGACATCTGTGCCTCTCCTCAGGAATAAGGTGTAGATGTGGCAAGTTAATGGGGCTTCTGAACACTGTTTTGAGAACATGAACTGACATCTCAGTGTAGTGGAGATGAAATAAAACTTAATGAGTGACTCAACTGATCACATTTTCTTGAGGAACTACACCGATCCAGTAACATAAACAGCAACTTTCCCAGTAGAAATGTGTTAAATACTTTCCCGCACCTCTCAATCATGCTTGTAAAAAGATCAAAACTCAGGATGGAGCTCTACAAAACACCTTCACCGGTGAAAGTATACAGCTAAAACTGCATCTACAGTGGCGCTAGACCTTAGTATATAGTATTTTGGTGACACCCTTTCCCAATAATGTAAGGAGGAGAAGGCACCAACAGAAATCAGTTAACATTATTTCAATGAACTGGGCTGCACCAAAGGTAGATTGTAACAAGACGTGTTTGACGATCTAAAGACCTCTCAAGGTTGTTAACACACGGTTTTATACTTTAATGAATTTACGGGCATCCGTTTCAGGATTAGGTATGAGATTAGGCTTGCTTTAGCACAGGTATGCATGCTTCCACATATGCTCATCTTCACACTTCCAAGAACTCTTTCTAAATATGAAGAGTTTTCTGATTCAGCATTTATTTGCACTTCTGAAAACAATGAAGCAGAATAAGGGCAAGACAAAGAAAAAAAAATTACCGCATTGGTGAGTAAAAACATTTAATGAAGATTTACCTCTACAAAGTCTACTTTTCTACTGATACTAGCAGAATTTTTGGAAATGACACCAGGAAAAAATATTTATAGCAACAAGCTGATTAATCTGAAAAAAAGCTAAGGTGATAAAATGCATGGAGTAGCTTAAATCATAAAAATATGCGCTCAAACAGATCTAAAAGAAAACAGATACTCATTACATTTTAATACCAAAATGAGTAATTGCTAAATTCCTCATTAAAAAGTCCTTTGCAAGACTTATTTACTAGAAAAAAGTACCTGCAGCATTACTCTGACTATGCATAATTTTCTGTTAATTATCTACATTTAACATTATGATGGAAAACCTAATAATGTGGTATTTAGTACTTATATAAAGGAACAAACTGGCAGAAAAACGAATTCAGAATGGTTTTAAATGATGCAAAAAGATAAAAGAATTTCCCTAGCTTCCCTTGATTTACCAAACAGTTATTTGAAGGATCAAAGTATGCTAAAACAACTGTTTTATTTAGAAATCTTAAAAACAAGACAACACGTTTCTCCTACACTTTGTTCTCCCCACTCCATCCCTGCTCCCCTGCTGAAGGAATAACATTAGGCTTTGTCAGTGTTGTTAAACAATATAAATGTCTTGTAAATAGTGTAAAGTTATCATGTTTAAAGTTAAAGAAATATTTATTCCCAAATACATGCACTCCTGGCATATAGAACTGATATTAATGTTTTGTGAAGAACAAAATGCTTCTGATATGAAGAATGTGGAACTAAATAAGATAAATAATGAAAAACTGGATTACTGGAAACATTGGATATCAAAACGGATGCTTCCCTGACACCAGGAAAAGGAAGCAGTAAAGACAGAAGGAGATGAACAAAAAGCAGCCCTTGTCTCTGTGAGCAATATTAACACATGAAAGAAGCCACTTTTTACTTTAAGTTCATTAACACAAAAAAGTCTACCTATCACAATCCCATTAAAAATAAGAGTTTTGACGAATAATTGTTTAAAGGCTTTCTTGGCTTATGTAGAAGATAAAGATACACTTTTCCTATGATATAAATTAGATTTTATGTAAAATATTTGTATCGATTTTTTTCTTTACACTTCTCTTTTCTCATTTATTTGTCAGCAAATCAAGCAACCTGCTGAACTGGACTGAATGAAGAGGCCAGCTCTCCTCTCAGCTCTCTTCATATTTGGAGACCAAACACGGAAGTTAAATTTTCCTTCTGTGTTATATTGCCAAGTGCTCAAACAAAATGTACATGGAAAGAAGAGCAGAAAATGTATTTGAAAAATAAAGTATGACACATTCAAGAATATTGCTTTTAAACAAAACAAATTTACATAGAAAACAAAGGTACTGATATCTAACAAATCAACATGTTACTTTTTTCTATTTAAATACATAAATTAGTAGAAAAATTCATTATCGATATTGTAAGCTAAAAAAATTGTGAAGGAAGAAGTGCTGCCTAATTTTGCATGTTGACTTTGCATTTCTTAGACCCTAAATGAAAAATAAAACATTCCAACCACAATGAGGTTATGAAGAAACAGTGACCTTGTAGAAAAAAGACATTCTTCTATCACGTGGAGTTTGTAAAAAATTGTTAAAAATAATATCTTCTTCAACCTTTCTAACCTAAACATCTTGTATTATGTGGAAAATATCCAAATGTTATCAACAGAGCTTCAGTGTCCCAGTATGGCTACTCTAAAAGAACCTAGGTTGAATACCTTGTGTTTGACAGCAAGGGAAAATTCAAGGAAGGGTAAGCTTTAGGTAACTTCCTCCCATCCTCTGGTATCTTAGCACAGAGATATCTCAAACCAGATACTGGAATCTGATTCAATTCTTAATGATAGATTTTTCTCCCACAAGTTTGCTCAGTCACTTTTGAATCCCCATAATGTTCAGGACCCACAGAGCGTTATGGTAAAGAAATCGACAATTAAACTGTGTGCTGTGTAAAGAACTATCTTAGGTTTGGACCTGACACCTATTTTTAAATGTGACTTTTCCCTATGTCACATGTACTTTGTACATCTGTGATGCATTACCCTCTCAACCTTTCTTCCTCCAGGCTAAGGAGTCTTCAAAGGAGCATTTTCACTCATTCTTGGCTTCCTCAACCCTGACCCTGTTCCATAGAAACACCACAGATTTATATAACAGCAATTTTAGGGTCTCTTTCATTCTCCACTCTAATATTTTCATAGAAGTATTATGACCTCCAGTCCTTGTTCCTAAGTGGCAATGCACAGCTCGTGGTTAAAGATTATATAGCAAAACATAATTTCCTTTTTCTCCCCAGATCTTTCCATGACACTTAGCATTTACATGAATGGGAATTTCACGTGCCATTGTATCACTGTCACTTCATCTCTGGTCCTTCTGCTTTTCTAGGTTCGTAAGTTCAGTTCTATGCTTATTCTGAACATACTGTTACCAGCTGCAGGCTTTCCTATCCTGTAATTCATCTTCCTTTCCTGATCACTTGTGATGATACTAAATAATTACATGTTCAAAATTAAATATGTAATGTTTACATAATGCATGTACAAATAGCACACATAGGAAAAATACACAGACATCTGCAGTGCTTTCTGTTCCTCAACCTAAAAATTGTATTTTGATCTGAAAACTTTCTATTCGTTATACTACCAAATACTATTCATTTGTTCAGATATGAAATAAAGGAAAATCTGTTTATTTCAACTTCATCTACTGTGCATTTGGAAGTTAACTGAATGGCCTTTTATATTTTTAATCAACAGAGTGAGCCCCTTCACAGTGAAAAAAGAATATCGTTATATCAAAATATATCTTTCCACTAATACCTCCCAGAGGCTTGCAGTCTTCTCTGAATTGATAACTATTCAACAACTGTATTATGTCAAAATTGATAACAAAAAAAAAAGGTTCACCAAAGTATCCTGAAATGTCTTTAGTTGGGTTTTTTAAACCTTGTAATCTGCTCAGCAACAGTAATATTTCTGTGCAACTTATCTCCAATTTCACAGTTTAATAATAAAGCACCACAACTATTAATGTTTCCTCTCTGCTCAGTCTCTGAAGTAATACAAGGCAACAAAAAGTAATGACAGAGTTAAAATAACAATGTATACTAGGATAAAATGACACTTAGACAACTCTCTCTTTTACCTTTTAATTTTTCCACTTCATTGAAATCCTCAATCCAGCTGCAATAATTTTTTTCAATGTAAGTAGATTTACCAATTAAAAATAAATCTAGTTACAGTTTCCTGAATTCTAATATCAAAAATATCTAACAAAAGATGACACTAGACTTGAGGACTTTCAGAAACATAGCAAGAAGACATTTTAAATAGTTTTGCTGTAGTTAATCTTTAAACATAACTATCTGAGACAATGTTATAAGTGCTGTTACTATTTCTAGTTGCTTCCAGATGACAAAGTTTTCTGAAATCCTTACCAAACTCCTCTAAAAAAAAAAAATCTCAGTTTTAGTCAGTGGGAAAAAAAAATCACATAAAAATCAGAAATAAACCTCTTATGATGAATCTCTGTTTTAAAATATGTATTAATCTGCAGATTAAAAGAACATCACACAGGAAGACAACGTGGGCTTTGTATGAATCATTACTAATCAGCTATCCCCAAAAAGGAAAGTATCTTTGATTGAAATGCTATATTAAAAAGTCTAGAATCTATGTACTTTGGTTCTTTATAAAGTATCAGTATATTTTAATTACTGTTGATGAGCAATTGGCATAGGTTTTCCTGTTCATTACTCACAGTTGTGTATCAGCTTGACAGTTAAATCTTTGTTAATATCCTCATTTCTAAATCTTTTGTGTGATCAATGCTTACTTTCTGCTAAGAAAATGGCACAAACCACAAATTCAAACGTTTAATGGATTTATGAAGAAGAATATTGTAAGAAGGACTATTTTGACAGTTTGATTAACACAATCAGTTTCAACAACATATGTCATCCTTAAAAATACAGGTACTGCAACTTTCTTAGTGGATGCTACTGCATTTAAATTGAAAACCACAGTTTTCCAGTGGTAATTTCCATGGAAAACAAACTGAAACACACTGAATGGCATTTGATGATGGCATTTATAAACACATACTTCTCACAAAAGTATAAGTCAAAAAGAAATGAAGCACAGCTACCTGTGTGTTTGCTTCTGAAGATGTAATTATATTTTAAAAATGTACAAGAAATCTGTAACTACTTTGCATATATGGAAAACAACATGACAATTTCTGAAATTATTGAGCTAAACAGAAAAAGATTACTAAGACACAAATTGAAAAATTTATAAAAGGCAGGTCCTGCTTGACTAACCTGAGCTCTTTCTATGACAATGCGACCTATTGGGCTAGGTTCTGATTTATGGTTGCACAAATAAATGATGAATTTTATGTTGTATAATGATACCCACTGGTTCTACCTTGATACAGCAACGTCAGATCATCTAAATATATGTCAGCTTTTCTTAACCAAGCACAAATAGCCTGAAATGGTTATTGTAGAAATGTGCACAGCTTCTACATTTTTTCAACAGATGTTGAAGATGCACTGAGTAACCTTAGCTACAGACTAAGAACCATTCAACAGTCTGCAGTGATCTCTATATAATAAAGTGCCTACTTAATCCAGGACTATGTGAGATGGATCAAATAGGGTTATCTGAAAGTTTATGCTTGCATTTACCTTAGAAAGTAACTGAAGGCAATAGGAGATGATGGGAAGATCAAAGCAAGTTGGGCTGAGGTTTCTACAGGATATTGCCTATAAGCACCTACAAGTACAAACCTGTGTAACTAGCTGCATGGCTATTAACACCACATTGTTCAAAAAAGCTGGAAGTTCTCATTTCCATGACCATAAAAATGTATCTTTAAAACAATAGCTTAATGGTTCTAGAGAGAAAAAACATTTTTTATTTCAAGGGGAAGAGGAAAAAAACCCGGAAAATATGAAAGCTGCAGTTAGAGGACTTGGAAACAAAGGTAGAAAGGTTGGTGAATTGTCAGTGCTGATTAAGACAGTGGAGAAATAATAGCTAGCCTGGGTGAAATTAAAGCATTGTGAAGTTCTGCAAGTGGAATGAAATCACAGTAATCAACTAAATACAAGTATTCTTTATTAGTCTGCTAAAAGGGCTGAACTATTCTTAGTGTTATAATATTCAACCTTTCAAAATAATAGTAGCTAAATTCAGCACACTATAAACATCAGTGAAAACATCAACTTCAAATTACCAGTTTTGGAGTGTTCAACCAGAGGCACTTAAGAGAAAAACAAAGTATGATTTTTTTAACTCATTTCACAAGTTACCTTCAAATTAAGTTCCCAAAGGCATTTTTTGCAACCTCTGTCAGCATACATGAATGAGAAGCTTGTGCCATTGGTAAAATGCAATTCAACTGCTATCTGATTGTATGAACTCCATATTTCTCAAACATCAGGGTTAATACAAACTGAGAAAGCTATATAAGGCACATGATTCTTTTCTACAATAAACTTTTTTATTAAATAAAAATCAAGTACTATTTTTCCCTCTCTACTGCGAAAACACACAGTTCCAGAATTTAACCCACATACCTCTAGCCTGAATAGAAATTTATCATCCTTCAATTACCACCAGTCATGGCTTTCAAAAACAAAGGCAGATGTGGAGTCACCATCTCTGAAAAGATGTTTCCCACAACAGCTATTTTCACATGGTAAGCTCTTTCATTGTTCACAAAGTCACCACAGTATCGCAGAACAGTAATGATGCTCAAGTTGTGACTCAGGGATTATCCTTAGTCTTGAGTGAGCATTTTAGAGAAACTTGATTTTTAGCTTCACTTAAAGATATTACTACCGTGTGGAACACTACTGAAGACAACTGAGTTGCCTGAAATGAATCTTACCCACTGACTCCCATGTACAAGTTTGGTAACTGCTTTATTAAACACACAGTGAAAATGGATTATTGTAGCCAAAAAAGTTGAATATAGAAATGAGTGTTTGTTCATAGACATATGTTTACAAATAGAAAAATAGACTAGACAAAATTTAAAACAGAAGACAGATGTATCAAATTAATTCACTAATTTAAAATATGCAGGTATTATTAGTAATAACTGATTTGTATCCTTAATCAGAATAACCAGCAGAACAACGACATATTTCTCAAATTGTACTTTCATGTTATATACTCTGTTCAGAGATCTGAATAGTCAGGACAACTTACTTTGTGAACCAGTGTCCACCTAAAGATTCCCATGCTGAAATTTTTTGTTGTTTCTAAATTAGTCTTAATAGGTAAAGGTGGCAAACATTCAGTGGAATAATGCTTATTAAAGACAGTTCAGAGGGCAGCTGAAATCAGATTTAATTTGAAAAGCACTGTCCATTTCTGATGCCACATTAGGCATCACTTTAGAATCTCTTCATATTCACCTACATACTGCAGCATGTGTATCATTATTTCAGTTTCACACTATAATTAATTCCAACTAAGCACAGAACAGCCAAAATTTAGCACAGATTTATATACACTTTGAAATAGTTGGGAGGTTTTTGATAGTCATTCCCAAGCTACTGCTGGGAGAAAAGAAACTAAATTGGGAAAACCACATGAATACTTACGAAGAAAAATGGCAAGAAAATGAAGGAACTGAATGATGGAAGATCTGAGTAATGACAGAAGAAAAAAATTACATATTCTATCTGATTTAAAGGGATTCATATTATTCTTATTAGACAAAAGTTCAAAACAAGAATAAGAATTGAGCTTTTTGAAATTCTGTGAGAGGAAAGTACAGCACAGATTGTCTGGAAAATGTAAGAGAAAAATATGTTAAACAAAAAAATCCTATGCTGTATCTACTACAAAAAGTTACAAAATAAGAGAAGCAAGAGCTTTATTCAGGAAAAGAGGAATTCTTGGTATCAGTAATTGTCATCAGCTATCTAGGGAGAACTGTCATTCAGATGCTCTGAAATGCATATCTTAACTAAGGAAGACAGGTCAGGGGGAAAAAAAAGTAGATATGCAAATCATCAGCACAAGCTGACAGTGAAGTTGTAAGAAAGTCTCAGATCACCCATGAATAGGATGGAGAAGGAAAAGTGAAAAAGAACCAAGAACCCCTGTGAGACTGGAAGAAAGGGCAGAACTGCTCTCAAAATAGACAGTCAAGGACAATGCAAGTGGCAGAGTAAAGCACAAAACTGTCATGTATCAGGAAAACAAGAAAGGCCAGAATATTAAAGAAGCAGTGATCATTACTAGGAGCTAAAGCTCTGGAGAGACAAAAGAAGATAAGACTCTTAATATTTCATGTAGTTCTAATGAAGTTATGCATTCCAGAAACAAACAGTAATTATATCAATTTCATAATCTCTCTACAAGTACCTATGCCACTATAAAGAAGCTATTTTTACTGGATTTTACTGGACTTGTTGAAACATAGCTTGTCCTTTGTCCTCCCTCCCTGCCCCTCCAAGGTTGTGTCTGAATTTAGGTATTATGTCTTATACAATGACAAAGACTTAAAATTATCTTGAAAGCTTAACAGATTTTCTGTGCAGGCTGTGTTAGCTATGGATGCTTTAATAAACTCGAAACAAAGAACCAGAGAACTGTACAATGTTAGAACTTATTTACGTTTGTTCAGGTTTTACAACAACAAGACATCAGAAAGAAAAGGAAAAAATCAAATGGAAGTCATGGTTTAGTTGTTAGCGTTCACCTCTATGAACACCAATTCAGTCTTAATAATGTAATGTAGTAATGTAGTCTTAAGACATGTCAGTAAAGCTGATGAGAGGAAGGAGTAGCTCCATCCTGCATTGCAGGGGTGCCCTGCAAAGTTCCTATTGTGCTCAGCTCCTTCCCTTGGGAATTGTGACTTACACACTGATTCCACAGACCTGCTCACAACCTACACTGGGGAGTCCCTGCATCCATGACACAAACAGGAGCAAAACCAGAATGCAATAGTATTGTGTACACTAACTCTCATGTTTAAAGAACAGTAGGGGTATAAGAAGAAAACCCATAACCAGAAAGCTCCAAGAAGTTTCAGATAAGAAAGCTTGTAATGCAGTGTTCCCCTTGTTTCTTTCTTTTTTTCTTTTTCTTTCTTTTTTTTTTTTAAGTATACCTAAAGGCAGAAAAAATGAAACAAGCAAGCATAACTTACACTGGATGAATTTTTACTGAACATCCTACAAAGACAGTGGCAATTATTTTACTATATTGTATTAAATAATGCTTACAATACATCTGATTTTTTTTCAGTAGTGGTTAAGATCTAATAACAACAATCTGTTTTTAAAGTAATGAAGGAAGCTTACTCTCCTTTCTATTAGAGAAATCCATGTGTTTGTAAAAGCCATGCAGCTGAGAGCAGTCAGTAGCTTGGATCTGAGCTGCTTCATGCATCATCAAAGGTATTTTTTATCAACAGTGAACCAGTTTGCCATAAACAACTGCCACAAAGACAAACTTACAGTTATCTACTACTACAGACATCCTTTGGCTACAGAATTTTTATTGTGCACAGCTAAAATTAAAAAATCTCTTTGACTTCTGCATACTAATTTTAGATTACTGTATTGGTAGTTCATAATGAAATTTAATAACTGAAAATAAACAGCATATTACACAGACACTGGAGCAATATTCTTAAGATAAAACAGGAATAACTGAAGTAAAACACGTTACAACATTTAGAATACTGTATGTAAAGAATGACCTACTTTTCAGAAGTACTGCAGATCCGTGTGACAAAGACTATAAAAGTAACAGAATTAAATTCCAATAGAGTCATATCTGGTAGTGATACTTTGGAAGATGGTCATTCAGAGGACTCAAGTCCTGAGAGAATACCTACTCAATCAGTAGAAAGCATGGAGTACCATTTTCAGAGAACAATTCAAGAGCAGCTGAAACAATAGTCAAAGAAGATTGAAATCTGACACTAACTAGCCTACTTCACTAAACATCTGGGATAACCATAAAGCACATTAACAAAGCAAAAGTGTACAAAGCTTTTTCAATGAGGTTTTAGTATTTCTTTCTTACACTAAGTGTATTTCTCCCTTTATTGCCATTTTATTAACAAGGTACCCTGAATACAAAATCAATTAATCTAGAAAGTGACATCCTATTTGCATTAGGAGCACTAACAAAGGAGTTTCCTCATTGAAGAGCCATCAAAGAGCCTCTTTTTTTAGAGGTATAGGAAAATAAATTTATAAATAGATCAAACAATAAGTTTAATGAACATTTGGAGTAATTTATTTGTCATCTAATAGAAAGTCATTTAATGCCACATTGAACTCAATAAAATCACAGAATGACAGAATAGGTAAGGTTGGAAGGGACCACAGTGGGTCACCTGGTCCAACTGCTCTGCTCAAGGAGGTTCATCCGAGAGCACACGGTACAGGATTGTATCCAGAAGGTTCTTGAATATCTCCAGTGAGGGAGACTCCACAACCTCCCTGGGCAATCTGTTCCAGTGTGTGGTCACCCACATAGTAAAGAAGTTCTTCCTCATGTTCAGGTGGAACTTCCTGCTCATCAGTTTCTCCCCATTACCTCTTGTCCTATTGCTTTGCAATACTGAGAAAAGCCTGGCTCCATCCACTTGGTACCTTCCTTTCCAATACTTGTAGGCATTGATGAGGTCCCCTCTCAGTTGTCTCTTCTCAAGGCTGAACAGGTCCAGCTCCCTCAGCTTTTCTTCCTAAGAGAGATGCTCCAGACTCTTAATCATTTTCATAGCCCCTCACTGGACCCGCTCCAGGAGCTCCAGGTGTCTTGTACTGAGAAGCCCAGAACTGGACACAGCACTCCAGGTGCAGCCTCACTAGGGTTGAGTAGATGGGTAGGATCACCTCCCTCAACCTGCTGGCAATGTTCTTCCTAATGCAGCCCAGGATACCACTGGCCTTCTTGGCCACAAGGACATTGGACACAGACAACTTGTTGTCCACCAGGACCCCCAGGTCCTGCTCCACAAAGCTGCTTTCCAGCAGGTCAGTCCCCAGCCTGTCCTGGTGCATAAATGTCTTGTATTTGAATGGTGTTGGGTAACACTTCACCTCTACACCAGCATTCTTCCTCTGACAATTAGCTGATTTGCCTATAATGTGAGGTAGTGGGGCCAAATTCTTTTGTTCGCATCTCCACATCAAGAGGAGATGTGGCTATGCAAAATCCTCTCCACGTATGCAGACTTCCTCCAGAATGGAAAAAAGAAATAAACCATGTACAAAGACAGCATTATGAAAAATTTCCTAACAATGGAGTTTCATAGCTGCTTTAGGAAAAATAAGCTTAGGCTCACCACCTTCCATGTACTTAGGTGATTTCATTTATGCCACCATAAAGAGTTACACAGTCATATAAGGAGACAGATCATTAAACTCATCTAGATGAAAATTTACCCAACAGAAAATTATATCATCTGAAAGCAACAGTGAAATTACTACAAAGATGGACAGTTCAGCATGCCAGGAAACCTCTGACAGCTCACTCATCAGAAAGACATTCACCTTTGCCATTCTAGATGATTCAGCACATTGTGGGGCAGGAAAGCATGAGATCAGTGTAAGGAAATTTGTAGCAATGAACAACAGCATACGTGGAAGCAAAGGCAAAAAATGTGTTAATGATTGCTTCATTTAGATGTCTGAAGTACAAAATGAGGACAAACACATGCAAGAAAACCCTTTTTAAAAAGTATGTTATATATTCTCAGTTCCTGACTTCCCAGTCTGCATAGGCAAAACAGAAGTGAAGCAGCTACTCTTAATACACACTCATTTAACTTATGTCTAATATAAATCACTTAAGTGGGAAAGGACCTCCCAAGATCCTAATAACCTGCTAAAGAAGAGTCACCTAGACAGGGTTGTCTACAACCATGTCCAGCTGGCATCTGAATATCTCCAAGGATGGAAACCCCATAAATTAGGCAACCTACGGCAGTGTTTGATGATCTTCACAGGACAAAAGTGTTTTGTTGTGTTCACATAGAATTCTATGTGTTTCAATTTGTGCCCACTATTTCTTATCCTCTCACCAGGCACTGCTGAGAACTTTTAAAAATACAAACATAATCCAGAGACTAAGGGAATACATGGGGAATAGAGATACCAATTTTAAAAATACCTTTGAAATTACAGAAAAGTGTTAGGAAAGTCTGATGTGTATCCAAAAGACGCACAAAATTAAAGAGCATATGGATGTGAGAAAGGTAATCTTCCTTTCTGTCTTCTTGTATAGCAACACAATTCTCTTTCAGACTTCAGTCTTTAAGAACAATATCAATTTTAGTAAAGCCTTACTCTAGAAACACCGACTACACTGAAGTAGCTAACGAGTAAAACAAACTATTTTCTAGACTGTATCTAGCATCCTACTAGCATTCTACATTCATTCATCAAGACCCTGATCAGTAAAGCACTTGAGAGTACATGCTTAAATAATGAAATTCATGGGTTGCTCTATGGAAGTCAATGAGATCATTCACATTCTTTAAGCTAAGCATAAGAGAAGTACTTTCAACCCCTCTGCATTCACAATCAACTTCCATTTAATCACAGAAAAATTAACATCTATTTGAACAGCACGGGAAGCTACCTTTAAGAACTCGAACCTAGAAAAACCTACAGGCTTTCCTATGCATACCACTGAGTTTTGGTTTTGTATGGTTTTTGCATGTCTAAATACCTTCCTCCTGGGACAGCATAGGCACACAACTTTTTCCTTCTTTCATTTTCCACACTGAACCTTTCCTGATGTCAATGAATGCTACTAAAGAAAACCAGACAAAAACTGGCAATACATGAACATATTTGGAATCCACACTTACATCAAAACAGTTGATCTAGCGATAAAGAATGTCATGTCATTAAAAGCCCTGTAGAATATTATGAAAGGAATTTTAACTCACTTTTCACAGAAACTCAGAGAGCTTCCATTTTGAGACAAAGACTTCTAAATTTAAGAGTCTACAAGCATGCTATGTACTTAAGCTACACAGGTAATAAAGATGCAGTGAGTATGTTCAGTGCAGCCTAAAAAGGGATTCAGCTGACCAGCCACTCTAAACAATCAATCTCATAAATCACTCTAAATCTCTCTCTAGGCTCCTCTGAGTTTATTTATTAGGTGAAGCTTAGATACCTAATACAGCAATGAACACACATAAACTTACAATAAGACACCTATGTTTTTGCATTTTTATCTCAAACTGAACCCCACCCTGGTAAGCCCCCAGATAGGAAGGCCAGAGACTAGGAATTTGAACTAGTTCTAGATATGTCAGACCTCTAAATACAGAAATTCCCATGGACTCGCAAGAAATATGCAAACCCATTCAAAGGTATGCATTTGTGCTAGATAACAATTTCAACTTTTATGGGGAGTCATATTTAAGCATCTCACAGAGGCAGCTACTGTCAGTTTTATAATTGCTAGTGTAAGTGCTAGTGCAACTGCAGATCACAGTTTGGAATCTGAATGGGAATACTGCTCTGTCCAAGAACGTGGTCCAGTGCAAAATCAGAACCCCCTTAGTCTGCTTTCACTGAGAATTTGGGAACCCTGTCTCTCCATAAGAAACTACAAAATAAATAGGAACAACTAACAAACTAGACTTAGATGATCAACAAAAGAGTACAAATAGTATATACATATCGTTATAATTCTACAAATACCATTTGGTTTTTATCTGTTCTAGGAGAAAACCTCAGGTTGATATTCATATATCAATGTGAATGAGTGTATTTTAGTGTCACACCGAAAAGCTGAATTATTCCTTAAGAAACTTGAGTTTTCTCCATTGTGCACATAATCCTTAGGCATGTTAAAGACCCTACATAAAGTTATATATATATATATATACAGTTAAAAGATAAAGCAGTGTGGTTCTTTTTTGGACTAACACTCTTACCTTCTTTGAGTTTTCCATTATTCCAGATTGCAGTTAGCACAGAATAAACAATAAGAGGTCATTGACTTCAGTGCTATACCACTGAAAAACAATTGCCTGCCACAATAAATTCCTAATGAGCACAACTCTTGCCATTGGAAGGTTGCCCAGGCAACAAAGTTATCTCGGAAGGTAACTATCCATGTGGTAGAAGGTGATGACAGTGAGTTTCCTGACAAAGATTTGAAGCATATAAAAACTTTTCAATTGCTCAAGTTGAATGGAAGCTTTATGTAGCAGGAGTGTATTGACACAAGAAAAAATACTTGCTGAATACAAAAGGATCAAGAATCTTCCAAAGGTATGCAGAGTTAGACTAAGGATGTTATATTAAAACAAGAACATGTTTAGATTGCCAGTCTTGCAATCTTTTCACAACTTCTTATTGTTTCAAATAACTAAATTTGATTTAAATCATACTTTTACATTTACTTCTAAAGAGAACAATACGAAAAGGTGTTCTTGAATTACAATGAAAGAAGGTGAGATCAAGGCTGGGCTCAGTAGACAGTAGGATGGTGAATTCCAGCTCCCAGGAAGGAAGCTAAAAAAAATTCCCAAGAGAAGACAAGAGGTGGCAGAATCAAAGGGTGAGGCATGACCTGAGTACAGGCTCCAGAGGATGTTGTTGCTTTTTAATCAAGGAGCTGGTTTCTCTTACAATATATGGCAGGTGGACAAGAAGTGTCACTACCAAGTGATACAGTATTTTTAACTTTATATCCTAAGAAAATCAAACTTTTATGTTCACATTTTACATCTGTCAGAAAAGGTTACATCCCACTATGTCTGCCTCCTCTACTCCCCCACATTTAACCTACCGGCCAGTTTCAGTCAAAATGACAAATGCCTAGAAATCTGAAAGACATGATCCTACCCACGTGTTAGTAATTGGATATTACATACTCAGATATCCAGACACTTCTAACAAGGTCACTAAGCAAGATTCTAAAAGAAGTTATTGTCAAACAAGAGAGAAAGTGTCCATGAATTAAAACGACAAAATTAACAGAATAGGATCCATGTTGCTCACTAGAATACCAGGTGGTCTTGAAAAAGACTAGTTTGGTAGAGACGCAAAATTATTCAGGATAGTTTTTACTGGTAAAAAATAAAGTTGGTTGCAAAAAAGTTACAGAAAGCTGTTGTGTCACTGAACCATGAAATGGCAAATGAAATTCAGTCTGGATATACACAGAGGTAAAAACACTGATAGATATATAATAAATTTTGCAACTAGCAGAAGATGGGAGGGTATATACCTTCCACATTCTTCTGTTCTCACTCTAAATGCTTGGTTTTGTCCACTTAACCTAACCTAGTTCAAGGATCTTTATGGTCCAAACCACGCTTTCTATTAAAAAAAAATAAAAAAACCAGACCACTGGAACAGTGAGAGCTCTTAGGCTCTCTATATTCCTGGTCATGGAAAATTAAATCTGCTTTCAGTAGATGTATTTTGAGTCTCTTGTCTCAGATGGTTTAAGGCTTTGATTGAGACCAGAGTAGTAATAATGTCTTTCTTTTATAGATTCTACAGTGTCTGTTGAGAAATGCACTCCAATTCCAACTTTAATTGATTTTTTTTTTTAAATGAGTACTAAACACAAGACAACTACTGGAAAACAGATTTAAATCATCCTCATGTTCAAGGAATGAAAATTTCTGACTGAGTCTATATAAAAAAATAGAAACATGGGAAAAAAACTATAACTGCATTTTTGCACACTTCTTAAATTCCAATGACTCATGACCAGACAAAAATCATTATTCTGTATAATATTTTCCCCCCTCTTTATTTCTTTCTTTTTGTTTGTTTGTTTGGGGTGGGGGAAGGGGGAGCAAGAGGTAGTGGTGTTAATTTCTGTAACCAAACTTTTATTTTAATAATTCCATGGAGTTGCACAGGGAATTATTAAAAAAAGTTGCACTTTTCCATCTGGATAAAGAGAAACCCTTGCTTCTGCAGTTTTTTATAAGCTTCAATAAGATTTATGGGTTCTCAGCACTTCTGGAAGATAGTGCCAATATTATTTATTGAAATATATTATTTAAAAAATATTATATATTAAAACATAAAATTAGATTTTAAACAAAATCCACTTGATCAAAAGGTAGTAATGAGCTACATAAATGATACCAACAAATAAATGAGAAACAAGTATGTCTGTTACCATATTGGCCATTAGAGTATATGAGGTCCAACATGAGTTTCATGACAATAAAAATGAATACTAAGTCAGAAAGAGGAAAAATACACTTCAGTCCTCCTTGAAGAAGGAAAGAATATAAATGGCTGGTCAATTACATGTGATAATACTTGTTCTAACTGAGAAAAAAAAATTAATAACGTTCATCTTGGACAAACAAAGCATCAGTCTCCTGGATTAAGAAGAAATAATAAATTTCAAGGAGAAAAAAAAAATTTTCTGAACTCATCTGCAGGAGTTCAGGAGGAAAGATATAAGCCAGCAGGCTCCACCAGCAATGGGTGCTCCCTATTGAAGTGTGTCTAATGTATGCAACCTGAGAAATGTACTATCTACCAAAAAGTAAACTCTTCCTAGGAAAGATGGTAAATAAGGACAAGCAATCATTCTGATCTAACACTAGGGCTGCAATCATAGCTGTTCTCTCTCATCCTCTCTCCCTTGCACTGGTTGTGGTACTCAGCAGCTTCCTCACTTTGCTAATCTGAAGAAAAGCTCCCCCCCAAGGAGCTGAGGGGAACAGAAACTAGGAGAAAAACCTATTTCAGCAGTGAGACAGTAAATCAACTCACCAATACTGTCAAATTCTGCCAGTGTTATTATTTGCTTTTTCCTACACTTTTTCTAAATCTTTGTAACTGTTTTGCATTTTACATGGTACAATTATATAAATATGCTTTAATTGGCACTTATTTTACATGGTAAGCCTTACGGTGTCTTGATAACACTTAAGTTTTCCTCACACAAGAACAAGACAAAGCTGCAAAGCAGGACAGCAGGGCCCTGTAAACCGTACCTATCTCATTGCCTGGTTTTGTGTATCCAATGAGTCTAAGTGTGTGACTCATGGCAGCTGTATCAGCCTACTTACTGGTGAGCTGGCAATACAGCAGTCAGCTAAACAGTACTAAACAAAAAGACTTCATGGCAGGTGAAAATATTATGCTGTAAATTTTAACTCTAAACAGCCACACAGCATATGATACCACATATTTAATACAGATAGTTGCTACTTTTTTTCATTTTTCCTGTTATTTTTTTTTCTCTGCAAGTTTTTAGCCATGGAACCTGTGCCAGTGTCTCTTCTGAAAATTTAGTACTACTGATAGAGTGAGTTACAGAGAGAAATCACTGCATGGAGGACAGCACAAAAAGGTAATTTATGCAAGAACATCAGATCAGAAGGAAAATACTTTAATGAAAAAATACATGCACTTCATTCTACAGGAAAAGTAAATAAAATGAAGTACTTATATGCCTATGAAAATGCTTATCCTATTGAAAACACCAGTCAGCATAACGCCATGTTATCTTGTATCAGGATGATTTGATGGCATTGTTAGAGACTTCCTTCCAGCTGCAAACTGTCTACAAATCAAATGTAGTTTTGAACTCAATATTAAAGCAGTTTAAAAATGCTGATAGTTAAAACTGAACACTGTTCTGCTCTAAGTATTGTATACAACCACTGACATTCAAGTGCTGTAGTGCCATTTCCAGTCAAAAATGAAAAGCTCAGAATGGATGCCACCACTGTAATGGCATTGTTTTCTCCCCCCCAGCACAGGAGTATATAGCTACATAAACACAGCGGATCTCAAAAGTGCCTGAAGGGCAACACACATTTTAAGAAATAAAGAAAAATGAAAACTTGATGCAAACGTCAATAAAATGTCTTAGTCTGAAGCAAGGATACTTTTAAGGCTTTGATGGACAACATTTAAAATATTTATTTAGAGTAGGACAGCGTAAATGCTGAGCATTGAGACATCTCCACCTTTTCTAATACAGTATGTTGAATCTTAAGTTACAAGCTCACAGAAGTCAGTCTCATATAGCAAAGTAATCTTTAAAATAGTGTCAAAACATCCTTCTGGCAAGGAACAAATATAAAACTAACTTGCATTTTCTAAGTCCATAGAAATATGTTAAACGCTTATATCTCATGAATAATTCAGCTGCCATGCTACTTTATTTTACCAATCCTATGTCAAAAAGGATGATAAAGTATAAGATTAAAAGGCAAAATATAATAAAAGATAAAACTGAGGTCCTATGTTACATTATTTTGTTTTGTGGAATCTTTCACACTTGACAAAGTCTATGAACATTCGTATTAATCAGTTCTATATATTTAAAATTTGAGTATCTTGGCTGTAACTTGAAAAGGAATTTCTGGTTTGAAAGAATTTACAAGGTATTTGCTGTATTTATCTTAAACCAAAAAAAAACCCAAACCAAAACAAAAACCCCAAAACAAAACAAAACAAGCCTAAATCAAGCAAAAAAGTGAGATTATTCACTTCCATAAAAATTCAGGTCAGGTTAAAGAATAAACCAAACTAAATATTTATGACTAAGAAGTTCTCTCCACATATCCTTTTTAAGTAAGATGCATAATGTCTTTACTTTTTACACAGTTGTGCTACAGAAGACAGTGATGTATTTTAGTAGATTTCATAGATACAGTTATAGAATAACAGAACATTCACTGAAGTGAGAATTGGAAACCTTTCCAAATTTCTCTTCCCCTAAACTCTAACTAGCTTAACTACAGGTATTCTGGATTATATGTTCAGTGATTTACTTCACAGAGCCTAAAAAACTATTGATGAATCCTAAATTAAACTAGATAGAGAATATGACACTAGCCAGAGTACTTTTGCCACTGTACATTCGAAGACAGAGGTGGACATCATGTAAGTGTCCAGTTCTATTCTCAACAAAGTTAATGGAAGAACAGTAACAAATTTTGGGAGACTGAATGCAGTTCTAACACCTCCAGCCAACAGCAGTTATCTGTCACACTAGGAAATACACAACAGCAGTCTATTTAAGTGTACTGTTATTCCCCTGAATACCCTGTTGCAGCTCATGAGAACTAGGGTCTGCTGTGAGAATGACCAATCTAGAATTTAAGGTGGAAACAGCATAATATTTATCTTTCCACTGCAAACAGAGGAAAACGGGCAGCTCAGCAAGACAAGCATGGTTTCAGCTTTGATGGAGAGAGAGGAAGACAAAAGAGAAAAAAAATTTATTTTCTGTGAAAACATCAGCAGCAGGACCCTTTCCTTTAAGAGGGGCCACTGTTCTCTAATCATCAGATTTCTGCAGGAAATGAGGGAGCCAGAATGCACTCCCAGTGCACAGATGAAGGAATCTGACAGTTCCGCCTACCTTCCCATTTCTTTCACGAGGGAACCTGACTGTCACACCTAACCTGACCCTCCTCTGGCACCGTTCCTATGCTGTTCCCAAATCATGTCACACACTGGGACTAGAGACGACTGTAAGCAGTGCCTTGCAAAATGCCCCATCCCTTCCCAAGAGCCACAAGGTAGGTAGATGTAGTGGGTTGACCCACTAAAGCTGCTCTCTCACTCTTCCTCTGTAACTGGACAGAGGAGAGAAAAAAAAACAAAACAGCTAAGGATTCATGAGCAAAGAAAAGAGCTGGGAGAGGTCAGTGACTGATTACCTTCATGGGTAAAATAGACTCAGAGTGGGGATAGTACTTATATTTATTACTAACAGGATAAGAGCCAAAGAGTGAAAAATAAAACAGTCTGAAAAACACCTTCCCCCCACCCCTCCTTCCTTCCATGTTCTCCCTCCTCCCCCCAGCGCTGCAGAACGACAGGAAATGGGGGTTGAGGTCAGTTGTTGTTTCTGCTGCTGCTCAGAGAGAAGAGTCCTTCCCCTGCTCCCATGGGGTCCCTCCCATGGGATACAGTCCTTGATGGACCTCTCTAGCGTGAGTCTATCCCTCAGACAGCAGTTCTTCCCAAACTGCTGTCCCGTGGGTCACTCCTCCATGGGGTGCAGCGCTTCATGAATGAGTTGTAATCGATGTGGGTCCCCCACAGGGGCCACAAGTCCTACCTGGGAAAAACCTCCTCCAGTGTGGGCTTCCCTCTCCACAGGCCACAGGTCTCCAGCAGGACCCTGCTCCATTGTGGGCCTCCTACAGGGTCACAGCTTCTTTCATGCATCCACCTGCTCCAGTATGGGCTCCTCCATGGGCTGCAGGTGGGTCTCTGCACCTCAATGGTCCTCCATGGGCTGCAGGGGCACAGCTGCTCCACCATGGTCTGCACCACGGGCTGCAGGGGCCACAGCTCCGGTACCTGGAGCACCTCCTGTCCCTCCTTCTGCACTGACCTTGGTATCTACGTTGTTATTCCCATGTTCTCACTCTGCTCTTCCCTGGCTGGAATTTCTTCTGCACAACAGTCTTTCGTTCTTAAATATGTTATCCCAGAGGCTTTACTATTACTCCTAATTGGCTCGGCCTTGGTCAGCAGCAGCTGGCATTGGTTCCACGGGATAGGGGAAGCTTCTAGCAGCTTCTAACAGAAGCCACCCCTGTAGCCCATCGCCACTACCAAAACCCAGCCACAAAAACCCACTACAGTAGAGTCTGAGCAAAAGCCCTCACATCAACAGTGTAGGGATGCCTGTAGTCCCTGCTGTGGCTGATGTTACATTACATCATGACTAGTTCACCTCTCTGAGCTTATACTGCAGCTGAAGGTATTTCTGTTTACAATGGTTGAAGAATATCAGGGAGTAAAAGTCAGTACATGCACATACTGAGTAGGCACTGAAAGAGAAGATGGCAAAAATGTGTAAATCTAAGCAGAACCACCATGTCTCCTTACTTTAGTGCTTTAGGACACAAAGCAGCAAAAGCAAGCCTGATAACAGGATCATCAGCCTTTGAGTACAGTGAGACAAGCAGTTCAGCATCTATCCAGGCCCTTACAATTATTAGTATGACTGTTTCTCCCATCAGTATCTGGAAAGTGATTTTTTTTTTTTTTAAATAAGATCCCCTATTAGATTTCTTGCCTTTACTCATTTTACATCGCTCTTTCAAACCCAACAACACAGGTTCATCCATAGCTAGACCCTCTGAAAAACTTCTTTAAAATATATCTTTAAACAACATTTTGGCCTATATTAGGCTTTACAGTTAAGAATACAAATCAGATAATACAATCAACTGAACAAATTCCATCTCTGAAGAGTTTTGCATTCAGAAAGCAGCACTGCTGATACAGTTGCAAATTATTAAGTAAGAAATCACATGCAGTGGAATGGCTTAGTGACAAGTTATTTGTGTAAAATTCTATAATGCTTAACACTTCAGCAAAAACTTTTCCCAAATTTTACTTGCTCTTTCTTGCAGGTTAACTACATTTATTATCCATATTATCAGGGTGATAAGATCCATATTATAGGTTGATAATAATTTTAGTATCAGCACAACTGAAACCTAATTAGCAATTTGAAGAATTGCTTGAGATTGTTCAAAAAAAGGTTGGTAATAGAGGTATCTACATTAAGATATTCTTAGTGGTTTTAAATACACTATTAGACAAGAAATGCATACACTACAGTCTACTAAATAATGAAACCTAGAAAACAGCACAGATCTGCTGCACCTGTCAAAACACAGAATTATTCCTTAAGCTTGTTTAATATACAAAAATAGTCCCACTCTAGGTGTAAGAATTCCATTTAGATATTTAGGTATAAGAAACCTTCATTTAAAAGATACACTTGGAAATCCCATGTAAATATTTAAGTATTAAGCTTTTAAATACTCCAGAAAACTACTGCCATATAGCAGAATTTGTTAAAAGTCATAATTAAATCATCAGAAACACTTGTTATTGACAAAGATCCCATTGAAGTGTACCTTGAGAGGTGCCTATGGACCAGCAATGAGAAAGGGTTCCCTTCAGCATGGCAATAGTTTGCAAAATTAGCCACAGACTTGGTTTTCAAAGGAAGTTTCTCAAGGTTATCACAGAATCATAACTCACAGATAAGCTCAAAGTGAAGCTTTGGCAAAAACATCGTTTTTTGGGGCACTTATGGCTGGTTAGCTGGATTAAGGAAGTGCTCTCACATGATTTTAACACACAAAGAAAGCTAATGATCAAGTATTAAGTAATAGCATGTAAAAAACCTTCAAGACTCAGAAATAGTCCAGCAATAGCGACAAAATTATTCAAAAGGAGATAAATTAGCTACAGTGAAACA
Source organism: Corapipo altera (assembly GCF_003945725.1). Lineage (NCBI taxonomy): Eukaryota > Metazoa > Chordata > Aves > Passeriformes > Pipridae > Corapipo > Corapipo altera. Next base: position 7,294,263 of record NW_020884881.1, read on the forward strand.
TTTAAATAGTTCGATCTTTCAATTTATCAGAAAAGTCTTATACAGAATAAATATTTTCCAGTGGAATAAAATGCCAGGTAATAACAGATATTACAGTGAATAACAGATACTATAATGAGACAAAGGAAGCAAAAGGACCCCAGATGGAAGCAACAGCCATTAAAGTGTATGAAACTAACTGGACATTACTACATAATGAGCAGATATAAAGACACTGATATTTAAAGATGTTACATCTCTTTATGAGACAAATTATGAGTTAGCCTCATGTTTATTAATTAATTCAGTTGAAAATTCTTACGGAATTAAAAATCTTTTTACTTTTTTCTTGTTTTTTTTCCCATTAACTTCAACAACGAAGTTGGTAGATAAGGATATATAGTTTAAACACATAGTTAGAAATTGCAACCAGAAACTACTAGAACATGGAGTAATAGAACTAAGAACAGATAAACAGTTTTTCTCCCATATCAACTCTTTCTCTTGACAGGCAGGAAAGAAATTATTGAGGAAAAATAATTACTGCAACCAGAGGTCAGTAACATAAAGAGTTTTGTCTGGATAAACAATAAGACAGAAGACATGACAATGGGATGGATGCTGAAAACTGAAGACTGAAAGCTAGTATTGGATTGAGTAGTTAAACAGATGGGCAATAGGAAGCCTGGCACTCACAGTCGATGGAGGGCATTGATTAAGCACAATTCAATGTTTTGCTTCTCTGAAGAGACAAAAGGGAATATTGACATTAACTCTGAATGAGTGTTCATTTTAGTACTATAAACTATCATGACATTAAGTGCTTGGTTTTGAAGGGCAAGAAGACTGAAGACATCAAATGTTTCTCAGTAGTACTGATCATTAAAGGCTTTTTCTCTTATTGTGATGATTTTCAGATGACATTATAGCAAAAGGTTCAAGAAAAACCACTCACAAAGACACTGGGATGTCCAAAACACATTACCAGAGTTATGGAGGTTTAAAAAAGTACTTACTTGGTATGTGTCCCATAACCTGATGGTACACCGCAAAGGGACTTCTCTCATCAGCAAGTTATTCATCCAACGGAAAGCAAATTGCAAGTATTTCACCTCATGCTGATCCAAGTGCCTATGAACTTGTTCTGAAGACAGAATAAACAGGTATTTTACTGCAACTTTTCTGAAGTCTTAAGTATTAAATGTACTGTCTAAAACAATAAAATACTCCTCCAACCTCAAGGAAATAAAATGTGGTGGTGCATGCAAGTTCTTGCAACTGAATGAAAATACCCAAAATATAAATTAGTTAACCATTACACTGGACTGATTTTTCTGCCTCTAGATGGCTGGTCTGAGTTGCGCTATCTTAAGAAAACATTGTCAGAGCTTACAATATATCCCAAAAATATATTATGCGAAATGATTAGGTACATATATCCTCATTAATTTCTTAGGCTACAAATTATTTGAGGCAAGACTACAAAAGACAAGGTGACCTCCTAAAATAATGGCCTCCAAAAATAAAATGTTGGTAATAAAAAGACAATATTGAATTAAGAAGTCAAAGAAATATAAGGAAAGAACATATAAAGGTTGCATTCACTTGAGACCAAAAAAAAAATAAGTGAGATTAATGTGTAGGAAATATAGTGAGAAAACCAGTTTGTAGCCTAAATAATTTCTTAGTATAACAAATAAATGCAAATAAAGCCAGTACAAATCAAGGGTTTCTAAAACACTACCTATACATGCTGTGTTTATTGTAGCACATTTACTATTTGAAAGCTGTGATAATCACTTGCATGGGTTATTGCTAGAGCTAATAGAACTAATCTACTACATGGCTTGTCTATAGTTAGCAGAATTTTCTTCAAAAAGGATCATAGACATTCTTTTAACAGGCTTTAGTTAACAAGCTCAAGTATGACACTAGCATGGTCATACTTATACGGTGTAAACGACAAATACTGTGGAAATGCTAATGTCTTGTTTTGGACAAATTTATGACAGGAAGTCTTTGTTAATGCCTAAGTAAGACATTCCTACTGTCTTTCTGGATACAAATACATTCTTGGGAGATTTTTTCTACCCAGTTCATCCTTTATTCTCATTCAAAAAGGTGTATTATCAGCTAAAACAATGAGCAAATGCTCATCTTCCAAATTTCACATTTCTCAGAAAGATCTAAAAAGGCACTAAAATACTAAATGAATTTAAAAAATAATCCTGAGAGTATGGTAGCACTATTACAGGAAACACTACCTAAAAATTAAGGTAACAGAAGTGATACTAAATTATAATATAGACTGAAGCTGTTCAATGTTTTTTTTCCCCTCAAGATGCATTTTGTGGCTATATAAAAGTGTCAGTCAATATAATACAGTTGTTTCAATGTGGAAACAAGAAGTAAAAATCTTCTAGATTTTGAAAACAACCAACAATTAGGTTTTTTTAAAAAATAAGACATCACAACATATTATTCCAAAGGTCCATTTATCACAATATCCCATCTTCACTCGTAATTGAAAACAAATATCCATGAAAATGTATAAAGCACTGGTATTTCTCCATGGCATGTGTCAGCCTCCATCTATCTGTGGCTAAAGCACTTCCCAGCAGACCTGGTACCTATGTTGCTAAAGGCAGTCCCTTCCATAATATAAATATAGACAAATATATAAAACTATATGCACACCTCAAAAACATCTGTTACCTCTCCTGGGAACCTTTTTTTTCATAGCTATATATAAAAATATGTGAATCTTTAAATTATTCATTTCATTTCCATGTATAACACTAACTGGCTAATTAGATGCTTCTGCTGTACAAGAGATTGAACTTCTGCTATGGGATGTGAAATGGTAGGGAATGATGGTGCAGGAGTAATGATCTTGTGTTCCTCTAAGTGATCTCATCAAGTGCCTCTCCTTCTCTGTCATTACGTGTACAGGAAAAGTACTACAGCTTTATCACTGTATATTGTGCTTACATATTGTCAATATTTCTAAAATTAAATGAGAACTTTGTGATGGATTTTCCACTACCCGTAACAGCCTCAGCCTTCCAGCCTCAAGGTCTTGTGACTAATCTTCTTCCTTTCTCTACAAACCTAATAGCCTCCCATCACCTTTACATCCTTCTTTCCCAGGATTTCTGCAAAAGTCATCAGCTGCCCCAACTGGCCGAGAGACAAAAGCCAATATCAAGGATCGTTCTCAGCTCTCACAGTGCGAGTGCAACAAGCATCAAGCCAGCACTCCAAATATGACAGCGAACTCTGGGGCTTGCTTTGTAGCCCTTCCTCAGCAGCAATCTGGGTCACACTTTTTTTGGTTGGTTTTTGGTTGGTTGGTTGGTTTGTTTTTCAAATAAGCAACAAATGAGCTTTACAAAAGTCTTGTAATTCTGCACAGTGGAGACGTTTCTCCTTTTGGAAAATGATGATGAAGAAAGTACTCAAACTTGAAAAGTTATTAGAAAGAGAAGACCAAATGTGATAACCATATATATTCTGCAACCTTAGAGAAATAGGTTTAAAAATGAAGCAAGGCAGTTTATGTGTAGAAGTCCACATTTTGAAGACAGTAGAAGCTTCAGAAGCCTCTGTATTTTCATTTTCCACACAAAGGCTTGCATGCCTCTAACTTCTAAACAGTTACAAAAGTTCAGTTGGAAGGGACCTACAATGGTCACCCAGTCCAAGTGCCTGACCACTTCAGGGCTACCCAAAAGTTAAAACATTTTGTTAATGGCACTGTTGAAAGGCTTCTTAAACACTGACGGGCTTGAGGCATAGATCACATCTCTAGGAAGCCTGTTCTAGCATTTGACCACTCTCTCACTAAATAAATGCTTCCTAATGTTGAGTCTGAATCTCCCCTGGTGCAGTTTTGAATGATTCCCACGCCTTCTCTCACTGGATCCCAAGGAAAAGAGCTCAGCACCTCCCTCTCCATTTCCCCCGCTCAGGAAGCTATACAGGAAAGTAAGGTCACCTTTCAGCCTCCTCTTCTCCAAACTAGACAAAACCAAAGCCCTCAGCTGCTCCTCACAGGACATGCCTTCCAGCCCTATCACCAGATTTCTGGATAAATTCAAGAATTTTCACATCTGTCTTAAATTGTGGGGCCCAGAACTGCACACAGTGCTCAAGGCGACACTGCACCAACACTGAATATCGTGGGATAATTAATCCTTTTGACCAGCTGGTGATGCTGTGTTTGATGCACCCCTCATGGGGTTTGCCCTTATGGCTGCCAGGGCACACTGCTGGTTCCTACTGAGCTGCTGCCAACCAGAACTCCAGATCCCTTTTTGCAGGGCTGGTCTCCAGCCACTCCTCTCCCAATCTATACTTATGATCAGTGTGACTTTATCACGCGTGCAGAACTTATCATATGATCTTGGTAAATTTTCAAATTTTGAATAAATCATTGATGACTGCCCCGTGCTCCCATTTAACAGGATCCCTCTGCAAGGCATCTTATCCCTCAAGAGACACAACAGCACCTCCCAGTATAGTATCATCAGGAAACTTGCTAATGATGCGTTCAACTCCTGTATCCGGATCACTGATAGAAATACTGAAGAGATGTGGCCTTAGAATTGAACCTTGAAGGACACCACTGGTGAGTGATTACCAGACAGATGTAGCCTAATTCACTACAACCTTTTGAGGACTATCCTCTGCCAGTTCTCAGCCCAGTGCACCATTATTAGGTCACTTATTCAGGACAAATACTAAACTACTACCGTGTGTCTGCCTTTGCTCCAGGTAAATTTAGCTGCAAGTTAAATACACTGAAGTGAGATACTGTGTTAAATCCATTTTTGTAATGTCACATTTAGATACCTGTATTGCAGACTACTATAATTAGATAATCCACTACATCAAGCAGGATGCAAAAGTCAGTTTTATTTCTAAGTGAAGTTACTAACTCACAAATATTTTTGTTCTTCACACAGCAGAAATAAATTTCATTTGGTTGCTTGCAGCCACTGAAAGTAAGTAATGAAGAACAATAAATTGTGCCAGTTGTGATATTTCAGCTACAGTTGTTAATGGGAATAATGAATTTCTTGAAGGTTGCTTTCTAGTCTAAGCAAGCTGAAAAATGGATTACTAAATTCTGTGCATTACAGTCAATTGATGCAAGACTGGAATAGAAGATGCACTGAGTAAAAAAGCTAATTCTTCCTACTTCGTAAGTAATTGTGAGTAGAGGCTAATTTGCTGATAAAGGTAATTTGGAGCAACATAATCTAAATCTAAATTTTCCATTTCAATGAAAATAAGTATGTATGAGCAATGAACAAGAAAATATATCATTACTGTCAGCTTTAAGACTTCAAGTATTTTATATAAACTACTTCCACTTAAGTTTCTGATAGAAAAATTATTTTACAATTAAAAAAATAATTCTTTAATCAAAATTCATAGAATCATAGAATCAGCTGGGTTGGAAGGGACCTTCGAGATCATCAAGTCCAACCCTTGATCCACTACTGCTGCGGACTAGACCATGGTACTAAGTGCCATATCCAGTCTCTTTAAAAATCTCCAGGGACAGAGAATCCACTATTTCCCTGGGCAGCCCATTCCAATGTCTTGTTTTGTCTTATTTATTCAAAATAAATAAGAATTATATTTAATAAGTTCCCTAATACTTTCAATAAATCTATACATAAAGTTTGGGTGAAGGAAGTCTTCTGATTAAGGATAAAATACATTATACAGATGCATTCCAAAGCAGCATACTGACAAAAATAGGTAACTTGTAGATAAAATCCCTTTTTAATAACTATTCATATTTTTATTAAATACACTTATTGAGCCACCTTAAACAGCTGCTCCTCAAGCAAGAAGGGCCTATACACATAAAATATTTATTCTTCATGTTCAAAGTCAGCTTCTCATGCTGATTTCAAAATTAAAATTGTATGTGACTACAGAATCACAAACTAAATGGTTAAGGACAGAAATAACCTGTACTAAAGCATGACTTGACTGCTGTCCTGACTGGGGGATGGTGTTAGAATGAGTCCCTAGGCAAGCTTACAAATAAGCAAAGAGGAAGTGCAAAATAATATAAAATTATGCACAAACTGCCAAATTGCAGTGGCACGGCATGGTGCCACCACATCCACCTGTATAATTTATCACTTCAGAACATAAGCCTTTTGATGTTCACCTTTACTGAAAGATTCCTATCGACCCTAGCAATCTTTTCTGATGTTTGACTTTGACCTAGTTTTGAAATTTTGAATATTACTTAAGGTTCATTTTTTTACTCATATTTCATACCCTGAGCAGTTAATTTTTAAGGTTACCTTATCAATATTGTGTACTTGTAAATATAAAAAGTACTATTTCTTAAAAATTATCCAAAATACAGTTAACCTACGAATCTCTGGCAAAGAGGCCTTTTAGTTCAATAAAAGGAAGAAAAGTGAGTATTTCTCATGAAGAGCAACACAATTCTTCTTAAAAAGTACACAGTAGCTAGAAGAGTAAGTGCTCTGACACCAAGGCAAACTTAAAAGTAAAATAATGAGCCATCCTTTGCCACAGAAGCTTATTGGCACTGCTATTTACATGCACAATTATTTTTGTGCATTGATCCTTAGAAAACGTGCAATAGAACACATTAGCACTCCTGTTTTTCATGGAATCATATAATCACTTAGGCTGGGAAAGACCTGTTAGATCTTGATACTAAACCATTAACCTAACATAGCAAAGCCCACCACTAAACCATGCCCCTAAGGGCCACTTCTATACATCTTTTAAATAACTCCAGGGATGGTGGCTCGAACACTTCCCTGAGCAGGCTGTTCCATGGCTTGATAATCCTTCTGGTGAAGAAATTGTTCCTAATATCCAATCTAAACCTCTCCCAGTACAATTTTCTCTTATTCTGTCACTTGTTATTTGCGAGAACTGACTGACCCCCAGCTGGCTACCACCTCCTTTCAGATAGTTTTCCAGAGTGATAAGATCTCCCCCGAGCCTCCTTTTCTCCAGGCTAAACACCCTCAGCTCCCTCAGCTGCTCCTCATAAAATTTGTGTTCCAGATCCTTTACCAGCAACATTATCCTCCTCTGGACATGCTCCAGCACCAAAATGTCTTTCTTGTCATGAGGGACCCAAAACTGAGCACAGGAATTGAGGTGCAGCTTCATTAGTGCCGAGTACAGGGAGGCGATCACTGCCCTGGTCCTGCTGGCCACAGTTTCTGATACAGGCCACGATGCCATTGGCCTTCTTGGCCACCTAGCCCCACTGCTGACTCATGTTCAGCCAGTTGTCAACCAGTACTCCCAGGTCCTTTTCCCCCAGGTAGCTTTCCAGCCACTCTATCCTAAACCTAAACCACTTCATGGGAATTTTGTGACCCAGGTGCAGGACCCTGCCCCTTGCCTTGTTGAACCTCACACAATTGGCCTTGGTCCATCAATCCAGCTTGACCAGATCCCTCTGCAGTGTCTTCCTACCCTCCAGCAGATCCACAGTACCACCTGACTTGGTGCAATCTGACTGAGGTTGCACTCAGTCCCCATGGTACAGTTCCCACATACTGAACTTGCAGTCCAAAAGAAAGAACCCTGTCACCAGTCAATGACATTTGAGTACTCTACCCACTGAAAGCTAATTTTTAATTGAATTCTCTCTCCTTCTGAATCATTTCTGTATTGTTCAAAGCCAGGATGCTTATGGGAGACAAAGGTACGGGTATGGAGTAAAATCTCAACACCAGATGTTGCCAGATGCAGATTAAGATTCACAACCCCCAATATGAATTAATGAAATTCTGAACAAAACTAATTCTTGTCAAGATTAGAGCTTAGCAATGACTTAGTAGTGATTATGTATATTAATTTTTATTAATATAAATTAATAACAAAAAACATTTTTGATGACTGAAGGTGACATTCTAAAGATCATAAACATGCACCTCAAGACAAGATCACATTATGATAGACAATTCTGCTTCAAGTAATAGTAGAGATCCACGTAAAATATTTACATGCTGATTATATCTTTTTTCAGAGTTAGTTTGCTTTTTGTAATTGGACAAAACTGTCCACTGTAAAAAATGACAATAAAAGCATTTTAAAAAATATACATTGAAAAGTCCCAAAAAGTGAAAATATGACTGGTAGAAACCCAGAAATATTACCAAATTATATCCTCCTCATGGCCTACAATTTAAACATAATGGTCCATTTTAATTTAGCTCACTAAATGTACTTAGAATGAATGAAATCACTGAGAAGTATTTTCATCAGACACAAAAGATATGGTCAATACTCCAATACTGAAAAGCGCAAGATGCTGATACCAAAGCAAAAGAAGAAAATACTAGAGGAAGGAAGGAGGGAAGGCCTAGTTGCCTCAAATGAAAGTAGCAATTCTGTGGTATCTAACACAAAATGGAGAAAATTATTGGGAAAAACATCTAGCAGGGATCAAGAAAGATCTACCCTTCTAGATAAGAGTGAAAAAAACATCCTATGATTCCCAGTGGACCTTGAACTTAATATTCAAAGTGCAACACACAAGAGAGAAAAATATCTTTGATTAGACACTTCTACTTTGAGGTACCACCACTGGACTTCTCTAGCCTGTTCTTCTAAATCATAACTGTGTGCATTCATAAGAGGGTTTATGTCTAACACTTTTTAAATTCTGAATCATATTAAACATCATTTTTCATCCTTTTATCCTTTTTTAATTTGCCATGAAAAAAGCAAGTGTTGGCTATTTAAAAAGTGCCTACAGCAGTCAGGAATTTACAAACGATTATATAGTCAGTCTCAACCCTTGCTAAGATCTCTGAACTCTGTAACAGCATACAAATATAATCTCCATGGTAAAACATAAAAATATGATTTAAAAGATATATTAATTAATTATAATGCCCAGTGAACAGCACTTACAAGTGCATTAAAGTATAATACAGTAATTACAACCATAAAATCAGATATAAAATAACTACTAGTGAGTTAAATAAAATAGCTTTATTAAAATGAAAAAGAGCTTTATGGTGCAAATTAATTAAAACAATTATGGAATGCTTACAAGATTTTTAATCACTTCAGCACCAAGCTGACATATAAAGATGGACCAACAGACAAGGTCATTATTAATCACTCATTTTCAATAGCAGCAGTAAGGTCTAAATAAATTCTATGTCCACTTCCAATTCAAAATGCTTTCACGTGGTTGAGAATACCAGTTTTGCGACTCTTACAATTAGAGTTCTTTTTTCCAGATACTTCAACCCTATCCTAATTCAAAGTTATTGGTGTCAGAAAAATGTTTAACAATGTAATTAAACATGAACATAATTTTGCACATACAATTATGCATTCTTTAATCATCAACCAAAAAATCATTAGCACGATTGAATACGTAACAAAGATAGATCAAATGTCACCTATTACCACAGTTTTATTATCAGTTCATTGTATGGTCACTCAAGATTCCAATTAAAAAACAAATTAATTAATCTACATCTATCACGTATACTGAACAGATCACTTGTTCTGAGAGTTCTTATTAAACAACAGTAAACCATTTAATAGGAATATGTATTAGTCTTGGTTGATATTCTGCCTTTTTGAGACCCAGATTTTCTTTTTTAAAAAAGTAAAACAATTTTCTCTGCAGTTTAAAAAGTTCAATCACCAGAGAAACTCAATGTCCTTCAGAAACTATGAAAGTATTAAAACTACTCAGTAGGTATCTCTAAGCACTCTTCGGCTTAACTTGTCATATGAAATTAAGTTCTGAGCAGAACTGGGAAACATCTGTGTTCGAAGCATTGGACAGTTCTAAGGGAATAGGCAGCTTTATCTCTTGGGACAAGAACCTGTTGAATGTCAAACATCCACACAATGCTCAGAGAAGAAACTGTAAGAAACTCAAGTGAACTCTGGACATTTGAAACTTTAGTAGCCCAGAAAGAACACACAATTTTTAAAACTCAGAAGTTATAAAGGATAAGTCCACCGCTACTAATATTCTAATGAAGGATGTTTTATAAACCTCTCCAATTAAATAAGAAACCATAATATTATACATAAATATTAAGAATTTTATCAACTAACCTTTTAGATGTATCTATAGGAAATATTTCAAAGTATGAGAAGTACACAGAATGGTGCAATTAAATAAGCTCTTTCACCATGGCTAAACAAAAATAAAAGTATTTTTTAAAAGTCATTATTTGAAATAATCCAAATATAACAACTTCAATTTGGCACTAAAAATACCTCTCTCTTAAAAAAAATAGTAACTTTTTTAATAACATTAAAATAGAAACAAACTAGAAATTGTCCCGATTAAAATACCATATGTAAGAATAGCTGTCATCCAAAACAGATGACCAGAAGATGCATTCCCAGTGGAAACAGCGAAAATTCCGAAATATTACTGAAACTTGGAGAAACGCAGTTGAATTCTAGATAAACTTCCTTATGGGAAAGTCAAAATGCAGCACTCTTTTTATGTTCTTGGGTATTTTTCCATCACTTCCATTTTCAAGAAAAGGGGAAAGTTATATACAGCAACAGTAAGTTCTTTTTCCTTTTTATTTTTAATAATTTTCTGCATTTTTATTTTTTCCCTGACTTGTTACTAAGAGTGAGGGTCAATTCCACAAAACGATTGGTGATTTCTGGTGAAAGAATCTGGAACAGTAATAGCACAGAATTTCTTAACTACGAGAAAAAATAAGATCAGGTTGTGCAGAACAAAAATACAAACCCTAGGTCGAGTTGTTCTATAAAAGATGCAGAAAAAAAATCTTTTCAAACTTATCCTCAAACAAGATGCAGAATACTTATACTAAGTTGAGTCACCAATACTGCCTTTATAGTTTTTTGCAATACTAGTAAGAAGCCAACATAAATAACAAATAAACAACATAAATAAAAAATGTTTAACATTACAGTAGATGGTTCTTTTTCATAGAACTGCCTTCCAGCTAATTTTAGAGAATGCTACACGATTTTAACATCTTTTACCAATGTTTGTGGAAACCCAAGACTACTTTTATCTATGAATGTTCAGACTTCTACCTCAAGCTCTAATGTAATTACCAGATGTCTTATAGTAAACTGAAGAAATTGAGACTCTCTCAAGCATGAAACAAGCCAAATGCTGAGCACCTGTAAATTCCGGAAACACAGATCCTGAATTAATTTTGGCATTCCTATACCACGTCTCTTGGCTTTCAAGTCTAAATGAAGCAAAAGTGGAAGACAGCACGCCATGTGAGTATGACCTTTTATAAACCATGAGAAATGGTTCATGATTTACAGCAGAAAAGCTCTACTGGCATTACAGGAAACAGAATTAGTTATAACAGATTTCTTACATTATTGAGCTATCTATTGACCCTCCTTCTCAGTTTTTTTGTATAACTCCTATAAAAATCTGAATTATGATGACAAGGAGATAAATGAGACTGAATAATGTTTTATCTTCAAATTCCATCTCATCTATAACAGCGATAATTAAAAAACCAAAAAAATTCCATCAAACACAATTCATCAAAATTGTTTTCTGGAGTTAAAGCAGAATGAGATTATGATTAAATTAAGAGGGTATTTTGGCTATTTGAAGTCTTCTGCAATGTTCTGCAGTGCATACACAAGGACAGTTACTTTGAGGGGAGTTGTGATCCATAATGCCGGGTTAATGAAGTTTGCTTGAATCACTAACATCATGCATTAGCAGTCTCCAAAGCAAAAGCATCACTTTCCATACACTGGTAATCCATTACTATTAGAAAATAAGCTGTATGAGCTTCATCCACTCACAAAGCCACTTACTACATCAAGAACCTCTTCACCATGCAGTTAGCCAGCATCAAGCAAATAATGTGACATAGTAACAACAAGAATATTATTTTCTTCTACAGTAACCTTAATTAGCACTTAGGATATGTAGAGATAGTATAGATTGTGAGTTTGTTTTTTTTAAAAAGTCACTGAATTCATATGAACCATACATTCCCCTTTAACTACAGTATAGCAGACTCAGTATAAAAGACAAAAGCAAAAAGAAATGAAGACTAAAGCACAACAACACGTAATTTAACCAAATTGTCATGATGCTACCAAAAAGCCAAGAAGTTCAGGATCTTTTACCTCAGGCATCCAAAAGTTCATGACAGCAGTACACATCTATCATTCTCTAATTAACAACTAAAACTTTGTTTTAATCTTGCATGTACTTTGGTGAGCTTTTCTTGCAAAAGAAAGTAACTGAGTGGACAGTCTTGCAGACAAAAAGAAACAGCCCTAAGGATATTGAAAGTATCTTTTACTATCCAAAACTTTTAACTGGACCCCCTCTATTATAAAGGTTGTGATCAGTAGGACAAAGTCCAGTTGACAACTACTTACTAATGGCATCCCTCGGGAGTCAGCACTGGGGCCAATACTGTGCAATACCTTTATTAAAAACTAATGATAGCATAGAGTGCACTGTTTGTGGATGTTACCAAACTGGGAGGAGTGGCTGACATGTTGAAAGTGAGAGCTACTCTCTGAAAGGACCTTGGCAGGTTGAAGGAATGGCTGATAGGAACCATCTGAGGTTCGGGACAGGACATGTCCTCTGTCTGGGATGAAACAGTCTCATTCAACAAGCACTGACCAGGTACAACCTGACGGAAAGCAGTGTTGCCAAGGATTTGGGGATCCTGGTGGACAACAAGTTGTACCTGAGACAAAAGCATCCTTGCAGAAAGATCAAATGTATGTTGGCTTTCTAAGCAAGAGAGAAGCCAACAGGTCAGAAGAAGTCATTCTTCCTCTGTATTCGCCACTCAGGAAACCGTGTCTGTAGCATTACATCCAGTTCTGCAACACTGGCATTCATGAGCAAGTCCAGTGGGTGCATAGGGAGCTAAAGTATCTTACACATGAAAGGAGGTTGACAGAACTGGGTTTGTTCAGTCTTAAAAAGAAGTCTATGAACAGCTACAACTACCTAGAGAGAGCATGTAGAGAATGTGGAACCAGATTCTTCTCAGAGGTACACTGAGATAAAATAAAAGGCAGTGAACCTAAGTTCCATTTAAAAAAAAAAATTATTTATTTATTTTTTAAAAAAAATCACAATGGAAGTAGTTAAACTTCCAACAGCCTTACTCGAAGAAGCTGCACTATCTGCATCCCCAGAATTACTCAAAACTCAACAGGGCAAGACTCTACACAGCTCGATCTAAGTTGACCCTGTCCCCTTCGATAGAGATCAAGAGAGGCGAGAGCAGAAGTTTGGAACACTGATTTCCAGAGGCCCCATATAACCTAAAGAATTATAAATTTCCATAATGTCAATTACATTAATTACTAGCTTCTTTTCCAAAGAGCAATGATACCTTTTTAAAATACTTCCTAATTTCTACAAGGGAAAAACATCTAATGGAATTTCCACCATTCTGAAGCATTGTAATCCCATTCCTTTTTAAAATAGTTTCCCTTAACATCTCTTCTACATATGCGACAGGTATGCCATATAGACAAGCTGCAAAATACACTTCCTAGAGGATGATAAATTCTTTAAAGTAAGGATTTTGCTTTGCTTTCTCCAATTATACTGCTCAAAACATCCTCTACTACTCAACCATGGAAATGATCTGGCATTAAAATTAATCTGAGATTTTACTTTGTAAGTATTAAGGACAGTAGGAAAAATCAATATTAACTAGCAAACACTCATAATGTCTATTGAAAGCTATGAAAATTATAAAGACCCCACAGAATTATTTTAAATTAGATAAAAATCGGGAATCACATTTTATTTTCAGTTACAAAGAATGATCAAAGGACAGTATAAGAAAACACAACTATTTGCTATAACTATCTGCCTTATTTTTTTTAAAGTGTGAAATCTTAAAAATAATGCTTCCTAAACCTACAGAAGTTATTTAACTATATCCCCAAAGCACTGAAGGTACAAATAAGACTTCATCATTTCTTTCTTCCTTTAAAAACCAAACAATAATATATTGCATTATACTGAATATTTTTATTAAATCAAAAAATAAAGTGGATTATCAGAATGCTATTTTCAATTTTAAAACCTTGGTTAAACAATTTGTTTATATAAATATTCACTGACCAAGGTAAGGAAGTCTATTTATAGGCCTTATAATTATACACTTCAATTAATATATAATCATTTGCTTCTATAAGTGAAATGTAAACACCAATATTGATGCAAACCTAATATGACATATAAAAAGTTACATTACAAGCAGTTAGATTATTTTGAAGTACTTAAATATACTGATTTAAAGATATTTTTAATATAAATATTTGGCTACCTAATATACAGAAATATCCCCTTTTATTTTTCATATTCATTTGCATTTTATAAAATGTATCTACAACAAGAATTTTTACACACATTTGAATGTATAGTGTAATATTACACAAGCATTGTTCTCCTGCCCTTAGTTTTTGATCATTAAAAATACTTTAACATCCTAGAAAAGCACAAAGACCATTATCAAATATTCAAGATGTACATATGAGCAGGCAAAATCTCCTATGGTAAGCACTGGCCCAAAAAAACTTCACAGTATGTGTAACAAAAAGATGGAATTAATGTTTCCAAGAAGATTATCAAATATTAAGCTACACAAGGAATATTTTTTCTAAGCCATCACTGACAGGCTAGTGTTGCCTGGTTCTGCTTGGCAACACTTTGTTAATACTGTGTTCATTAATTTAACAAACTATCAGGAGAGTATGTTTAGAATGGGCAAGCATTATCTCTTGCATTTCATTTAATTAAACTCTGTTCTAGCAATATGACAGTCAGCATTTCATGAAGGGAATTATTTAAGGATGAAGGTGGAAAATATTTCAAAGTGCCCTGCAACAACATGAAAGCATAATCTAAAATTACCCCTGCACATACTGTAATTTATCTATAAAATTAAAGATGTTATTTCTAGAGTTCATAATTAATTGGATCCCACAGAGAAATTATTCAGGCATTCCAGATAGTAAAATGATGCACAAAGGCACAAAACATAGTGCCAAAGGACAACCATAAACAACCACTGTGACTTGCATGAATTACAACACTCATTGAGACTTAATGCGAAATGAATACTGGCTGCCTTTTGTATGTGGTCATTACTCTGCTGCAAAGAAATTGCCATTGAATTCTGATTATATTGCCTTTATAAAAAGTAATGAAAGTGGCTCACGCTCTAGAGGTTTTCTTTTAAATGACACACGACAGTGATCCGCAAAGGCCAGTGGGCGAGAAACTAATGATGACACCTCACCTGAGGAAGGCAATGTTACCCCACCATTGCAGGTGACTGCAGTGAAGTTGACTTGTCTTCTTGCAAACATTTTAACTAAACACTTTCAATGAAACATCAGTCAGAAATAAGCTTAGCCATCAAGACTTACCATCAATCCGACTAACAAGTTCTTCCAGCATTTTCACTTTCTTCTGAATTCCTGGCTGTGCAAATGTGTAGTTATCCTAAGGAGGAGAACATATGTAAGTCATTAGTTGTAGAAAACAAAAAACATTTCTTTCAATTACTTATCTAAATCCATGCATTTTTCTATGTTTTCCTATAGTGTTTCTGTTTTCCTTCTACATTTCCTAGGTCTGCTTCTACAGTAAAATAGTAAATCATCACAATATATAGTCCTGTGAGTCCTCATCTCTAACAGTATATATCCTATAGCTATGCCTGCAACAATTGCTCTCTCCTTGCTAATCTACTGAAGTTACAGCTTTATTGCACAAGCCCAAGTAGCTTTGAAAGGCTCTCATCTTATATGCCAAAATGTGCCATGCTAGAATTTTCTTAAGGTGATTTTTTTCTCATAAATTTACAATTCTAACACAAATAATGTAGGAAACATGAAAATTTAGACCATAATCAGAGACAGGAAAATAATTTGATCTTTAGAAGTGTGGAATAATAACTTCAAGAAGCATAAGAAATCAAAAGTCTGTTTTAATGTAGTCAAAACTGTTCCGAACCCAGTTAAAGTCATACATCAAAATCTAACACACAACCTATATAGCTAAAATGTTGTTATATTTGCATATATTTGTTTAAATGTATTAACTCTAAATGGATTTTTAATTTTTGGATTGCAGCTCTGCAATACAGACTAGAGTTTGAAATAATGAGAACAAGACAGGTATCTCCACTTGAACCCCAAAGTGATCAATCTTTTTAAATTATTACATTATTTAAATATACAGCAATGTTTCTGAATATTTAACTGAGTATCCCTTCATTCAACTCATTTTGTTACAGTTTTGCTGTGGTTCTTGAGAGATTTAAGAAAAGAAAATTACCCATACATATTTTAAAAGAAAGTTGCTATAGAGTTTTTTTGGGGTAACCACTACTTACAGAGTAAATGAGGGTAAAGGATTTTTCATCTCAACTGCTATTGTTTAAGTAATTCCTTTATCAGTTGGAGAGATGAGTAACTATCCAAAAAGTCAGTCCAAAAAGATTTTCACTGACACTGAAATATTAATTTTTCTTGACTTGATTTCAAATTTTAACTTGGTAAAGTAAAAGGCATGATTATCAGTTCATTTTTATCTATCCTGACATATTTTTCTATTTAAAAAAAAGCCTTGTTGACATTCTTAACTATATTTACATGATTTTTCTTTTGATTTGTTTTATGAAACTGAATTGCAATTTAATCTTCAAATTCTATAAAACTAGCATGAACTATGAAGCCTAAAAGTTCTCAAGGCAAAATGATACGCTAATAATTGTTAGTTACAGTGCATCAGCCAACAAGTGATTCACAGTATCAAAAAGTCTACTACTGCTCTCATCACTTCTAACTGACCACAGTAGTAGCTATTTTAAAAACCATAGCAAAATTTTCTACTGGCCTAGCAGTAGCCCTTTCACAGTAATTAATATCAGAAATTAAAGTATAAACCAAAACAGTGTGGACAAGGAAGCAAGAATAATTCTCTGAATTGTTGAATTTTCCACAAGAATCACCAAGTAAAATAGGTATCCATTTCATCTTGTTGGCATTGTTTCTCACACAGAATATAAGCATCCTCTGTAGTGCAATAAAGCACCAAAACTGAAAGAACAGAAAGACTCACACAGAATTCAAATCTATTATAATCCCATTATGGGGACAAAGAAACTATCCCATGCACTGGAAAACTGCCTTTTCCAAGGCAGACACACTCCTGTGTGAGTCAGGTATAATATCCAGGACACAGTATCTTTAGGTAATCATTATAATTTTCTTCACAGAACCTACTCTAACAACAAAAACTGTATTAGCTTTTTTTTTTTCCATATGCTGTTCTGTTTATTTAAAGAAAGTTAACTGGTGTTTCTAGAAGTAGTACTGCACTCAAACTACAGCAATATGGAACTCAATTATTTCCTCTGTAACAGATCCTCTGTAAAAGTATCTTCACATATTTAACACTGAAAGTCAACACAGAGTTAAAACACCAGTGCTTTGATCATTACTGTCTCCCCAGATAGTGCAACTCCCAACTGTGATCTATGAATCTGAAACTGTTTTCTCTCTCAAAGCCTAATTTACTCCACACACACCTGGAAATGCAACCTAAAACTGCCATCTTGATTTGAAAACAGGCAAGTTTGCTTTTCACTACATTTGATCTTTTGCTTATTTATTTTTCTGTTCATTATTTCAGCTGCAAATGAACATAGCTGGGAGTCACTGTTCTGTTTGTGCTGACTCATCTAACTGGAAAGGTCTTTATTGGCTCCCCAAGTTCTCTTTTCTAATTAAACTATGTTCTACATATTCCCTCCTATGACACTTGTAGTTGACTTTCTGAAGTTGGTGAAATTGTGAGAAGGACTTTCTAAACATAAAAGGTATTCTGTTATCTACTATCCTTGCCCCTTTTGTTCTTATAGGTGGAGAAAAAAGCTAGTAATGCAGTCATAGAAAAAAACATGTTAAACTCAGGAAATTAATGAACTACTGCTCAGGGCAACATCAAAGTACAGTGGCTAAGATTTTAATTCCTCTATCATTCAATTTAATTGGTGATACCAGCTTTGAAATTTGACTCAACTTTTCCCCCAACTCTTCTATCTCCTCCTCGCCAAGTGCTGCAGGGGAATGGAGAACATGAGGTCAGTTCACAATACTTCATCTCTGCTGCTCCCAATGAGCCATACATCCTGCCAGAAAGCCTGCTCCTGTGAGGGCTCCTCTCCACAGGCTGCAGCTTCCATCAAGCCACCTCCCCCTGCTTCAGCGTGGGGTCCTCCACGGGGGCTGCAGGTGGATCTCTGCTCCACGATGGGCCTCCATGGGCTGCAGGGGCACAGCTACCTCACCATGGTCTTCATCAGGGGCTGCAGGGGGCTGCTCTGGTGCCTGAAGCATCTCCTCCCCCCTCCTTCTTCACTGCTCTGGGTGTCTGAAAGGCTATTTCCGCTCATATTTTCTCGCTCCTCTCTCATCACTGCGCAGTGGTTTTTACCCTTTCTTAAATACATTACCACAGAGGCACCACCATCATCACCAATGGGCTCAGCTTTGGTCCATCTGGGAGGGGGTGGAACTGGTTCTGTGTCACACAGGGCCTCTTTCACAGAAGACACCACTGTAGCTCCCCTGCTACAAAAACCTTGCCACATAAGTTCTCTGCTAACTGTCACAGAAAAAGAAAAGTCTAGCATTTAACTCTCCTACCTATTCCCCCTCACAGTTGTGGGTCCTCTTTTCATTACTCATTCTACATATTTCTGTTGTATTTCCTCATTTATTCCTTATGTAACTTTGACCACTGTTATTAAGCAAAAGACAGTCTTAAAAATGTCATAAGTAACTGAGAACAGAACTGTCTTGCCTCAACAGATCTGTAGCACAAAAGATCTGCTATTTCACACAAAATATCTGCTATTTCTAAACAGTGTTCTTGACACTTTCCAGAAAGCATACACATATGACAAAGTATGCATAAGTACACAACAGAATCCATGATAAATATAAAAAATTCATGCACTGGTGTGCAATATCTAAATTCCTTGATGTTCTGCTCAGATGGTTTCCAACACACTTTTAGGGAACTATGCTAACCTACTACAGCTGAATGGTTATAATATCTAGTTCAGACTCTGACACATAATTAGTTTCACCCTACAATACAGAAGGTTAAGACTTTATAATGTCACAAGAGATCAAAACTTGCTTCAGCTTCAAATATTTGTGTTAGTAGTCTGTACTTATTCTGTATAACCACCCCACTGTCCCGCAACTACAACTAGGACTTCTTCTCAAAACACAGTCATTATAATTTATAATAAAATACTAAAGTGGAAAGTTTTGACACACAGTCTTCACATGTAGTTTGTTCATTTTTAACAATCAGAACAGAGCTTTTAAATATAAAGCATACATTAAGCATCATAGGGACACAGACATAGACGTCTATTTTCTCTACTAATGTATATTTAAGAATTCTTATACACCAATTTAGGTATGTTCAAATATAGTATCACATGAACAAATGACAACTGAAAGAAATAAAGCTTTCTTTCTTATCTCATTATGTCAGAAAGTGATCTTAGGAATTTTACTTTTTTAACTCATTTAAGTACTTCATTCATATATTTCTGAATTCTCTAAGTAAAATCCTATTTAAAATCTCAGTTCATCCTGCTGTCAAAGTTATGTGAAAAGGTAGTGGGGGGAAAGAGGGAACATGACACTAGTTGATGATAGGCAGCACATATAATAACACTATCAATGCTAGGCACAGTTTGGTCAAAATGTTTCTTGAAGATCGAGATTATAATGTAAATTCACTCTTAAATACAGTTCAGGAGGAAGAGAGTGTGCATGCACAAGAACAAACACAAGTGTGCTGGACTATGCTGTTAGCACATATTCCACAGCATGTTCTATAATTACTCCAAGATACTTCCTTTAAAAGAAAAGCTTCCTACCTTTTTAATTATTAAGCCTGACTTTTGAAAATGTAAAATTACCTAAGTACTAAGAAAGAGATTTACAAAGCATTGCAGCCCAAATTTTTTTTAAATGCAAAACAGTATCTTACTTATTCCTACATAAAAGGATGAAAAAAAGCAACAGTTTATTAAAAGGGAGGTACTGATTTTCAAGTTAGAATAATATCCACAGTCTCAGAACCAAATATCCAACCTTCTACTGGGCTGTGTAGTCAAACCTAGTTTCATACAAGTGGATTTATTATAAATTACAGAAACTGTTCAAGTAGCAATAACAGAAGTGCTCAAGGTATATTTTTGGATTCTGGCATAGGCCAAACAACAGTTCAAATCTGGATAAGTTAGGAATAATAAATATGGACACCTACAATCCCAAAAACTGATGCTGTAAATTTTAGGTAGAAGATAAAATATTTGTATGCTGAAGCATACTGATAGCACAGTATATGTCATCTATAGATTACAAACAGATTTGCTGTCTTCCTGAAAATTTTGCTCTCAGTGACAGGCTAGGGAAACTGCATTATTAGCTTCCAAAGAGACACAGGCTCTTTAAGAACTACTGATGACACCTGTTCTTAAGAAAAACTACAGCCTTCAGCATAAATCCTACCGCTACCCTCAATTTTCTATTACCTGAAGTACCACCCAAAGTTTATCATTACAAACTTAAAACTGGCTACTGGGTCAAACAAAAGAACCACCTTGGCTTCTCCCTTTTAAGAGCAGTCAGCAGCAAATTACTGTAGGGGATGGTAGGAGCAAAAAAAACCTGCAGTGATGTATTTGCAGCATTCCTTCAGCTTCCAGTTTGCAGTTCTGAGACTTCCCTAACTCAAGAGTGGTATCTTCATAATTAAAGCTATTTGAAGATTTTTCGTCAACAAAACGTCAAATTTTTCAGATTCTAAACCCATGTAAAATGTTTTTCATCCTTTGACAAGTAGCCCAGCAGCTTAGCTACTCAATTACTCTTTTTTTAAGACTATCACTCAGGAGAAGTACAAGATACTATCTAGGTCTTGCATCAGATGAGACGGAAAGCAACTACTCCCTATACACCTTCTTCATGTAACTCATCATTTTAAAAACTTCTATTACATTCCTCCACTTAGCTAAGTCATCCAAGTTGGAGAACATAATCCATCACCCAGAAACTGTTCCACTTATTTGCTCCATTATTATTTTTTTGACTTTGAAGTCATCTTTTTAAAATGAGACAGACAAAAGGGATTAGAACAGCATAGAGCATACTGAGCACAAGCTCATTTTAGGTTTTAAAAGTAGCAAAGTGATGTTTACTCTCAAGAACTACTTATATAAACGCTTCTCCTCCCTATGTGATAATAGGCAACGTTTCTACCATATATGCTTAGCTTTTTATGAACTTCTGGTAAAAAGGACTTTATCAAAATGCACGTTGGAAATACAATTAAACCATATAGTTGTTCACAGGCTCACTGATTCCTTCCAAAAGCTGTCAGGTTTGTGCTGCTCTACAGGAGCTACAGAAGATATTAAATAATATAGGTTTTTATCTTTTCACCATTAATCCTGCTTATTCTACACTTTCTCCAGACTTCCCTGATGCATGTGTCTAATTGTCTGTGCTCTCCTGAATCCCCTTCAAATCATTTTCAAAATCTAATGTCATATCTAACCCATTCTATTCCACCTAGTACAAAGGCAGTTTTGAGCACTGGCCTTCTTGTTTACCCATTACCAGAGACCTAATAGGAGAAAATCACAGATACATACTAAACGGGGCAGAGTTAGCAGTTGACCCTGAAATTCTTACTAGGCATCCTGATGCACAGCATCCTAGTGATGCATTCAGTCTTCTCAAACTGATGGGGAGGAATATAAGTCCTCCAGTGACTAAGCAAGCTACTAGAAATCTCTTTAATTAAGAAAGGTAAAACTTGCTTACAGAAAAGTTTCTAAACTCTTGCTCTTCTTTGAACCTTCTTTTCCTTCGCTGAAAGTTTAAAACACCATAAAGCAGTATTTGCTCCAATAGATTATTAAGAGAAATAGAATCAGATATCTGAGCATGAATACAAAAAGAATTCTGGACAGAAGCACCTACTGTGGCCAGGCTTATGTTTCAGATGATTTGAGTCTCATATATGACATACGGATAGAGTAACAGAAAAATACCACTTAGGAGTATCATTTGATAAGCGATTATTAAAAATGGTGAAGTTGTCCATTTCTCATCAGAAGAAAAGCCATTCTAGAATGCTGAGCAAGCACAAATCCCTGCCTTGATTATAGAACCTACTGCTCATGAAATTTCTCATTTTCACGACTTTCCAAAAAGCTGTTATTTTTATAAGTGTTTTAGAACACAATTCTAATCAAGCAAACCATTGTTTTTCCTTGGAACAGTCACATCGTCAGGACAAAACCCACCATGTTTTGTCACTCTCAAGATCCAACTTGGACAAGACACTAGCATAAAATGAACAATCTGGATTTCTGGAAACTACTAAACGCTTATCACCATAGAGAAGTTCTGACTCACAGATGGAGTTACAGCAATAGTAGCTGCAGGGACAGACACAGACCATGAATATGCAGTTGAAGTGTTGAAGAGAACAACACACAGAAATAACTGCTGCTAGCATTTCTGACAATTCCTGACAAGGCTTCCACATTTCTCAAGAATACATTTCTGACTGGCATTAGAATCTGTTTATACAGGAACTGGAGCACGACTGCAGTACTGTCTTTCAGTATCAGTTATACAATGTTAGCAGAGACTCTGAAGACTGCTTGTCAGATAGTTATATCATATATCCCATTTTCCCTGAACACACCACATTTGCTGTGCTATATTCAGCTGAGAAAATCGGGATGAAAAACTACTTTCTCCATTCAGCTAATGAAAAGGTACGAAGAAAGCTATACTTGACCTATTTTTCGATTAAAATAAACCTTTGGAAGGTCCTATAAAGAATTATTTCTGCACATACTTCTCAACATTTGAAATGCATGTTCATGTTATTTATCAGTTCCAGCAGATCTCTGAAAGGCTTTCCAAGTAGCATTCCATCCATCCATCATCCAGACTTCAGGCACACCTTAGCAACAGCTTTCCATAACTCAGGAGTGAGAAAGAACTTTGCAGGATTCCCTTCAAAGATCATAAATCTTGCTATTTGATCAGTCATAGAAATAGATAATATATACCTCAGCATACTCCAGTCCCTGGGAACAAATTATCTCCCTTTTGTTCTAAAAATTACCAGGTTATGATAAATAATGATATTAATATTTTAATGCTATTTTTATACATCTGGTTAGATAATTATGCAATGCATATATTTCCTGTTTGGTTATTTTATTACCATTACACTCAAACTTAAAATGAAGAGTTATACTGTATTTTATACATGAACATTATATTTTCAGGTGGCACAGATTAATGCAAACTTTTTCCTTGAATATTAACGAGACTCTGTTGAGAAAAGTGTTATAAAGGACAATTTAGTAATTTAAAAAAAGTTAATTACAATGGATATATGGGAACATCTAGTTAATTAAATGGAAAAAATACTCATGGGATAATTTTAGTTTTCCCATATGCACAGCCACAGGTGAAAATGCAAAAATGCTCATGCATCACCTACAGTTTGCAAGTGTTCTAAAGACAACCAGCTTTATCACAAGCATGGAAGATATATTTTGCATATGGTCACACACATCCTCAGAAACAGGGTTTTATAAATCTGCATAAATCAGCACACCTTGCAAGAGAACACAGGTTGGAGACAAGTTCTGTGGAAAAGAAGCTGAAGACTCAACAGACAGCAAGCTCAGAATGAGTCAGTGGCAAGTCCTGGCAGCAAAACTGGGCAGCAGCCTCCTGGCCCAGT
This sequence comes from Corapipo altera, assembly GCF_003945725.1. Classification (NCBI taxonomy): domain Eukaryota; kingdom Metazoa; phylum Chordata; class Aves; order Passeriformes; family Pipridae; genus Corapipo; species Corapipo altera. Next base: position 7,318,144 of record NW_020884881.1, read on the forward strand.
GGATGAAAGGATTATCCCCACTCAGCACTCACTGTGAAATCACAGAGGTTGGCAGAGACCTCTGGAGGCCATCTAAGTCCAAGCCCTTCCCAAAGCAGAGTCACTTGGAGCAAGCTGCTCAAGGCCACGTGGAGTCAGGATTTGAACTCCGGACTCTAAAACCTCTCTGACCAAACAATTCCAGAGTTCAATCACCTTTACTGTGCAGATTTTCTTTGTAATGCTTAAAAATAATGTCATGGTTTGAGCTGTCTCATCCCTGTGGGGGGGCTGGAAGTGGTTGGTCCCAAGTGAGTTTCCGATCAGGGGACAATCAGAGCTGCGTTTCGCCCTGTGAAATTAGGATATTACAACAGCCAGAAGGAAGTTGTTGGCAGTGAGAGAGAGGGATTCAGAAGCCATGAGGTGAGAGGAGAGAGGCCTGAGGGCCCCTTGCAGGGGGCCAGGCCCTCTTTCCTGCCCCCCCCCCCCGGCTGGGCTGCGGGGGAGCCTGTGACAGTATTATAACTGGACCACGTGCCTGTGGTCAAAGGCTAGGGGTTTTTTCCCTCCCACTGCCTAGGAAAGGCAGTGGCATAGACTTGAGAGGCCAGTCAGGAGGTTGGAGCTAGCCCCCCTTGGCAGGCAGGTACGGCATTGGAGCCAAGCCAGAGACGGGTCGAGGGACGGCCCAGGAGCTGCAGAAGCAGCGGAGATCGTGCAGAGCTGGAAGAATTCCAGGCAGAGGATGAGACAAAAACTTCAAGCAGTCTCACTGCTACCCCCCCCGCAATGGCAGGGGAGGGAGTGACCTGGAGCTGAGACTGAAAAATGGAGACAGGTCGAGGGGCTCGGAGGTGAGTTTGGACAAGGGCAGCCAAAAACTGAAAGACGAGGAATGCGGGGGAGAATGACCCCCCTTGCCACATGAAGTCAAGCTGCAACAGCTGAAACAGAGAGAAGTCAAACCAAGCAGGCTTTTTCTGAGTAAGGACTTTTGGTGAAAACTATCTGGGGTATATAAAAGACTGAGCAAGACCCAGAAACCCTGCAACCTGGAGAGGCAAGAGTGGACATTTTACTCTCTGGGAAGAACCTTCACGAACCAGGGTGGAAAGGACTCAAAAGCTAATTCCCTGTAATCATGATGAAGACCTGGTAAAACAAATGTTCCTTTGCAATCCAGGAAGAGACCTCGGCAGAGGCTGAGGAGTTGGTGGGGGTGTAAAAGACCCTCTCCTTGATACCCCAGTGAGAAAGACTTTAGCTATTGTCCTGAAGAGTTCTTCTGGATTGATGTGGAAGGACCCCAGGGGTAGTAGGGATTGTATTAATACTGTGTATTTGTTTGATTTCCAGTTTCTATAGTTTTTATTCTGTTTTTATTTCCCATGCTGAGTTGTGCCTGCCTAAAAACTTCTCTTCCACATTAAAACAAATTGTGGGGGAGCTTAGAAAGTTAATTTTTGTGGTGTATTTTATGATCATGTCTAGAATACTACATCCAGTTTTAGGGACCTCAATGCAAGAAAAATGTGAATAAACTGGAGCAAGAGAAAAAGGTCACCAAAATGCTCAGAGGTATGAAGCACATGCTCTGTGAGAGGCTAGGTTGTTCAGCCTAGAGAAAGGGAGGCTTTAGAAGCACTTAGTAGCAGCCTGATAAAACCTATATTATCAAGACAACACAGCTCCATTTTTAATAGTGGTGTATAGTGAGAAGATAAGAGACAAGCAGCATAAACAAACAAAAACTGTTCCATCTGGCTATCAGGAAGAAACTTCAACATAAGGACAAGCAAACATTGGAACAGGTTAACCCCCAGAGACTGTGGAGTCTCCATCCTTGGAGGTTTCAGGACCCAACTGGACAAAGTCCTGAGAAACTTGATCTGACCTCACAGCTGACCCTGCTTTGAGCAGAACATTGGGTAGAGGTCTGCTCCTACCAGAATTATCCTATGTTCTTATGATTTTAGAAGTTCGCATTTGTTTCCTTAAAACAAGTAAGAAAAAATTGGAGTGAGGACAAAAAATAAAGACAAAATTTTGAGCACAGAATCATGAAGCACTGAAAAGGAAAACCATTACAGCATATCGTTATCCAAAATTGATGACAGTATATGCAACTACAGATTACAAGATTAACTGACAGTTTAGAGAGAGACAAATTTATATTAAAAAATCTCCTAGTATTTCTATTAAATCAACTTTTAAAATCTCAATCAAATTGTGATGAGACACAAGTGCAGTCACTTAGGAACCTATAACTAGAGACAATCAACACGGAAAGAAGATGCAAAGTAATCTGAAAACACAAAATAGTTTAAACTATCATGCAATATCAAACATTGAGTCATGGAAAAGTTCTGCAAAACTCTTTAAATGGAGCCAAAGACATAGAAACTCCCCGATCACAAAAAACTAGCACAAGTAAATCTGCTGAAGCAACATATGATTTGATCAAGTTTTTTATTTCTTCTCTCGGCTAAGAACTGTATACATGTCAGGAAGTGACTGTCCCGATTCTCAATGCCAGCTCTTATCCTTTATTCCATAGGTCTCTGTGGTTCAAAGATGTGTTCTTATAATAAATATACACAGAGTCACATTAGACACATAAGGGAGGGAAGTGAGATGAGTGAGGAATGGAGAAATAACAGATACCATGTGTAGCAAAACTCGAGCAAGAAATACATATCTCTTAATAACACCTTTGACAATTCTGGAATCAAGAAAACAAGACAGCCGAGATAGGCTGGAAAGATAAATGAGTTTTCTGTTAAGAATAATAAAGGGATACAAATACAATCATTCTTCCATTACACTCTTATACACTGAAAAGACAAACACACAAAAAAATGTATCTAGTTCATATTAGTCAAAAATTTCACAAGATGACCCTAACTGATACCAAAACACACTCTTTAAACTTATCCACTACTGGTAGGGCAACATCAAATAGAAACTTATATTGAAGAATAAAATGATGGAAACATTCTGCAGAGATTCTTTGATTGCCGTTATTACCATGTCACGTATTCCTCTACTCTAAAATCCCTGTACGGTTTATTCAGACATCTCAGACCACACTATCACTAGTCACACATGAGTCTCTTACACCACATTTTCAGAGAGAAGACCACACTATCACTAGCCACACATGAGTCTCTTACACCATATTTTCAGAGACAAATGATTGTGCATCCAGAATGCAAGTCAGCTAGAGCCGTAGCATCATACAGTGAATCAACCAGGAATCTTTAAAGTTCATCTAGTCCAAACCTCCTGCCATGGACAGGGATAGTTTCAGCTGAATCAGGTTGCTTAAAGCCACATCAGACCTGACCTTGAACACCCTTCCAGAAAGGAGATATCCACAACTCCTTTGGGTTCCCTCATCGTAAAAAATTTACTCTTTATGTCCAGTCTAAATCTACTCTCTTTCAGTTTGAAATGTCACCCCTTATCCTAACACTACAAGCCCTGGCAAAAAGTCTCTCTCCAGCTTTCTTAAAAGCCCCCTTTAAGTACTGAAAGGTTATAATAATGTCTTCCCAGAGCCTTCTCTTCTCCAGACTAAACAACCCCAACTTCCTCAGCCTTTCTCATAGGAGAGGTGCTCCAGCCCTCTGATCATCTTCATGGCCCTCCTCTGGACCCATTTCAACAGGTTCACATCTGTGTTGTCCTGGGGATCCCTGAAATGGATGCAGCACTCTAGGTCAGGCCTCACAAGAGCAGAATAGAAGGGGAGAATCAGCTCCCTTGACCTGCTGGCCACTCTGATGCAGCCCAGGGTACATTTGGCTGGCTGGGCTGCAAGTGCACACTGCTGGTCATGTCCAATTTCTTGTCCTCCAATATCCCCAAGTCCTTCTCTGCAGGGTTAGTTTTCCCAGCTATCTCAACCTGCAACTACATGACTGTTCTACCTGGCAAGTAAAGTGGTATCATCACAGAAAAGAAAAGAAACAAAAGAAGAGAAGGAGAGAAGAAAAACAAGAAACCCTTCCATTTCAGCAGCACTGCAGTTGCAGTGAATTAACTGTAACACCATTAGTCACACCACTAGCATAATCCTTCAAGCCTGCTTTTGATAGATGAGTGCATCCTTGAATACATCCAGTACCATTCCATTTATGTAACAGCTTAAATTTTCATTGATGCAGTTTAATTCCATCACAATTAGTTTCCATATTTTGCTTATCAGTACTTGATGGTTTTGTATGAAAACAGAATTTTAAGGACAAATGACCTAATCTCTAAACCTTCATTCCTAGGAAAAAAATTGAGTAGCAGGCCAGTGACAGACAATGTTCCAGAAACAGGTAAAACAGTCGGAGGGCTTGCATTTCTTTACCTGACTTTCTTCCTTTCCAGTAGTTTCCAAGTTCTCACTTTTTTTCTTTGTAACTTTTCACATATTTTTAATGTGATTAAGTATTTTAAAATTTAGTAGTTCTGAGACATTGAAATAAGGAAAACAGCATTTTTTACAGGAATCGACATGAGAAAATGACTATGCATTTCAACAGTGCTACACAAAACATTAAGCTATTTGACTTTTAACCAGGAGAAATACACTTAATATACCTTCAAAAAAGTGAAAGACTTCTGTTGTTGACTCAATTTTACAACAATTTTGTCAAACATGAACTCTGTTATAAGTTTCAATTCACAATGAGCCTTAGCCAATATGCCTTAGCCAATAAAACATTCATATTAAACTATTAGTCACAGGAAAGAATATTGTAGGTACTTCTTCATAAACTTATATGCCCACGAATGCAAACATGTACACACAAATCCACCATTATTAGACTGTAACTTGCTGCATTTAACAGAAAATTGTGCCTGCATTTATAGCTTCTCCACACAGAAAAAAATCAAACAGTGAAACAGTATAAGTATAAAGTTTTAAATTGATATTTTAAAAATATGAAGATAATTTCAGGAACTATTAAGACAGCAATCACCTATAGATTGCTATATTAATGACTTAAAAATTAATAAGTAGGCCAGCTTTTCATCACCTCAGTGAGATCTTGAGCAAACATTCTTCATGCTTGGTGACTGAGGTACAAAACATGCTTCTAGAACTGGAGATTTCAACTATGCTCTAGAATATCATACCACAATGAAACATGCAGACATTTTGATGAAAAGAAGTTTCACAATTATTTTTTTCCTTTTCCTTTCTTTCCTTTCTATGCCAAACTAGCAGTAGATTTCTCCAATGGGAAAATCAATTTCTCCCTTGTTTTTCATAGATGTACTCCTTCTCAACAACCTTAAAGTTGTTCAAAGCCATGACATTAATTGGTTAACTCCACTACTTACAGACAGGAAAAACCAATTTACCTGAATGCCATCAAGCAACTTGCTCATGCACCAGTAACTGTCAGCTTCTATGTTCTGCAGCACTTCTTCAGCCAGACTGGAAACATCAAAATTTTCCACTTCTTCTTCTTCTGTTTCAGCAAAAGAGAGAGAAAGACAAGTCAATGAAGTGCACAGAATAAATAAAGCAAGGATGAGGAAAATAATTGAAAACAAAGACAGCCACCACTTATCTTCTAGTCAGAAACTTCAATGCACATTTACTTTAACAGGGACTAAATGAATCATTTATTGCTCAGCTGTGTCATCTAATGGCTTTAAATGTTAATGAATACTTAATTTCTTGCAGACTGTGAAAATCTCAAATCATGCCTGGTTAACCAGAATTAATATATAATAAATTACTTTATTCTAAACATTTCACACCTGAAAGAAGACCAGAAGCACTTTGAGAGCCCTCAAGCTGTATATGAACAATCTCTGAAGAAAATGACTATGTTTGCATCAATGCACAGAAAGTGCAAATATGTTGCCAGTCTTCACTGAAGAAAAAGCCCCGAAAAATACCTTTTAGAAAACCACTGAAATTTATTCAGAAAGCAGACTACAACTTTTCAAGGAGGATTTGTTTTTCAGGCAAGCATTTGGAATTAGAAGGAAATTACACAAAAGGAAACAAATTCCCACCCTCCACCCCCAAAAAACACATGATTCTCAATACTGGAAAAGCACAGAACCCAATGATGTATGGATTCCTGGAAATTGTCTTTCACACAAGCATGTTAAAAGAAATTCACATTTCAACATGAACCAAAACTTTACCACCTAAGCTACATTGTCTTTTTAAAGCACAGCATCTGAATTAATCCATTTTGAAAAGAACACAGAATGTGTGCTGTGTTGCCACCTAACTCCCAAAGCTCGCATGCAGCTCCAGAAGAGAGTTTAACATGAACTGTAATGCTCTGAGTAAATGCTGTAGCTTCTTTCTTGCAGCAGCTCACAGTGTCTTACTGTATCAAGATGAGTATCAAAGAAGCATCTGTCTCAGCCTTGGTTTATTCTAAGGAGAGGTCGACGTGCAGAAGAGAGAGGTGTTTAATTCTCCCCAAATAGTGCATAATACACCATTATATATACTCCATTATACAACTGCAAGGTAGCATAGAATACCAAGAATATATAGTATCTTAAAACTCCTCCATTACCCCTAACTTTTCAGTATGTAATTACAGACGCCTAAGTACATCCTTAGGTTATCACATTTGATTATGCTACCTTAAAGCACTTATTTGTCAATTGACAGTAACAATTATCATTACATACGTTTTAAAATAATTTTAACATAGCAGTGATTTTACCACTAGTAACAGACACTACCAGCAAAGTGACCAAAGCATTCTTGTTCACATTGCTGTCTGTATGTGGGTGTGCACCTTCTAAAGGATCACTGGGTTTGGATTGTGAAATATTAATGGCTGTAGGACAAGAAGATTAGGTTGTATTAATAAAGCATTAGTTAAGATATTTACTTACCAGGGAAATCTGGCAAATAAAACAGGGAATTGCAACAGAGACTCCATAAAATAACAGCACAGGATGAACTCAAAGGTGGCAGGGTTGTAAACAACATACCAGTAGTCATTTACTGGCTGTTAAAGGAATGCCACCTTTGCATTGGAGTGCAGTTTCACAAACCCAGATAAACAAGTATTCAACATATTTCAAATACCCTGTATAATAAACTCAGATATAACACTGCCTTGCAAAACAATGAAGAGTGAGCAGCAGACTGCAACAGCAAATTTTATTACAGAAGATCCTTTTGTAAGGAGGAAGAAAATCCTTCCCCAATGTCAGCAGAGTATTCCTCCCAGTAAAAAGGAGGAAGATCCCCCACAATGGACAGCAAATTCCATCAATGCTTCTTGGAAAATGGGGGTAACATAGGAATTAAATGGAGATGATGCTCCCCTTTCTGCTCAGGTCCCATCACTTACTCTATTAAATAGACTCTTCTCATTAAAGACAGTTTCTAGAACAAACTTGGCTTCATTTCACTCAGTAAGCCTAACCCTTGCACAAAAAAACATATTAAGAGAAGAGCCCAGCGTAACATAAAAGTATTTTCATGGTAAAGATGCTTGAATACAATGGAGATAAAAAGAAAGGATTAAAGGAAGGCAAACAGGTCAGCATCAGTAGAAGAACTGAAATATCTAGCAATGAAGAAACAGATTGGACAAGTAGATAAGGTGATGTACATTTGGAAATATTAATCCAAATTGAAATGCCAGTTTTGCAGCTCAAAAAAATACAAAAGAAAGGTCCCTGAAAGTCCAGAAAAAGTAACAAAGAAACATCAACACGTCCTTTACTAAGTTCCCTAACAGAAAAATTACAAGACCTAGAGAAAGACAGAAAATTAGTAGACTTAACATGGACAAAAATAGGTTGATTTAAGATGACAAGTTTCATATGAACCTGTAAAAAATATCAAGTCTTTATCTACTTATCTATCTACCTCCAACCTGATGTACCTTGAGACTTTTAAACAAGAAAACCCCACAATTTTCAGAACAGAAGCCTTTTTAACAGTTCATAAATTAAAATTAAGGATGAAGATTCACATGAATTTAGAAAAGAAAAACTTTTCCAGAAAGAAAAGAAAATTAATGATGTATCCTCTACAGTAGAAACAAATTCTTTGGTACATCTTATACATGTTAACTCACAAAAAAGTCTTACAGTTATACAGTTTATTAGATATTCCTAAACCAGTGCCCCAGTGAAAAAAACACCACCTCATTAATATTTTTAATTTTCATTTTAATATTTTAAATGGAAAAAAAAGAAGTAATCCATTCCCTCTCTGCTTCATTATGTCTATAGAAAAAACAAGAAATGAATGAGAGTTCCTCATATTTACATAAAACACAAACGTATACTGAACTTCCCTTTGAATGAAGCAGTCTTCAGGCTCTCCTCCACTAAACATTTGCTGAAAGAATGAGATTACAACTACTTAGATAATGTGTTCCTTTGCAAATTTCCTGCCTTGGAGCATCTTTTCTTTTCATGATACTGCTATCATATTTCTGAACAAAAAGGAAGCTATAAACTGTAGCACAACACAATAACTCTTCTACAGGTGGGTGTGAAAAGATAACAAAATAAGACTTTTTATCTTCTCTTTCTCGTCTTTCTTACCACCTTTTTTGTCCTCTTACAAAATCTACCATTTCACACTATATTCTCACAGCAGGATTTAAACCAACAAAAAAGCTGAAGATACACATAACCTTTTAAGGTGGGGCATCTTCACCTCCCCTCTCAGCCAACACAAAAGAACAAGTTTAGTTTGTGGCTAGTCTTCGCGAATGAAGATTTGGGAAGGGCTCTACCCACATTTGCTACAAGTGTGCTGGTGGCTAAAAAGGCCAGTGTGAGATAGACGAGTTCGGCTGCAAAAGACACAGCAGAAAGACTCCTTGGATGGTATCAATAAGACACGGTTCTTTCTACATCGTCTTTTCTCCTCGAGAGTGATCCTGCGTGCGTTCTCAAAGGAAGCAGCAGCGTTATAGATGGTGTGTCTCCAGACCTCCCGACTGGAGGCCAGAGTCGACCAATGATGATGATAATGACAGAAGAACAAGTAGTGTTGGAGTATTACCTGACTTGTTCTAAACTAGTAACCTAAAATAAATCAGATTAATTACATTAAAAAAAAAAAATCTTGTTTCTCAGTATTAGCTATAATTTGGTTTTAAGAGGATTGTCTCAGAATGCAGACCTCTAAAATGTGGGAGTATAAAATTAGCTGAAATAAAACTTTAAACACCCATCAAAAGATCTTCCATTCTGTGACTGAACTACCTGCAATTAAGCAGTCAGAAAACCACAGCAGTTTGCAAAGTTAGGTTGAATGAAGCAACCTGGACAGCAAAGACACTCCAGCAATAATATTTTGGAAAAACTAGATTCTGACTGTTCTAGTACAGCTGGATTATCGAATTCGAATGATGAATTTTTTTTTTCCCCAGAAAATACAATATAACTTTTAAGAAATATCTTTCCATGGTTCCAATTACTGTCCATCACAGGTATGTTCCCCAAGTACAAAGAGAATATCAGGACAGGCCCTTCTGAAAAGAGTACAGGTCTAACATATATTCACTACTCTAAGTAAAATTCTTATTATTCCACTGGGAACAACAACAACAAAAAATTAAGAGATGGAAAGGCAACCATTATTGAGTTCTCTCTGCTCTAGTTTGGATGACTTTATAAAGCAACAGATACAGAAAGCACTTAAAATATCCAGTTCTTTCACTAAAAGAATCCATAGTCCCCAATTATAATGTCATAGAACCACAAGCTCAGCCATTACAGAAATAAAAACAGCACTTTTTGGAAGTACTCATCCAGGCATCTTGTTCTGTCTCTTCCTTCTGAAGAGACATCTGAGAACAACATTATGCTTTTCTGTGGCTTAAATGGACTGATCTCTAGCATTTTCATAAGCCTCTTAAATGCAAAATAAATATTCAATATTTTTATATGTTCTTTAAATATATAAGCTACTTCTAGCCTAATTTTCAATCCCATTGTGCTTCCATTGCATCACTAAGTCATTTCTTCTAAAGTCAGATAAAAAAGTTTTGAAATTAAAAGAAATCTAATTAAATGTGTGTCATAGGTTGCCACAATGTGTGTGACAACTCAATTGTACTTTAATTATACCCTAGTAGCATTTACCCTATGTAAAACAACCGTGTCAAACTTCAGCTTAAAAATCAGCAACCAAATCTTCCAAAGAAAAAGTCTAATTACTTCAAGCTATATTAAAATATATGTTCATTAAATCAGCTAAGTAGTATATTTTTGGATATGTTATATTAACTGGTACTTTTTGATTTAAATGTGGTGTATGTTGAAGAAGGACCTACACTGTGGAAGCATCCAGGCACTATTCTAATAAAGATGGCACAGCATCACAAAAGCAAAGTCACAAACATGCAAGTCCTCAGTGATGTGCAATGGTTTCTGCGGCACCAATTCACCTTAATTTGCTACACTTTACTGAGGAAGTTCAAAGCTGACGTTAAATATCCAAGTGACCCTTTTCCACACTATAGTTGAAATTGAAAAGGTCACCCATTTTAATGATAAGCTCCAATTAAAGAACATTTGACTGGCAGAATGCTATGTAAAATCATAATTTGCATATTTAACATTCACTCATTTATTTCAGTAGGCACATAGTGCAAAATGCTTCTTTTCCATGTAGTTTTAAGGGGGGAAAGCAATCAAGCTCCACGTTGCTCTCTTTCTTTTTTTTTTCTTTTTTTTTCCTTGTTCAGATGAAGAAATAAACACACTAGAAAAGTTTGGAAAAGAAAGAGTAGAAGGGATTTCAGGAAAAACAACAGAAGAAACAAAAATAACAATCCCAAAAGTACATGAGATATTATTTGTGCTTGACAACATAACTGCAATTTCTGGTTTTAAATAACTTTACATTTATTTTCAATGAGTGAAATCTGAATAGACAGTAATATCTGAATAGACATTAGTATAAAATAAATAAAAGAATATGGACAGAAATAGAAGGCCAGTGTGTGCATGTATCAATACCTGGGGGAAAAAAGATCACTGTATCCAATTACAGTCTTACAGAAACATTTCTCATTTTCTTCACTTTCCTGTGGAGATCTTTATCATGTAATCTACGTAACTGTAAAAGAGAGCAAAACAGTTGCCTGGAGGAAAACTGTTGTAGGATGGAGTCTATGACATGCTGATCTGAATATGTGCATTGCTGTAAGCATGGTATTAGCTGTTCTTTACTCATTCCCAGGGTATGCTTCTGAAACTTCCCACAGTGAAAAAAGAGTAACTTTTTCTAAACAGCTTTAATTGGAGCCATTTCCAAAGGCAGACACAAAAGGATAAAATGAAAAAATAAAAAAAAAATATTACTTAAAGCTACTTACAGATTTAGTTTTCCAATGACAGTAGAACATATACATACTAAATAACTTGCCTCCATTAAAAATAGATTTTAAAACAAGATTAAGCTTAACTGATGATTTTGGTGGAAGGTGTTCAAAATATTAAATCTGAACTCTGCCTTTTATATGTAATTGATTTCTTATAAAGAATGCTGGACTTTGACCTTTTCAGTACAGATTATGCATAAAAAAATCTGCCATCACAGACAGATGGAATTATACAACACAAATTTTTGCATTAAAGAACTGAAAAAATTTTATTTCAGAGAGAATTTTATTTATGAAGAAATCATGTCCTGAAATAAAATACTGAAAATGTATGACATTATTAGAATGGTTTAATGATATTGCTACAATGACTAGTAGCCCTCTCAATGCATCCAAATAGCAATCTGTCCAACTGCATTCAAATGCAACCAACAAAAGTGTAACTTGCATTTAGAACTTCTCTTAACTCTGTTGCCAACACCAAAACTCAGTCTTTATAAAGCGGGAAAAACCAAAAAATGTTACTTGATAGTTTTAGTACTTCATTACACTAAGCAAGCTCATACAAAAGATATCTCTATTAAATAAAGCATACATTTTCTCAAAGGAAACCCATTTTTAATGAAACAGACATTTAATTGTGTTATTAATGTTTTAATTTCAGCTTTTTATATTGAAATGGTTTCTCAACACTCAGAATCAGCAAAACTCAGATGAATCTACTGGAGTAGGACGTAGGGAACAAAATGGATAGTGGTACAAGAAAGACCCAGTGCTGAAGCCCAAAAGAGACTGCAAGATCACCAGTAAATTATGACTGTTCTTTACATACACCTAATATATATAAAACAATACAAAGAAACATTAGATCAGTTAATTATCTGAACATTTTAAAATCGTTCTTTTTTTTTAGCAATAATTTGTGTAAATTTATTTCTCATTTAATGTAAAAAAGTATTACCATATACTTCAAGTCCAAACTATATAGCTCTTGCAATGGTACAAGGAAACCATTCTGGCCATACATGCACAGGCAATTGTCTACATATAAAGTTTACTCTGCTGTGATCTACTTTGGATGTTGTATCTTTAGATAGACCTAATCTAAAAGTTACCACCCAAGCATACAAACTACAAAAACACTCATATATAGTTGCATGTAGAGGTGCACAGTAATATTTCCACAACTAGAAGATCTTACATATTCCACTTCAAACTCAGTTTTCAAAAAGCTTTATGAAACAGCTATTCAGTCACTGCTTAACTAAGGCAATGTTTTTCTGAGATCATGACATAATAGAGCATTTAAATGTAAATTCTTTCAGTAACAGTTACCTAATTAAATATGTACAAAACCACATCAATATCTCTCATTGAAAAGGTCCTAATTACATATTAATCTGATAGAAATAGCTTTTGAGTTGTTAAGGATTAATCACCAAAGTAAAACCTTCCCTTTCTCTGTGGCACTACAGTCACAGAGGTATAATTAAAAAAAAAAAATTAAAAATAACTTAATCATCTCATCAGTCCAGGCTTAGGTAAATATGACCTTACTGCATTTCAAATATTCCCCTATAACCAGTCATGTTCTCACAGACACGATGTATTGATGACTTGTCTGTTTTAACACTGTTAATAATCTTATATTTGCTTTCAGTTGATCTGCTACAATCTCCTTAAGATGCAATAGGAAGGGAGACAAATCTCTTTATATATCAATATAAGAATGGTTATACTTTATTAATTCTCTAAGTAATTTTACTGCACATGGTAACTGTTACAACCTCCTCTGACCTGGAGAGCAAGGTAAACCATCATGTCCAAAACCACAGTAAACTTGGTAACTTGGACTGAATTTCTATGTTCATCAAAATTAACGGATGACCTTGTAAGTACTCTCAATTTGCTCTAATACAAAACAGTAAATATTTCATATATTTTTTCTCTAATTACAGATTCTGTATGAAAGTAATCAGCAAATCATTCAGAGACTTCCTTTAGTGGGCCTACATGATTGCCAGTAAGATTTTTCTACTCAGGTTTTTTCTTGACTAGATTTTAACAGCAAATATCCTTTTTTCCTCCACACTAAATAATCCAGAATTTGCCCCTTAATTTGTATTCATAACCCATTGCAAATATCTATACAGAAACAGGCTTGTTTTTAAGGACAATAAATTAATTTGAAAAACAGAAATTCTCAGCTCATGATGCAAATTAAACAAAAGAGATCAGTTCCTCATAGGTTGCAGACTGAGATTACTGCTCCACAAGTCAAACATGAGGAAGATGAAAAATATCTTACTACTTCAAAATTTCTACAACTATAACACGGTACAAAGGAGAATTAAGTAAACCTGATGGCACCAATAGTCTTTGACCCATTGAACTTGCATAAAGCCAAATACAAGACTGGCAACCTCTTATAGGGGTGAGAAATGTGGCTACTAAACCTGGCAGTTTACCAGTGCAATAAAGAGTATAAGCCACATCCTTGGACATGACATTATAGTGAAACAGGAGCCTTCAAAGTTTATAAGATGGCAGCTCTTCTTAAAAATGTATCTGAGCAATAATCTAGACCACAATGCTCAGCACAAATTCTTCTCAGAGTATTCAACTCAACAGGTTAGCTGCTGTCAACCAAAACTGCTTGCCAGGGAGAAGTGGTGCACGTGATACCAAATTACAGGACTCATAATTAGCAACCAGTATGCATGATAAGCACAAGATCCTGATGACTATTTTCTTAGAATGCCTGATAAGGGAATTTCCTGAGAAATCCAAAAGGTGCTTAGAGAACCGGAAATGAAAGATTAAAGGTTGAACATGTCTCCCACATTGCATTTTAATTATCTAGTTTGAGCTTATCATTTAATTTTTTAAAGCATCAAGTCTACGTATGTGCATATACACAAACACACCAACACAAAACATCCAAGTACGGGATAAGAGCAAACCAAAGCGTGGTCAAACAAGTCTAAAGCAAACCTCAGGAACACAGGCCTTCCCCGTGCTAAGGTACAGGTTTGATTAGAGGGCTATTTAGGGACCACCACTCTAGCACTGGAAGCATCTTCAAAAAGAATCTCTAAATTAATTTAAATTTAAATCTGTAAATTTAAAAAATAATTATTTATTGAGGAGGGAAAAAACCCAAATGCACTAAAAGTTACAATGTATTTAAAAGATAAAAAAAACAGTCTATGTATCTGCATATGCAAGGGTGACTTTTAAAAGTATTGAAAATTAATATTTCTTACCTGAAAGTACAGAAAAAAAGCAAAAGCAAAAAAAGAATTTGTCTTGCACGTAATTACTCAGAAGGTTGGCAAAGAGATTCATTTGAGCAATCCCATAAACCGCAATATGTTTAATGCAATACCTGGATAACTCAGAAAGGCCAAAGATTCAACTCTAACTTGGACAAATATAAAATTATACAAATTATCCAAGAACTTCTATGTAAATATAAAAGGCTCTAAAAATTCAGAAATTTAATTTTTTCTGTGACAGAAGACTGAAAAATTTGCCACTGTCAAGTAAGCTCAGCACCCACTTACATATGATCATAACTCTATATAAATTCACTCACTCATGAAGCAATTTTTACTTTAATCTATTAATGTAATTGAACAGCACAACTAAATAAGTTCTCAAGTTAAAATGGACAGCAGAGGAAATAACTGTTTTTCAGTGACATCATATGCACAAGTCTATGACAGTGGCAGTTTGCTGCCAATCCATACTGTGTAATATCAAATTTCTTATTCAAAATTATATGCTTCCTTATTTTGTAATCTCCCACATCACTCAGAGTTAATAAGAAAGAAATCCACCTTACAGACTTCTTGCCTTATTTAAAACGGAATGTAAGTACCATCCATTATTTCCACATTTTAGCACAAACTGCAAATACTGAATTTGAAGAAGCATATTGGAGGAGAATGCACTCTGCAGGCAACACTACTTCTTATGTTGCTTAATTGTTAAGTGCATTCCTTAACTAGCTTAATCTGTTGTGATTTAAAATTTCCTAATGAAACTATAACATATGCTTCTGAGGCAAAAAAGCCGCAAGGTTTGCTTTATTCATGAAGTTCAAACCTTTTCCTACATTCTGTATAGGTATTTATTGTTAAGATAAAGAAATAATCAAACCTCTAGGAAAAAAACTCTGCTCTATCTAATCTAAAGTAATAGAATAGTCTCTTCAATTTTCTTCCAGAATGCTACTTTAAGAAAGGTAGTTGCCTTTAAAATACGGCCATACTGCACTAAAGTAAAATTTTATCTCATAATTTACTAAAGATGGAACTCATAAATCAGTTCACAAATATCTTTGATGAGAACACAATTCATAAGTCAATTTTTTTTAATGAATTGGGTTTTGTCAAAATGAATGTGCTATAAAAACATTACATCCTTTCTGCTACTTTGAAATAATGCACTGAAAACCTACAGAAGAAAAACTGTTTTGCAAAAAACCTTTCTTTTTCCTATTTTGATTATTGTGCTTAAGTACCTAATTTTCCACTTCTGCTTTATGAACTTGTTTTCCACAGCTTAAAATTAAAAGTATCAAATTTCTCAAATAAAAGACAAGCAAAATATCTCCATGCCGATGAAAACCCCAATGACTTTATTATTACTATGATTTAAAAAGGCTTTCATTTAAACTACAAGCAAAGCCAATTCTTAAAGTTTCAGCAAACAAATTTCTGACAAATCTATTTGTATTGGTTTGAAACTTATAAAGCATTACTAACTAACCGAATATCCCATTGAAAAGAAGACATAAAAAATTTGCCTACAATTCTGTTTAAAGCACTGATCCACCTAATCTGAAAATTTCTTCTTAGATCATCAGATGCTACTGATCTATGCAACAGGATTTGAATATGAACGTTCCTGGCATTTGTACAGCAAGTTGTCATTGCTTAAGCAACTCTCTCTCTTTTAGCTTTTCTTCCTGTGAGTTACTTCATAATAAACACACAAAGTTGTGATATTTGGATGTCAAAAGCCACCTTTAATGGCATAAAAGCCATTAAATTAATTTCCCAGTCTGCTGGAAAGCATGCTTGAGAAGATTTATATCTGAAAGTATAACCACCTCTGTGCCACTTCACCATAGAATGATGATCGTTAATTATAACTATATGGAGACCACGGGGAGAGGGATACGAATGCAGGAGCCAGAACTAAAATAAGCTGCTCTCTTTGGAATACATGTCTCTCCCATAGTTACATTAGTTGTAATTAACTTTCTCCTTCACAATTCTTTCATTTTTATACTGAAGAAATCCTTTGATTTCTCTTCAATATCATTTTACTGCTTCTACTTACTCAAGATATTGTTTTCCATTTATTCCCATGACCCAGCATTTCCAGTCTGTAGTTTCAAATAAAATACCTTGCACTAACCTCTCATGACTTCCTCACAGTACAAGCCTATTATTTCTTAATTGCCTTCAAAAATAAGACAATATAAACCACAAAATATATTTCAAACTTCAGAAATTCATTGTTTTTTACACTATTATAGAATTAAATTATTTTTTAAATTCTGAGAGTGTGCATTAAGCATCTTGAAATAACACATCTTCCTCAGACAGATACATTTAAAAATTTAGAAACACACACACACACAGATGCAAAACAAACTTTAAAAGTAGATAATTAAAATCCACATCACCCTATGCACTAAAACATGACTTTCATTAACAGATTTTTTTTTATATACATGGGGAACAAAACTTCTTTTTCCTCAAGTACTTTTTGGTATGGCTTAGAGAAAAAAAACAAACAAACTTTAATACAAAAATACTGTGATTTAATGGGCAAATCAGAGTTAGCTGAAAGCATCAAACATTTCAAAACAATAGAAAGGCTACAACTGACTTATTTATTCAGATTACTCATGACAAAAGTTTTGAGTTTATTTTTTCTTATGAAAATGTAAAATAATATTTAATATAAGAGTACAGTTAGACACTAGGTGAGAATACAATCCATACTTGAGCTGTAAACTACCTGAGCTACTTGAATTAGAACACAAGCAAGATCGTGGATCTCCATCTCAAGAACAGTAAAGACTTACAGAATGCTCTGGGTTGGAAGGGACCTTAAAGATCAGCTAACTCCAATCCCTGTGCCTTGGGCAGGGACACCTTCCACTAGACCAGATTGTTAAAAGCCCCATCCAACCTGACCTCGAACACTTCCAGGGATGGGGCATCCATAGCTCTCTGAGCAGCCTGTGCCAGGGTCTCACCACCCTCACAGTAAACACTGCTTTAAAAGATAAATAAAATTAAAAAATACAATATAATGAATAAAATAATCATATAGCCAATGGAACAATTGCTATAACCTTACAGACTTTCTTGGAGGGAATAAAAATACCTGGCTGTAGTAAAATGATGTGGAATAAATTTTCAGGAAAAACAGATAGCAGAGACAACCTACAGGCCAAGAAGCAAATCTACTCACCAGTCAGCAGAAATAAAAGAAAAACTACTATAATTATGCTACCTCAGCATTTTTAGAACTTGTGCGTTTACCCACAACATAAAATTAATATAATTTAATTAAACTAAGGACACTTAAAGGTCTTGAAGACTACTTCTAGTAAAACACAGAAGGTAAGTTGGTAAGTAACTCAAACTGGAAGACTCTCCAAGTTAGAGAGAGTATAACAAGCAAAAAAAAAAAGAGTAAGGCAGAGTTCATAGGATGAATGTGCATCTTATCATGCCAACTGATTTATAAGGGAGAAAAAAAGACAAGTTTACAGACAAAAAAGTTGCTTTCATGGTCTTTAAACAGATATTATCATAGTACAGAAATATTAATTTGATTTTGTTAGAAACCTCTGACTAATCCTATTTAATCTTAGAATTTTTTTATTAATTTAGAGATTTCTTCTATGCATCTCCTATAGCAAAAATTCAAAAGAATTCCTCTGATTTTGTCCATAAGACAGGGTCTGGAAAGTTTCTTCACAAGAAACATCTAAGCAAAAATTCCACATAGCTCCCCTGCTATGAAGTGACATTTCATAGGTTCCATCACACCTCTGTCAGACTCGTTGACTCTTTGATAGACTTCCTGGCACTGATATGATTGAAGAAATTTTTATTATTAACTTTCAAGTCTCTACTTGGTTTTTCCTCTAATGTGTAAAACCATGACAGTCATCTAAAAGAAGATGGGTTTTACACAGGTTTGAACCTCCTGGCTGCTTTTCAAAAAAGTATTCACACTACAGCTTTACTAAAAAACAAATAAATGGAGGCTGAGCCATACACTGTAGTATACTGATCAATATCCTCAAGACACACTTCTTTGATATGACATGGAAGCATTCAAAGATTTAAAACAAAAACTCCAACAAAACAAGCAAACAAACAAAAAACCACAAAGAAACCACCAACAAACAAAAAAAAAGAATCCAAAATCCCCAACCCAAAACCTCAAACTCCATCTACAGATGCCTCCACTTGCAATAACATGGAGAGAGCAGAATAGATAACAAGAAGCTGTAACTTTAAAGAAATGTAACCCAATTATTTTTGTTCTAACAGCATTAAGAAATTTTGGAAACATTAGGAAAAGTAGGATGATGATTGTAATCTTATGCCTACAGACATAGTCCAAAAAAAATTAACTGGCAATTGCCATTTTTTCAGCTACTATCTTACATTAACAAAGAAAAACATCAAAAATTTTCATTTAATTATCTACTTCACAGGAAAGGCAGTCATATACAGCAACATTTTTAAGAAAAGAACATTTAATTCAAACAGCAGTACCTTGAAGTAATTACTACCAGGCATGAGAAATTGTTAGGTCTGATAAATCCTCTTTGCAACACTTATTTTAATCTTTGAGATAGTAGGTGTTTGTTTCTTCAATAGCTGCTCTTAAAGCTTTTCTCTGCAGTCAATCTTTCTTAATCCCTCTAGATACTTTATTTAAAGCCTGTCAGTCACAGATCAAAAAATGCAGCAACTATTGCTTACACACTTTCAATGAAAATACTGCAGCATGATAATTAGATATGATACTGCTTTGAAACACTTATTTAGGAAGGTTAAAGTGACAACTTTGGGACTCAGCACAGCAACTTAATATGTAGAAGCTACTCTGAAAAAGGAAGAGCATCTTCTAATATGACAAGTTTGAACAACTCAGATATTTTCTTCTTAAGTATGGAAAAGTTCTTTCCTTTATTCAAAGTCTAACAAAAATAATGCTGACATCTGGAAAAAAAATAAGAGGAATTTTTTTTGTTTTAATTTTTTTTTAAAAATGTATTTCCCCCTCTCTTCTCCCAAAGAAAGGGAAAGTTACCTTTTAATATAACACAGTTTTCCTGTGAAGGTATATTAAAAAAAAAATCATTTAACTTTTATATTTGAAATACCTGAGTAACCTCTAATGCAGTCTTACAGATGCACCACTAACTTTTCTATTCCTCTTATTACCATATTTTATTTGACTCAAAACAACAAGAGTTAGGAATAGTTTTTAAAACAGGTGAAAGTATCTTTCTTTTTACACTCCCTTATTTATAAAATTGGACCAAATTGTATCAGATACACAGATCAGGGAGATTACACCATAGAACTGTTCTTAGACAAACATGATTTCAATTTAAGGCATTATGAAAGTATAAGCACAAAAGAGTAAAGCAAATGTTTTACAAAGTAAAAAGAAAAAAAACTTAAAGATGTACTACTCCTAGTAGTCAAATAGAAGCTCATGAGAAAAATTTTTAATCAAATTATCATCTTGAATTATATCTTGCCCACAAAAGTATGTTGAATATGCAACAGTTCAGAACTATAAAACCCAAAGACAGCGTTACCTGAAAATTGTTTGAATAATCAAAAAAATACCATACTTAGGCTATAAATAGTAACATTATAAAGCAATGCAATGATCCTACTAAGGTTTAGTAAAGCCTACTGTGTAGAAGGCAAACTATTTCCAATGATGTGTAAACAGTGACAGGGAAGCTTCATAAAACTCTAGCAGATGAACACAACTGTGACAGCTGTTCTTTCTCCCTTTTCATCCAAACTTGAATTTCGATTTTGACTGAAGTATGAAAATATAAATGCAACAGAGAAGTTAAGTTAATAATAGAACTGGAGTCTTATCACTTCACTTTTCAAAAGGTTGGGGGTTTGGGTTTTTTTCCTTCCATAAGTTTTATGACTGAAAACACTCAGTGTTGGCTTTGTGAGCTGAGTTTTGACAACCCTGGTAACTCTACTAAGATACAAAATTGCACAAACTTTTAAGTTTTACACCAACATGACAACAGTTGTGTTAATCACTTGTTAATGACTTTTTTAATGACTTTTTTCATGCAAAACTGTTCCTTACATAGTGAGTTTTTTCATTCAGTATTAATATTCAAGAATCTATGCTTTAGTTATATAGATTGTCCTTTCTTTGAAGATAAGTTAAAAATTTTTAAAATGAAAAGGACTAATACACCTTAAAAGTTATGATGTTGGGGTTTTTTTGTTTTGTTCTAAACAGGTACCCATAAGACACTACAATACCGTTAACTTAAAATACTGATTTTCTCTCATATAGAAAGCTAAAAATAACACACAATCAAGCAGTTGGATATACTTAAGATAATCATGTCTCTTTTTTTGACAGCTATTGTTAACAACATCCAGAGAATTTTAACTTTAATTAGACTTATTTCACTACAAAGAGACAGGAACATTTTTTAAAATTATCCACAAAAACAGTTTTAGTTAAAATACATTAACTTTTCCCTGAAAGATAGTGAAGCTGAGGTACATCCTACTTTGTCAACTAATACATCTTTATGATTTAAGTATCCAGCACTATTCCAACTCTCTATCTGTCATCAAACTAAATAAGATATTTTATCACTGCCCACACTTGATTCAAGCTTGAAATATGTGCCACTACAAAAAAACCAAGACTTTTGATTTTGCAATTTGTGTGGTTAACTGAATGGATTGTAAAGCACCTAATTTGTTTCAGAGGTCATGAAGATGACTAGAGATAGTTTTTCCATTGCATCAGGATGATACAACTTTGAACCTTTTGATTATAAAGAACTACAAAACTACTTAAAAAGAAATTAAGATTACAGAAAACATGACAGAAGTAACATAAAAAAAAAGCAAAGAAAGGGGGCAAAGCCCAAGTCTATAGGATGCAACAATGCATCTAACATTTCAGATGAACTGTTCTAATTAGCTTGAAAATCTGACAGTATATTAAAGAGAGAAATAAAAATTGAAACAGTTAGAGAATGATTGATTTTGTAAAACAGCACTGTCTCTAATAAATCAAGGCCCTTCAAGACAGTACTAAGAATAAAAATACTAGAAAAGCAGGTTGCCATACCCTGTATCTGTCTGTTGAGATACTTTTCTGAGTGCTCCCTAACTTGCTAAGCAAAAAATAAGTGGAATTCACAAATTCTTATCATGAGCACATGGTTTAATAACAGAGCTAAAGCAGTCTCAGCGCTACCTGGCATTAAACAGAGACCTCACTTCCCCCTTCTTCCCTAACATGCTCCAATCCCCACATCCCTACTCTGATCCTCAAGATGAGTGCAGAAAGTTAAATTATTCAGTATATTATGGGCTTAGTTTCCAGTCAATTTAACTGAACTGATCCACTGTGCCAGAGAAAAGCCAATGCTGACCAAAAAGAGAAGATAGGAATGCATGTTTCAGGTCGGGAAAGAGAAAGCAAAGCTACCCATTCTGACAGTAGAAAGCCCTGATTTAGCTGTGTGATCTAAGCATATGGTAAGCAAACCCTTTTCTGTCCAACTAAACCTAATCTGGAATTACTCAAAGATGCAGCTCCACTGTGAAGTTTAAGGAACAGTGAAAGGAATACCCCACAGTGACCTCTTGAAACAACAAATGGGATCTGGAAGAAGATGAATTCTACAGCATGTAAGAATCTAGTTCACAGTGTTCCATGCTCCCATTGGGAATCAAATATATTAATGAGTAAAATATATGTAGCAATACACTATTACCCAACTACATACAGTTACTTGTAAATATATGCTCAGCTGCTACCTATTAACACCTTCTCAAGATATATTCCAAAAAATGCCAGAATTGGGTTGGTGCAATGAGCTAAAAATTCACTAATTAAATAAGTAAATCATATCATTTTGATCAAGGTAGACTGAGAGAGTGCTTATGCAAACAGATCCACTTGTGTATATGTGATACTAAATGCCACCACTAACATCCAGTAGGTTAAGCAACTAGGAAAAAACAGTAGGGAATAAACTCTATCACTACCAAGCTACCCACAAACTGCATATCTGGGTAAAGCTCAACTACATTAATTAGGACTTTTGTACTATTATAACTAGGTAATATATTTTATACTATTATAACTAGGTAAAAAAATAATCCTTAAATGAAATAGTTATAGAACTCTAATCCAGAAGTGGTCACTACAGAATTAGTCAAACTGCAACTAAAAAATTAATACTCCAACAAGTCATGTTGAAAGATAAAGATGAACTTGTCCAGATAAATAATTAAAATAAATATCCAAACACAAAAATAAAAGGATCAAAAGATTAAAGGCAATTTATAGTTCACTAGTCCCCTATTAATCAGTTCTCTCCATTACACAAGTTCTGTCAACATATTTGACCTTCTTCATCCTCTCTTATTCCCTAACCCTTCATAAACTAAGCATGAGGTGTCCTCTTAATACTATCTACATTTTCCTTAGTTCTGTTTGGAATGCCTGCAAATATTCTGCTTTACTAACCAACCCTCAAGACAGCAGTATATCACGGAGTACACTGATAGCTGACAAACAATTCAAACAATTCACTGCTAATTGTTTTCACATGCATTTTCCTACTTGTTTAAAGTGAATAAAAGAATGTAAAACAGTAAGATTTCTTTACGCAATTCAGCATGAAAAACTATATTATATATTAATAAAGACAACTGATGAGATATTGTGAATAATTTATTTTTTCTTAAGTGAGACATACAAAAACCAAATTAACAATTTAAAAATATAATCTAAGTGCTTAGAAAAAGTGCTTTCTAAAGCACTAAAACTCAGGTCTATATTTTTATTGTCTTTGTTTCCATGTAATTTACCTGAAGGAACTTCGGGTTTTTTTCCAGAACTACAATTCCAAAATATTTAAATGAATGAAAAAAATTTCTAGCTGCTTTCCCACTGCAGTCAAAATCAGTCCTGCCATAGAGCACAGAAGCCTGGCACAGAAGTACCAAGTCCTCTGTGGATGGGCTCAAAATTTGTGGACCTTCTTCACCTTTCCCATGGCACAAAGTGGGAACTATCAATGTGTAAAACCAAATTCAAATGCTGTTTATCTTACCCATCACAGTCCTCCCTCTCTTCAGCTCCTCTGCAGCACTTACAAAATACTTTCGCTGTCCACAGATTGGCACAGCAACAGGGGGTGAGGGGGGAAACATATTCATAGAAATTGAAAAAGTGAACAGTGATTATCTCAAAGCAAGCTAAGATAATGCTGAACAACTTGTGTGTCATGTTATGGTTATATATACATCTATGTGTACATATAGTAAGTGTTCCATAACACATGAAAGCAAAGAGTGCTTCAAAGAGAACTGAGAGGCAAGTAAAAAGTTTCAGGTCACCAAGTAGCTCAGGTATATTGCAGCTCTTTTTCAGAGGAAAGCATATGATGTTTTCTAGACATATGTAGAAGATGTAATTGGCTTTTCAGTACTTTCAAGTCTTGAATTCCAAAGTTTTGTGTAACCTTTCTTCATTCTCTGCCCACCCAAATTACACAGATAACAATATTCCATTTAATTATCAAAGAATATTTCACACAATATTGCTCATGTTTATGATACAACTTCACTGATGTCATGAGTGTTACTATAAAAAGTCATGGAAATTACTAAGAATCAGCACCAAAATATACCTTTGTATATGGAAATCACATTACTGGCAATTTGCATTAAGGAGAAAAAATTTAATGTGATCAAAATGGAATTTGTGGTATGGAATTTTCATATGACAGAAAAGTGATTTAAATTACTTTGAATAGTTTTTCACACAAGTTTTACAACGGTTCTAAAAAAACATTTGTTTTCTTAATACTTTCATAACTTGCAGGAGAACGTTAAAATGTCAGTTATGTTTCACGTACCTGCTTTTACATAACTTTAATTTGTGTAGATTTCATAAATAACTTCAAGCAAATGTGTAAATAAAAACATTTTAATACAATATTGTGCAAAAACTCATATTTATTTAAACAAAGAAAAACATTAAAACAGTAGAAGTTTGTTACTAAAGTTTAAATGACAAAATTCAAAGAAAAGTTCAGGAGCATACAACAATTGCAAATAAAATCTTTTCATCTATCTCAAGCTGAAAAATTCCCCACATTCCTTAGCACTCAGTCCTCAGAGATTTTCCAGAATTTCTTTCCTGGTGAATCAGAAGACAGCAAAACTTGAAGGGCCTGGGAGAAGCAGAAGCATCCAGTTAATACAGTTATAGCTCATTGTTCAACTTCCACTTTATAAAAACAATCTGTTGTTCCTTCAGTTTCATTCAGTCTCTTAAGTTGAATAAATACAAATACGTTCCATCTTTTACACTTTATCTCCTCAAAACCTCAATGTATGGGTCTTATTCATAATTCTCCAAGGACTAGTGAATTGGTGGAAAGGTCTAGGTGTTCAGACAGTAGGATTAATTATCTCAAATTAATTTACATACTGAAGCAATCAAGGCTTCAGCTGCGTCTTGTGAAGGAAAGGAAATAATGCATGCTAAACAAAATTTTACCCTAGAACCCTCCAAGTATGAAGAAAAGCAGCTCTTTAGAGTCAGTGGGTTAATATTCTTTGTTCTCTGGCTTATATCATTCAGAAATTCAATTCTATGTACATTCTAAACAGATCTACTTATTGCACAAAAATTACAACTCTCCTCAAGAAAAAAAAATAATCTCTGCTTAATTGACAATTTTTTCATATTTTATAAACAAACATTGAGGAATTACCTCAGATACTGCCACGATAAAATGCTCTGAAACTTTACTCCAATTAAATAACAACAATTTTAGATACAGTAAACTGTGGAAAAAATAATTTTAAATATAATTATTCACAGTAGATCTGTTGAAAAAGAAGGAAAGAAGGCAAAAATGAGACTGGATACTGGTTTATAGGGACAAGAAGACTTTCTGTAATATGTGAGAGGAAATAGAAAGAACTGTAAGCAAGGGAGCTATAGACAGATGAAGGCTTTTTCAAGACCAAAGAGCCTTTCTTTACTCATAGTAATACTGGTCTGGAAACAAATCCCACCCCAATCCCACCAGGATTTGGGCCTGGATTAATTATTCCATGAAGTCATGGCAGCATCAGTTTAAAAAACACTAGGTAGCAGAAGTTTCATTTAATGCCTTCTATGAAAGGATTTAAGATCACATGAAAAAATACTTACAAGAGCAAGTAAGACCTCTCTTTTCAAAGTTTTCAGTTCATGAGTTCTTGTAAGCATCATCAAGCTCCTCTACTTCAAGGAGATTGCAGACAATATCTCAATCGCCATTCCAGTCTTCAGCAGCCTCATTTTTCTTGGCATTCTTTATCCGACAAAGTGATGAATTGCTACAGTAGTGTTCATTTTCTGCCCTGGACTTCCTACTGACTCCTAATTTGCTCTTGATCCAACACTGCTAGGGGGTCTTAAAGTTATTTCATACAGCCATTCTACTTATCAATGGCCTGACATGCATCCTTATTATGGTCGTGTTTCTCTTGAGCTTTCATCTCTCTGGATAATGAATAAATCCAGGTCGTCTCCAGGGTTTTAGATATACACACAAGGCCCAGTGAATTACTGAAATGACAATTACAGAAAAGTGTAGCTAACTCTGTGAGCAAGAAACCACAAGCAACTGTGCAGCACAACCTAATACTTGGAAAGAATGTAGATCAACAGGAATTCAGAGCAAGAGGAAGGTGTACAAAGAGCGCAACGTGTGGCAACTTGAAATAGGACTTGCAGTCCAGTGCAAAATTTCTTGTTCATTAAGGCTGTGAACAGTGACAAGTCACATGGTACATCTTATTAACAAAAACACCTCTGGTGCATCCACAGGGATGAGATTCATTTTGACACAAACTAATATGCTGCAAACACACAGAGCTTTCAGGAAAACTTCCCTGACAGTAATTAGCATTTGTTCTGACAACACATGTTAGTTACACCACCGCTATGTCATGCAGGAGGTTAGAAGTAAGAACAAAATAGTTTTCCTGCACTTGTAGTGTTTGAAATTCTAAAGAAGCTGTTATAATATGGCAGGAAAAAGATCTATAGCATTTTTCATAAGGGGAAAAATTAAAAAAAATAATGTTGAGATTAACATACAGAATCTTCTGGTATAAGAAATCCAAGGTTTAAATTCCTCCTTCTCCTAATTTAGACCAGAAATTCAAAACTAAATATACTGTATTCCAGTAGGGGCCACTGTTTATCCCCTTTGAAGGTTTCCTTAATTGCCATTTTGCCTTTCCTGGCTTGGTTTGACAACCAAATTTTATCTTGCTGAAAATGTAACAGCATTCTGCTTTTATTGCAGAGTGGGGAACTAATGAGACATTACCAGATTACAGTTTCATCATACTTACACTGATGGAAAGGTTGAAAGTATGCCCTCAGCACTTAACATATTCAGTTCCCACATTCAGTCACTCAATCTATTCTCCACGTGTGAACCTAAGTGTTAAAATCAGGTACCTCAATCCACACTAAGCCATAAGGACTTCAGTCCTTATATACAGACCCACAAAACCTATTTTATGGCATTCAGATTTGAATGAGAAGTAAATTATCACTTCCACCCATGTCATTTGTATCTTCAAAAGTTCTGTAACAACACTGCTCCAAAAAGTTTGTAGATGTCTTTAGCAGAGTAGAAAGCCTCCCATCACTAGAATAAATATGTCACACATTTGTTATGCAAGATTAAGGATTAAGGGCTCTCTCAGTTGTCATAAAGCCAAAATAAACACGGCTTTCCTCCCACCAAAATATTTGACAAAACTGCAGCTGTGTTTAAACATTACAAGGATATACCATCAGATGATCTAATCAGCACAACCATTAGAGGCACTGTCAACCATTAGAATTCATTATTAATCTTTAATAATTCTTTAGGACCTCTTTTTTTTTTTAAATTATAGACAGAACCTAAAACAAAAGGCATTATCACTTTCAACTGTACAAATTAGGACCCAAGTGACTTTGAACTGCAACAAAAAGGTTTCCGTTAAATTGAGAAAGAAAATACAAAATCAAGTTAAAAGATAGCAATAAATAAAACACTTTAATGGAAAAACCAATATTCACTTAAAATCAAGAAATGGGATCTAGAGTAAAAACGCAAGTACATACAGAGTATCACTAGAGTAAATGTTAAATATATTAGCAGTTTAAACATTTTTGCTAGGACATTTCTGCAATTCTGCAATTATTTCTATCTAAATTACTAAACCACAATTTACAGTCTGATTTTTGATTCCTATAATTTTATTACAAAACTCAGGATTTTTGAGGTACTTCATAAATTTCAAGTCCCCATTTCAACTTTAAATAAAATGCATACTCTTATTCATTCTAACTTGAATGTATCACTCAGTGGAACTTGAATATATTAGATTCAAATCAAAAGGCTATTTAAAGACAAATCTTTCAAAGTTTTTATATACCCCTGAGGGGAAATAACTGCTATAAGCAGCTAGTCAGGACCACTGCTATATTGAAAGAAATACCTTCATTTTGCTATTTTACTTATGACATGGATATTAGCTTTTAAATGAGCTTTCAGAATGTAGTTTTCTGAGCTTCATACACTTTCAGTGGCAGAATATCTTCTCTAGCTGAAAGTTTTTGAGTTTTGTCTTTCTTCACTGAACACTTGCTGGAACAGCTATGCTCTCTGATATGAAAACACTGACAAACTGCAAATACATTAACAATCACCAGGGCCTCCAAATGTAAGTTGGTGGTAAAGACAAACTTATTTACCATATTAATTAAATGGCCTATTTAACATGGAATATCAATTCTCTAATCACATCTCATTTGAACTTCTTATTTCAATTAGCAACCCTAACGTCTACTAGAGACCCCACTGCTCTAGGATCATTAAGAACATTTTCATTATCTGTCAAATGAGGGAGTAAAAGGCAGAAACTGCAAATACTCTCAGGAGTGGGCCTCTACCATACTTAAGAGATGATTAGGGAGAAAGCAGCAGTAGTTCTCACTGGTTGCTTAGCAATGAAATGTCCCCGTATGAAACAAGAAATGAACAAAGCAACAGAGGTGTTGCCATGCAAATGAGTAAATGGATAGTCCATCATCCACTCAAGGATAATCTGTCCTTCATTAAAACCAATCAATCTGGATTAATCTGGATACCAATGTGTATCTTGCATAGAGAAGGCAGGAAGAATGTACTGAAGTAGGCAGACAATGCAGTGCTTAAGTGTACATACACAATGCTTATATTCTCACTGTATGTGTGTATGACAAACAGAAGTACAAGGAAAACAGTTTTAATTCAAACCAGATTAACACTGTCATTTTTACTCTTAAATCTTACCTCTTATATCCAGAGTTATACCCAAGCTATTATTCAATTATTAACAATTAGTCATTCTCTTAATGTTTATAGCAATTTAAATACTAATCTATAAATTTAAGATTTAACTCACATCTGAGCTGGTTAAGTTTTCAAAAATATACTCACACATAAAGCCACAAACAACACAAATAGAGCTGTTGACACTGTTGTTGTTACTAATGTCATAAGTCCCAGAAGAGGTAAGCTTTTAACCAGGGAAATTTGATTACTGTTATCTTAAATTTCAGAGCCTAATTCCAGGAATTTTTCAGCCACAGATGCAGTTTTAATAGGTCCCTTCTATTTTAATTTTCCCTCCACTCACTTAAAAGGTTCCTTGTTCCTTGGGTTATTTTTCTTGTTTTGGTATGGGGTTTGTTCTGGGTTTTTTTTGGGTCGGTATTGTTGGATTTCTTGGTTTGCTTTTTTGTTTTGTTGCTGTTGTCTGGTTCATATGTACAATTTAAAGTTTTCACAAAAAACATGAACAGGAGAGAAAGAAACACAGAATAAAACTACTTATGAAGAAAAATGCATTATGAGTGGTGAATACTTTTAAAGTACAAATCAATATGATTCCTGAACTCCACTGACTAATTAAAATCTGATTGCTTCTCAGTATATATTTAAACAGAATACAGATTTATAATTTAAAACATTATTATAAAATTCGTATATCAAATTATGCTTTGATTAGCTCATCCAAACCATCAGTCAGATTAAAATAAAAATTACGTTTCAAAACCAATATCAATTCATAATTTGGTATTAAGATAAATCTTACCTATATATTCACAAACGAAGACCACAAAAAAAGGAGTAACAAGATCATTTATGCCCTGAACATATCCACTGGCTGGATGGCGTATTGCCCAGATAAACAAAATTCTTTCAAAGATCTGAAAAAGAGTTAAAGAAACCATCAGATAATTTAACAAGCGACGACCGCATTTTAAACAAGACACTTGAAAATTATCATAGAATCATGTGACATGCTGAGTTAGAAGGGACCCATCAGGGTCACTGAGTACAACTCCTGGACCTATGCAGTTCATCCCAAGAATCACACCATGTGCCTGACAAGCAAATGCTTCTTGAACTCAGACAGGCTTTGTGCTGTGACCACTTCCCTGGCGACTGTTCCTTTCACCCTCTGGGGAAAAAACCTTTTTCTGATACCCGACCTAAGCTTTCCCCAACACAGCTTCATGCCATTACCTTGAGTCCTGTCACTGGTCACAAGAGTGAAGAGATCAGTACCTGCCCTGCCACTGCCCTCCATGCTGATGTTGAAGACCTCACTGCAGACAAATTTAATATCATAGAGCTACTAGTATAAAAAAACCATACAAAAGCATAAGTGAACACTGGTATCCACAACTAACTTCCAGTGCTATGTAAGCTTCTCACTTCTTCAAAAGAGAGCATTTTCAGGGTATTAGCACATGTTAAAATCAACCTAGTATAATTCAGTTACAGTACTTACTGCAAAGTAGCCCTTATTCACTGGAGTTTTTCCAATAATATAAAATTCCTCTTTCCTCAAGAAAAAGAAATATTACATGATCTTCCCATGATTTTTCACCTCTTTGAAAGAAGTATTCTATTAATGCAGTATTCTATTTATTCATAACAGAAAGAAGTACTTGACATAGTTTAGATTTTCTAATAACACGCCCATAAAAAGAGATTCCATAAGTTAAGCTTGCCTAATACTGCAGTGTGGAGTTTTACACTTAAGAAGTGTGTATACTGGTTAATAAAAAATGTGAAACAATCAGAAAATGTAGAAATAAGGCAACTGCCTGCCATATCACAGAACCTCACCTCCTCAGCTCTGTAAACTGCAGCTTGCTTAGGATCTGCAAAAGCTCATAAATCCACAACATATCTCAGCATGAGGAGACTGGAGAGTAGAAAAATCACAGAACTTTCCTCTGACTCAATTTAGGTCTGTGACATTCTGTATTTCCTCTCAATTATTTGCTTCTGAACATGCTACTTGCCTTTGAAAGGCTGCAAATAAGCAGCAGAGTGAAAGCTGCTACGTGCCTTGTCCTAACTACAGGTACTCAATCAAGTATACATAATTTTCTGAA
Organism: Corapipo altera; assembly: GCF_003945725.1. NCBI lineage: Eukaryota > Metazoa > Chordata > Aves > Passeriformes > Pipridae > Corapipo > Corapipo altera. Next base: position 7,349,292 of record NW_020884881.1, read on the forward strand.
ACAAAAGAATGTTTGCTCATTCTTGAGAGCACAAACAACATCACTTTTCTGATCAGGCCTCAATACTAACAAAAAAGGAGCCATTTTCAAAGGACCTCAAGGGTTGTGTAGTTTGCCGCAACCTCAGAAATCGATAAATGCTCAGGCTTCAAGAAAGCCTGTAAAGACCTTCCCTGAAAGGACACAATAGAGAGAGGAAGTTTATTTATGAAATCAGTATTATTAATATTCAATCTCACTTCAAGTTTTTATTAGATTGAGAAGCTGACTATTTTAATTCAATTTTAAATAAAATCTTATTGTTCAGTTTAAAAGTCCGCTTGCAGTTATTTTTAAGTAAGGAAAGGTGCTTGAAAGCACCATTACAGGTTTCCACACAATTTACCTGACACTGAAACATATTTTCACCTTTTGCTTTGAAAACAAGTCCCAAATATCAACACCTACCCTTTCCCCACAGGTTTTCCTTTGAGAATCAACTGTCTTCCCTGGTTGAAAATTCATGGAACAAGGGAGACAGTCAACAACAAAAAGTACAAAAAGTTTTGGTGAGCACTGAAAAACAAGCTGTAACGCAGCTCACGTCTGATCCATTACAACTACAATTAAGATTCAGTATTTGCTCAGCATGATTTCAGAAATTAGTCAGAAAGGGAGATACTCATTAAAAAATTCTCCATAGAAGCCTCTCGTTCCCATTAGCCAAGATGCTTATTTCTTTAGCTACAAATTCTTGGTGCTAGTCCTGTCACCTCATGTTTTTTAACATGCACTGCATACTAATCCAAAAAATACCAGTCTCTGCCCATCAAGCAACAGCCTGTGGGGTTTCACTGTCTGTCAATAACTGTACAAAGATTTTACACCCTGCAATTTACACCTTACTTTTACATTTTACCTAATTATACCCTTATGAAATTGCAGTTATATCCTAATTTTTACTATTACTGGAAAACTGCAAATCTAGCTAGGTTAGTTAGCTCACAGCCACTCCAACTGCTTCTGGCAGTTGCCACTTCTAGTTTCAGTAACAGCAGTTCTCAGTATTATCAGTTATCAGTCTGTTTCCCTTCGGAAAAAGGACATGTTTAACATACTGCAAATACAAATAACTTTCTTGAAAAACAAACAGCAGATACAGGTGACTAGAGGAACCTATTTAAATAGCAATTACTGAATGCAGAACGGTGTTATTTACTAGGCTAAATAAAAAACTCCTGGTGTGATGGGGTTACAAAATATGCAGAGGAAAAAAAAAAAAACAAACCAGACAAACAAACCCCCACAGTAATTCAGTAAGAACTATCAAAATACCCACTGTAAAAATTATAAAAATTGTGTTTTTTCATGAAGGCATTTCTAAAGTCAAACAACCCACAAATTTGTACCACCAACCTTTTGTTTCCTCAGAATCTGACAATATATGCAGTTTATACCACAGATTGAGAGCCCTATGGATTTTAAAACATTTTTAAAATCCAGGTATGGAAACTAAGGGAAGTGGGTGCCTATTTGGGTTTGCTTGCGGGGGGGTGGTGGTTAATATTATTGAGCAGGAAGCATCACTGATGGTACATCAGTTTTAATATCCCTAAATGCACCTAATCAGAAATCCAACAAATACACACTGAAATAGTGTTTTCAATTTCCTACCCATTTTCATAAGGTTTCATTTACTGTTCTGAATTGAAAAAAATGAGCACTGAAAACTTGAACAGCAGACTGATTTAAGTTTCTATGCAGCACTCATCACTGTGCTCAAATAGGATTCATTAAAAAGGTCACTTTCCCAAAAGCTTCCCTTCTTGATTTCCAAATCAGCAACAGAAACTGGAATTATTTTTCTGCTGTGAACCACTACATCTCATGAAATGTCATTACCAATCTATTATTCTCTTTTGAATGTAACGCTCATTCATAATTACAGCAAGAATTATATTCACATACATAAAGAGAAGAATCCATCAGCTTAAATGCAAGTTTTGAATTTCTTGTGAGTTTTGCACACAGGGTAACCCTTTGAAACCTGTCTTTGACCCATAATTTAATTCCCTTCTCTTCTTTATAGCCCTTGCCATCTCACCTTAAAAAAGGGGAAATGACTATTGCCCACCTGAGACCAGTACCATCTTCCCTCTCCCTAGAAGGGAGTCAGTTCTGGGAACACAAGGCCCCTATCTAGATAAGCCCCTGGGAATAGGGTGGGATCCCCTGCAAGGCTAAGGGATTCAGCAGTGCTGTGGCAGGTGTCCAGAAACCCAGAAAGCAAGGGAAAGAAACAATGGAGAAGATGGATGCTATGATCCTTTCAGCATCTTCTGTACAATGGCACCAAGCAAGTTGGGCTTGGTTTGGATCAAAGAGCAAAGACATATGCAAGCCCATCCTCACAGTAGCCCACACATTCAGTCAGATCAGTGGAGCTCTAAAATGAAGAACCTGCAACTCTGTAACATTCAGGATACTAACAGATCTGTAAAAATTAAATCAGATCTCTATCACTTTTTTATAACTCAAATACCTCCTAGATTTCCCCTTATCCTACTGCCATCCACCCTTTTTACAGTTTTCTGTACCTCAAGACCACTCACTCCCAGCTATAAGAATCTTATTAAAATAGACTTTTGGTTTACACTTTCTTTTTTATTTATCAACTGTCAAATCTCACTCCTCCAAGCCTTCTATCATTTTTGCATCCATTTTCTTACTACTTGCAAGGGAAGAAGAAAGGTGTTGGAGCAGGGAAGATGGATGGGATAGGGTATGGACAGGCATTGGGGGGAGAGTGATTGTGATGTGGTTTCTTTAAACATTCTTTTTAAACATGAAAGCAGCAGCACTCCAGTTGTACAATGCCTTAATCTACTTTATAGGGATCAATTACGGCTGTTACGTGGCTCAATTTACTAAACCTTCAAACTGAGAAGGGTAAGTACAACCTGCAAGTAGGGATATCGAGCTGTATTCAACAAACTAATTTAAGGAGCTGTATAAACACACCGTTAACGTTGGAAGAGAACTCAATGCCACTTGCAAGTACAATCACAATTTCTAGAAAGTGTGGATTTAAAATACGTTTATTTTAAGGCAGTGTTTGAGATGCACATATGCAATGAAGTATTAGAAAAATATTCCTTTGGACAAGTTCAAAGAATAACTAGAAATGAAAAACATTCTAATTTTATGAAAAAAAAAAATCTGCAAATGAGATCTCAGTAAATAATATTAAATGAATATGCTACCTGAGCATTGTTACTTGCTAAAAGACAATTAAAAGCAAAAAAGACCCTAATAATTTCCCATTTAACGATCCCACAAAAGTGACTGAAACTGCTTTCCATACTCAAACTTTACTAAATAATATTTGGCATTAAGGAACTATTGATATATTCGATTTTACTTAGAAGAAAGCTAATCAGACACAGTATTTCCTTTTTTAGTTATTCCCAAGCAAAACGAGTAGTGTTTTATTCTACTAGTCTATTCTACTAGTGTCTACTAGTTCTCTCAGCATTTTCAGATTAAGTATAATTCAGCTATAAAAAAAAACCTTGAACTGTGACTGCCTGTAAAAAACACTGCACTACTATCTTTTTCACAGTAATATATTCTCTGAGTTCCCAAATAAACTTTTAAGTTCTAAGTTAATCATTCAACCAAAAAGGGATTCAAGCTCTTCTTTAACTAATTCTTTTCAATGTCTTATTATAGGATGTTTCCACAGTACACTAAATATTTAAGAAAAATACACATTTCAAATGTTGGAAAACCTTAATGAGATCTTCTTTAATTATCAATACAAGCTTACTCTAACATTTCTAACTGTAGTATGGAAAAAGTCGATATCCATTGTAAATACAAAGTAGTGTTCCTAAAAACTATTATCAAGTTCACATATGGTCTAAAGAAATACACTAACCACCTCTTAAGAGCAGTCATATATCTTGTCTCATGTAAAGGAGCAAAAGACAAAACCAGTCCAAGATCCTACAGCTTTCTATCTGACAGTCTCATCATTTTACTAAATAACACTTTATCTCAAACTATTCTCTAATGAGAATTTGATATCTTGGTATCATTTTTATTAAGGTACTTCTCATCCAAATATTTTGGTTAAAAGAAAGGATATTAAGCACATTCTGTGAAGATGTTTACCTCGAGCATTCTTCTTCCAATGACCATCTTATAATAAAATAATATTCACCTTCAATTTCACTTATTGGTTCATTTCTAGCTAAACACTGACACTGATCTTACTTATTTCTTTAAGTTTATCTTACTGATATTGTTTCCCTCTCATCCCTTGATTTTACTTACATTACTCCTTGATTCACTCCTAGAAAAGCTCAGGTAAAACACCAATGTGTAGGAAACCACTATATTTATACTATTTTCTCTCAAAACACCGCACGAGGGTATTTCTTCAAACCAATTTCTCCAACATGTGCGGAAGAGCATTTCCATTACACAACCAATTGCAACAATGGAAAAACAAATGAAAGCTAGTTCTGCATTTAACTTCTCAGAATGACCTATCAGAAGATGTTTTATTGGGCTCTATAATGGTACAAACAGAAGCTACATGGAAGTACATTTGAAGGTCTAACTAGAACCATTAGAAAGGAGAATAAATTGAAGAATTAGAAGAAATGATTGAAAGAGGATGATCCACATCATCTCTACCATTTATGACCCACATACTTTAAAATGAAAAGTCCCCATGAGATTCAATTACCCTACAATATAGGCCAATTTGACTAACATATCATTAAGCATGTATTTAATCATATTATTATATATTTACATTAATCATATAATTACAACAGTAGGAAAACAATTTAAATAGTGTACTCAGTATACAAAACTTAGAAGGAAGTAAAATCAGGTAATGCACTCATGCTACAAATTCAAAAAAGAGAATTTCCCAAATGGAACACTCTGTGATGAGAACTTCCAGGCCTTGAATAATTTTGACAAATGCACGGAGCCATGGGACTATGTTCTGCATTACTTTAAAAACACAGTATTAACAAAATATATAAAAAGGAAAAAAAGGAAAAAAAAAACCTCAAAGGCACAAGACCAAAGAAAAAAACTGACAGATTCAATACAGGAAATTAATGAGATGCCTTTGCTTTTACTACTCATATTTGCACTGCTATTCTTAGCCTATACATTTCCTCATTTATTTGTTTCAGGTAGTTCTGAAGTCAAAATAGCAAGTACCATCAAATTAATTATTAATCAAACTGTGATATCAGATTCATTAATAAAATGTTCTCTAACCAAAAAAAAAAAGTCTTTAGATATCATTCTTACCTCTGTTACTTTGGGCTGAAGTCTTAAAACTTCAGGACTCATGCGTGGGATATCTATATGGATCTAAGTAGACAAAGAGGAATACTGTAAAAGGAACCAACAGCACACTTTCTGAACAACACAATACTTAAAGTACTTCTATTATTTTACAGTATTAGTTATAATCCTGTTGTATCATTATTTTTGGAATTTTTACTGTATTTCAAAACATTCATCCAAAGCTTTAAGTCATTGTTAATCTATCAAAGAGGCAAAAGAAAAAAACATATACATTTGTATTCACATTGTAGGATCCTTACATCACAATTTTTTGCAAATTAGGGTCATATTGACAATGCTAATTACCTCAAGGTAATTACAAGTAAGCACATACTACTACTTCTATAACCTCATGTTCAACTGCCACTGTCATAGAATCATAGAATCTTCTAAGTTGGAAAGACCTGTAAGATCATCAAGTCCAAGCATTCAAAGGTAAAAACAGAGTTTAACACCTATTTTAATATATTTGACCATCAAGAGGAGAGCACAAAAACACTAGGATTTCTAAATTTTTATTCCGAACTTCACAAAGGAGTTTTATGCAACAATCCTAAAGTGATGATTTTGGGCTCCATACACAAGTACCTTATGTTAGTGATGCTATATATTTCTTGCTACTAAAGATCAGCCTTGAAGCTGAAAGAAAGATCTCAGCCTCCTCTGTGGGAAGGTTAAAGTAGTATTGTTTGGTCTATACTTAATGTTAGAAATTATTCATTTCAATACCAAACTTGAAGATAACCTATCTGCTTATCTGGGTGGGCATAACAGTTTGACACCCCTATGTTTATTGCACATCATACACAGTTTCAACTTCCTAAGCAAAAGTATGGAGCCAGTAAAAAACAGTCACTGCTGTACTTTCACTGTCTAGCCTCATTAATTTGAAGGAATGTCTGAGCATGAGACTAAAGATTTGAAAACATTACTAATCTTAAACAAAAAAACATAGCATCACTAAAGCTGGCATAAAGAGAAAACCACGATTTCGAATTTCAGAACAAACTACTCCATATTTTTGCTTCTGAGATTTAGAAAAATTATTAGAGAGTTGTCTATCCAGCAAGATTAAAGAAACAGAGAAAAGCAGTAGCAAACATCAAAAAACAATCTCTTTAGGTTCTTTAGGAGTGTTCTGCAGGTAGAAGTCACTTCAATGGGTGTTCTACCTGTCTGTAGGTATCTTGGTGATTTTCATCATTTCTGGAATCATAGTATTGTTCAACAAATGCAAAATACTCTTTGCGTTTTCTTTGTAAAGTGCTTTCTCTTCGGTCCACATTTGCAGGAAGATAGCCCTGAAAAAAACCAGTGACATGAGGAGGATATTACTCTTTGCCTTGCATACAAAAAGCACTGCTGGCATTTGATCACATGTGACATAATTAACTGACGTAGTGCCATGCAGTCCTACACAGATCTGAATAATCCTTCAACAAACCATTTTTCTTAACAGTCCAACTGGTACAAAAGTTCAGATACAAATACCACATAGAATCACTAAAATGATGTTGACTTCCAGAGAGAAAAGTTCAAGTAAATAAGTTCAGGTAAATAGAATGCCATATGAGTTCTTTAATTTCTATCTGGCCAGTACCAGAGTAGGTTTATTAAATTTTTAAACAAAATGCATATTAGCTCAGTTGCCTTCAAATAGGAATTATATACATTAGTAAATATGTTTAAAACATGGCTAAACTTGTAACACAATGAAGTATTAATTCAAAAGCTTTAAAAACATTCTAGCTACATTATCTCACTGTTTCCAGTGAGAAAAAAAAAACAATTTCAAGTTTTCATTTCATCTCAGCAGGTTACTAAAAGTTTCATCACAGAAAAAGAATCAACAGCTAGTGGGCTCTTAGTTAGTTTTAAGAACACTTGATGTGTTTCCTTAGCTGTTTCCCAAAAGCAATTTATAAATATTATCTTATTTTGCACATGGTACGGCCATACAAAGGAAGTTATGTTAATAGATCTGCAAGATCACACGTTGCATTAAGCATAGAATAGATCTGAATGGTTCTTCATTGAAGTAATTCATATATATATTTGAAAATCCCAATCTTTCTCCCCCCCAAAAAAATTTTAAAATTCATTCTTATTTTCCTCTTTAGTTCAGTTTGATCATCATCTGTAGTATCTCAGTCTACTTTTGATTTAAAAAACAAGCTTAGGATACTATTTCAGCATTTAACAAAATGTAAATGTTATTGAATGTTCAGCTTATATACAAAGTACACTTATTAGAAACATCATTATTCACATAAATGGCTACCAAAAAGTTTCCTGAATATTCACAAATAGTTAAAGCTTTCTTGTAAGCAACTTGCTTTCAAATGGTCAACACCGACATCCCACAACACTGCAAAAAAGAAAGCCAATTCAAATTTAACCTATATGGCCATCCTAAATAAATACTTTGTATAAGATTCATTTTAAAGATGGATGGCTTTGAAAGAGATCTGGATATCCAAGACAACATAAGAAAAATCTAATTATTTACTAGTCAAGTCAAATTAAAATATTTCTTGCCAACAATCCATAAGTTCCCCTTCCACAATAATAGCTTTCGCTATACTAATAATAATTAGTAAAATTCTGAAATCAAACTTAGGTTTAAGTTTCATTAACAAAAATAACCTTCATAACATCAAACAAATCCTATACTAGAAGTGCAGCAATATTTGCACTCATACAATGAGCCACAGCCATCACAGGTAACTAATAAAAGAGCAGATCATGTTGACAGTCATCACACAGCATGTACAGGACAATCGGTGGACAAGTCCCAGTCAGCAAGGATTTAGGAAGGGCGGGTCCTGCACTGGAAAAGGCTGCCCAGGGAAGTGGTTGAGTCACCATCCCTGGAGGTATTTAAAAGACATGCAGATCTGGCCCTTAGGGACATGGTTTAATGTTGGACTTGGCAGTGCTGGGTTCATGGTTGGAATCAATGACCTTAAAGGTCCTTTCCAACTTAAAAAATTCTATGGTTTTATATTAAAGGCAGTTAAAATGTTATTCCTGTATACTTTAATTTCTGAGCTAATAATAACAACAGCGTAAGTGCAAACCATATTACTTTCCAGATAACTTAAGAGGTAATTGCTTTTGCAAAACCATATCTTTTAAGATATACTGGTTTGTGTCTGGTTCCAGGTACTTTAAACCCCATCACCTTCATTTTTGCCTCAAGACTTTACCTGACACTTAATATCCTGTCCCAATCTTTTGTATTAAGTTAGACATTGAATTCTGACGCCTGTTTTTTCTCAACAGTTGTGTGGGGTTTTTTTTCCCTGTAGGATATCTTAGTTGGTTGCATTAGAAAAGAATTCATTCGTGAGATCAGATGTGATTGTTTGAAGGACCCTGATACTTTCTCACTCAATCTTTTTGCCATTATTCAGTTTCAAAGACTGAACTAACCTTTCAATTCGACATGTTGTGTTTGCTGTTCAGTTTACAAATTAGGTTTTATTTTTAACAATTGGAAAGGCTTGCAACATATCATCAGTGAATAAACTCATGGAGAGTTTAATCCATTTATTCATTAATTTCCTCCAAAGGTTTTTGCAAACGTATCTTTAGAGAAGTGAGCCTGGATAGTTCTGCTTGCTGTTTAGGTACAGTGTACCTAGCATTTTTGCTATATTTTAAAAATAAATCATGCAATTTTTATACATACTGTTACCAATAGATATGCATAACATTAAAAGATCCTATTATACTGATTTTCATATGCTTTCCTTTAAAAAAATATATTCATCAAACATGTTAACATTATTAACCTGCTATCTATGTAATAAATATCTCAACTGATCAATTTCTTAAATCATTCTTAAAATTCCAATTTCCATGCTGATTCTACAAACAAGATAAATACCATCTGCCTCAGACACTACCAATTCCCTGAAAAAGTCTTAAGTTTGGGTTTTTTAAATAAGACTTTCGAATAATTCCAATACAAACATATCCAGCCTTAACTTAGCTCTAAACTATACTTTTGTTTCTTCATCTAGTTCCAACTCCCCCTGCCACAAGCAGGGACACTTTCACTAAACAAGGTTGCTCATAGTTCCATCCAACCAGGTCTTAAGCACTGCAAGGAATTATCACACTACTCCTTACCAGGGACACACATTAATAAGAGCTCAGCATTAGGTTATCATTAGAAAAAAGCATGGTGAAGCTTATGACCACAAAAACTGAAAGCACTTTTTCTTCCCCACTTGGGAAAGAAGATGAAAAAGATGCTGCCTTACAGCATAGAAAAGTAATGATTACTAAATGACTCATCTTTGGGTTTCCAAAATATATCACATGAGGACCAATTAACAGATAAGAAGTCACAGTAAGACTTTCTTAGAAAAGTTGAGAACTTTCAAAGTATTGCCATTTGGAGGTAGAAACAAACCAGTCAACTAACCAAAGTCTTGTAGGTCTCTTATTAAAAAAGAAAAAATCCACTTAAAGTACCAAAAAAAGTAACCTGAAGACAGTTTTTTTTGCAGAGGTATGACAAGACAGATCAAGTTAAGAATTGCACTGAAATAGATCCTGAACTGAGTGGTTAAAGCAACAGAACGACGAACTCTACACTTAAGAACTCCTCTAGACCAGAAATCTGAGGAATACTAAAATAAAGTCAACTTAAGGAATTAAATCGAAGCTCATGGAAAGCCCATATTCTTACTAGAGAGCAAGAAGAGCTAGTTTACTTTATGTAAAAGTTATATTTTGAAAATTTGCATAATTCTTACTCTCTAAATCTCAGTGTCAGTCTTCTGATTCAGAACTTAAACTATTCTTATGCTTTAGCTTATTGTGTTTCAAAGTCAAGTTTGAGCTAGCCATACTTTTTTTAATTTGAGTATTTTAAAACAGGCATCCTAAACTTCAAGAGAAAAAAAATTGCCCTTTTAATTACCAAAATCTCACAGACAACTTTGGAAACAGAACTAAAATACACTGTAAGCTCCATGTTTAATTCCAATTACAGTAGGATATTTGAATATCCACCATTAAGCTGCATCTGCATTTAGCGCTAGAAGGAACTAAGCTGCAAATTTAGTAGAACTCATCAGCAAGAGAGACTCTTTCAGTCACTGGAAATCAGTGTCAATCTGAAGTAAATACTTTGCATTCCCTACGGAATTATTCTATAAAAAGCAAAGCAGTTTAAGTCTACTCTCTGAAAAATTCAATAGTGTTAAACTGGTGTGTGTATAATTCAGAATTTTAAACAGTTCTTAAATGCATGAAGATTTGCTGAGAAAGTGTCTTTCATAACCTCTGGAGAGTAGACAGAACAAGAGTTCTGTTTCTTCTTAATACAAACATCTTCACAAGCCTTCTCCCAACCACAGGCAGATAAACAACAGCTAAAATGCACAACTGTTTGCCATCAAAAGTACTATAGCTTAAAAGGTAGACATGAAGAATACTTCTATGAGGAAAACACTTTATTTTTGCAGGAGAACCATTTTAATTTGAGAGCAAACACTGAGATTAAAAAAATCCTGTTCTCTAACACCAAACCCAGTAAATCACAGATTCCCACAAGCTTCTCTCCAATGCCCAACCAAAGCACCTCTGTGTGCTGCTCCACAGTATTTCGAGCTACTACCAAACTACTACTACCTACTCTCAAGCTACTGCCATTGCAAAATCCTCTGGCCATTGGGCAAAGTTCAGAGAGCTCAACCAGTCAAAGATTCACATTACAAAAAAGTGATTAGCTTTTTAAATTAGGTTGTTTCTCTGACATCAAGAGAGCCAATGCCACAACTTAATTGACCACAGCAATTCCGAGTCGTTCATCCTAAACCACTATAGAAAAATCAGCCAAAAACCCTACAGATCCTATCAGAGCTTTTCCTCAGTACATTGTTAATCCTTTCTTGCAGTTACTTTAATGTGAAGTCCAAATGAAGCCTTTCGTAGGACACTGATAGGCTTCGTTTCCTCTACTGCGTGTCTGTTCTCAGGAAAACCGTAAGAATGTTCTTGTCTTTGAACTCTCCACCACTCCATCAGAACTGGTTGAAAGAGGCCTCTGTTATCACACAAGCCTTTCTTTCATAGAAAGCCAGGCTGAAAAATAAAGATATATAGCTGTCATGATTTACTACTACTTCTCATCCCGCTCCTTTCAATTTGATAGGATAAGCCTGAAACTGAGCAAAAGAACATAACTTCCATTACAGTTCAGCAACAGGACACAATGTTTTCAACTATCACTAATGGATTATAACTCAAGTAAAATTATTTGCAATGCTTGAAAAAGCTACTATTACTAAATGCAAAGGAAGAATTAAAAAGAAATACAACTTACTGAAAGAAGCTTCCACGCAATTGGACGAACCTGTTTGGGAATGCCAGACCAACTCAATTTTCGCAATTCATCTATTAAAAGAGAAATGTTTCATGAGAACCAAGGAATCTATTAATTAATATACACAGATATATTCAAATTAGCACAAAGGTTGTAACAACAATGATCATGTCTTCTTAGAAAATCCAATGAAATCAGAAATATAGGACAATCCTAATGACAATAAAATACTGGATAATTGCTATCCACAGGGATACCTCTGATAATTGGTACTGAGTGTGATAAGGTAACTTTCTGGAGTATTTTTCAGCATTAATTTTTAGTGTACGTGCCTTACATTGTCTCACTTGGCAACTTACTATATAAATGTATTATTCTCCCACTGTTTTTTGAGATACATATGAAGGGTACACACAGGTAAAGCAGTTGTAATACATTAGAGTATACACAAAATACAAGGAGCAGCAGCATATGCTTTCAAAAATATTAAAAGGTTCACAGTACTTCTGTACACTATGCATGGATGAAGGAAGCATGCAAGCATGCTCATACACGTAACCCCAAGAAACGTGGTGGTATCACAATAAATTTCTCACTTATTCTTCATCTCAAGGAGTTGAGAGACACTGGAAGAATACAGGATGACCAAAGGATCAGTAATATTAGAAAAATATGACACTACTAGAGTTCATTGTGAACCAAAGTCTCAAAGAAACAACGAAAGCAGAACTTGGGCAGACTATAAACACATTATGAGACAAACTGAACAGTAAGCCACAGGCTGGCACAATAAATATACTTCATCATGAGTATGTTGTCACTGCAAATACAAGGAATCAACGGGAAAAAGTCTCCAGCTGTGATGATCAAGCACAAGACGCCCAACAGGGACCCCCTGACAGCACCTGGTCAAATAATTTTACCTTTTTTCCCATTATTTGATCTTCTTTTTCCACTACGCTTCTACTTCCTTTTCTCTGTCCCAATTTAACAAACCATTCCAATTACTTCTTGCCTTGATGGTCCCAGCTTTGCTACAGCTATACTCAACTTTGCTATTTCTGAAATGATTACCTTCGCACCGTTGGTCTTGTAACACTGCACTTTCCAAAGTGGCTCCCATGGCCACTCTCCACACAACGGCACTGTTCGGGCATTTCTCACACAATTCCCCCTTCACTACTCGTGGAATCCCATAAGGTGCTATCTACAACTTCTGACAGCTTCTCACGCTGTGGTTTGTTATGTACAGCAATTTCTCACATCATTTCTAGTAGTTCTGCACACCCCAGGGAGTTTGCTCGGCCTCCGAGCAGCTTTGGTATTTGCTTCCAGTCCCACCATATCTGCAACAAGCTTCAATTCCAGCCATGATTTGATGTCAAGTAAATCCCCATGATACCAAGCACTAAATCATAAGTAACAGTATCATTGGTTATATTCTTTCTTCTAAGAGCCAAAAAGGCAGGAATCGAACAGAAGTAGTAAAGGCAAAGTAAACATATAATATAAACAAAAGTAGAAAAATGGTATTTTGTATAGTTTATGAACAAAAACAACAAAAAAAGAGGGAATGTCTGCTGTAACTAAACACATCTACAAATTATTTATGTATTTCTACTCTATCCTAGAACATAATAGTTAGCTCCAGTTGGTTTAATAACAATGAAGGCCCCAAGTCTTCAAGAGCAAGTGATCTCCAACTGTGCATCATCCTGCTCCACTCCTCCTTGTGCAGTATTTATGAACAAGTGTGCTTTACTGGATCTGATCTATTTGTGTCACTGGTAGTCTGGTTGAAAGGAAACTGATCTTATGCATTAGTTTATTATTTTCTTACACAATCATTTGGGTAAAGTTTCAAGTTTTGGCTACCGTTACACACAACCATACCATTTACAAACTATGTAATTAGTATATTAGAAAATAAGTTGCAACTCAAAAACTACTTTTATTATTTTCTATTAACATCATTTGTTCATTCTCAACTCTACACCCCACCAAACTCACTCTAACCTTTCTGAGGTTTTTTTTCTCCTCCCTTAACGAAATAGCAATCTATGCACAAACATGGGTACCAAGCTTTAAAAGCAAGCCACGTAAAGAGAAGGGGAAAAAAAAAAAGCATGAAACAAGAAAACATGCAAATCTACTGTCACAATCAGAAATGTGGAGCATGTGATTAAATCAGTAACAAATCATCTAGTACAAAAATTCTACTTACTCCTAAGTAACTCATTTAAGGTCAAAGACAAGAACTACACAGACAAATTGGAATACAGCTTATTCCAGTAAAGCTTTCTATCCTGTGGTGCTGCTGAGATTTCCTTCTATGCTCATAACCAAGCAAAGACAGTTTTGACAATGACAATTTAAATTATGGCACCATTGCAAATGAAACCTCTGCTTTGCATTTAAGCTAAATATAAACAACTGCTTGTAGGACTTGCTGAGCTAAGGATTCATTCTTTGAAATTTAAAGAGAATGGAGAAATAATGTTGTATTTCTGCAAGTTTCAAGAGAAATGAATTTACCCTTCTGATGCTATTCCGCAATGAACATACATTTCCTTTAGTTAGGGACAGCTTGGGCTGTCACATAATTTCAAACAATAACACACATATCCCTATGGGACTGGGTTTCAAAGGACCCTTGTATCTGGAAGGAAATCTCAGCACTGCATGTGAAAATAAAAACCAACGACAAAACATCTATTACAACATAGCACTTACTTGAAACAGATCCTCTAATTATCCATAGCACAGGATTTGGGAGCGAATATGTCCCTACATTCTTCTATGCTAAACACAAATATTTATATTCCTCTGTCAGTGCCTTATCCTCTCTGAGTGCTCTTTTAATATCTAGATTGTCTGCTGGGCCTACAGAATCTTTGGTAATGTTCCTTCTCCCAAAATATTCGACAAAAAGCATTTAAAGCTTAGTTTTATATGTTTTCAAAGTTGTTTCTCAAACTCTCTTTTAGAAATGCTTCCACGCATTTGGCCTGACAGGGTTTATATTTTGCTCTACTCTCCTTATTTCACATAGAACTTTGCCTATAGAACCTCCTACTGTATTTGATAACCTCCTCTGCTCTGTTGTCATGTCATCCAGGATTGGTCTGAACTTTCTCAAGGCTTTTGTTTCTGGTTTTGCTTTCGTTAAGTGGTACAGTAATTGCTTTCAGGACAGAAACTGTTAGACAGGTATGTGATTGCACATTTGAAAATTAAGAATCTAGAATTAAGTAAATTCTATCACAAACCATTAGCCCTGGGTATGTGATAATTCTGCTTCTTCACACTGACTGATGCCCTAAATCACAGACCTCAGTGATCCTTCCAGTATCTCAGACTATTCTAAAAAATCACACAAAATTCTGGTTCTAACTTTTCACTACAGTGAGCTCAACTAGCATTTTGCCAGTGACAAAAAGCACACAGTAAAATTGAAAGAGGTTATGCAAGAATCCTTATCAGGTGCAGTAGCAAACCTCAAAAGCACAGTCTGACCCTTGCATGTGACTGTTGTTAAAGCATCACTTCATGTTATGCTTTCCTCTGATGGTTCATCACCAAAACAAGAGGAAAGAAAACAAGGAACCCTGTCCTTTCCAACAACAATTACAAAAGCAGGGCAAAAGTCATGCCTAGAAGACTTAGACTAACATTGCTATAGTAAAAAATAAAAATTATTCTGGTGATAAGAGAGAGAAGAAAATATTAAAGCATATACACAGAGCACCATTTTAGATATACCCAAAAGACTGTCAGTGAAGCTAAATTCTAATAATGCTGTTAAAATACATTATCACACATACATTTTATTTGACATAGATAGCTAACTTTTATAGAAAGTGTATCTATTACTGTTTTTAAAGTGGGCTTTATTCTTAGAAGTGACCTACCAGGTGACTTCATAAAAATCAAATGATAACCCAAAATTGAAATACTTGCGTTCCAGTTCTCAGGTTACAGATAAGACATAGTCTTAAACAAAAAAAGAGCTGGGATTAAATCATTCTGACATTTTTATCTCATAATTAAAATACTAAATTCATAGAATAGTTTAGGTTGGAAGGGACCTTTAAAGGCCATCTAGCTCAGCAACCCTGCAATTAGCAGGGACATATTCAACTAGAACAGGTTGCCCAGAGCTCCTGACCTTGAATGCTTCCAGAGATGGGACATTCACAACTTCTCTGGGCAACCTGTTTCACCACCCTCGCTGTAAAAAATTTCTTTCTTATATCTAATCTCAATCTACCCTCTTTCAGTTTAAATCATCACCCCTTGTCATATCAAAACAGACTGCAAAAAATTCTGTCCCCATCTTTATTATAAGCTCCCCTGAAAGGCCACAATGTCTCACCAGTGCCTTCTCTTCTCCAGGCTGAACAACTCAGGCTCTCTCAGTCTGTCTTCATAAGAGAGCTGCTCTAGCTCACTGATCATCTTCATGGCCCTCTGGACTCACTCCAACAGGTCCACATGTCTCTTTTTTGAGGACTCCAGAGCTGGATGCAGTACTTCAGGTGGGGTCTCACTAAAGTGGAGTAGACAGGGAAAAGGGGAGAATCACCTCCCTCAACCTGCTGGCCATGCCGCCTTTGATGCAGCCCAGGGCACATTTGGTTCTCTTATCTGGTCAGCCTCTCATCCACCAGTACCTGCTCCCTGCCCTTCTCCCTGGTTTACTGCCCAAATCCCTTCATCCCCCAGTCTGTATTGATATTGAGGGTTGCGCCAACCAAGGTGCAGGACCATTCACTTGCCTTTGTTGAACCTGATAACATTCCCATGATCCCACTCCTCCAACTTGGACAAGTCCCTCTGTATGGCATCCCATCCCTTAGGAGTGTCAACCACACCACTCAGCTCGGTGTCATCTGCAAATCTGCTGAGGGTGCACCTGATCCCATGGAATATGTCACTGATGAAGACATTGAATAGCACCGGTCTCAGTGCAGACCTAAGACTCATCACTGATCTCTATCTGGACATTGAGCCATTGACTACTACTTTCTGGGTGTGATCATTCAACCAGGAGTCCACCTCTCTCCAATTTATAGAAGGATTTTGTGGGGCACCATGTCAAAGGCTTTAGAGAAGTTCAAATACATGACATCTGCAGCCTTCTGTTGTCTACTGATGTAATCACTCCATTGCAGAAAGCCACAAGATTGCTCAGGAAGGACTTGCCGTGGGTGCACCCATGCTAGCTGTTCCAAATCACCTCACTGTCCTGCACATGCCTTCACAGAGCTTCTAGGAGGGTCTGTTCCATGATCTGCCCAGGTACAGGGGTGAGGCTGACAGATTGGTAGTTCCCAGGGTCCTCCTTTCTACTCTTTTTAAAAATTGGTGCAACGTTTCCCTTTTTCCAGTCACCAGGGTCTGCCATGACTTTTTAAATATCATTGGAGAGTGGTTTGGCAATGACATCAGCTAATTCCCTCAGGACTAGAATATACCTCATCAGGTCCCATAGACTTATGTATGTTCAGCTTCCCCAGGTGGACACAACACAAGCCTAGGCAATAGCACAGGCTTGAGGAAGAATGGCTGGAAAGCTGCCTTGCTGACAGCCAGTTGAACATGAGCCAGCAGTGTGCCCAGGCAGCCAAGAAGGTCAATGGCATCCTGGTTTGTATCAGCAATAGTGTGGCCAGCAGCACCAGGGAAGTGACTGTCCCTCTGTACTCGGCACTGGTGAGGCTGCACCTCAAATCCCATGTTTAGTTCTGGGCCCCTCACAACAAGAAAGTCGTTGAGGTGTTGGAGCAGGTCCAGAGAAGGCAACAGAGTTGGTTAAGGGTCTGGAGCACAAGCCTTATGAGGAACAGCTTGAGGGAGCTAGGGGTATTGAGCCTGGAGAAAAGGAGGGTTGGGGGGGGTAGGAGGCGGGGACCTTATCGCTCTCTATAACTACCTGACAGGAGGTTGTAGCCAGGTGGGCATCAGTCTCTTCTCCCAAGTAATAGGGCAAGAGGAAAAGGCCTCGAGTTGTACCACGGAAAGTTTAGATTGGATATGAGGAGAATTTTCTTCACCAAAAGGGTTGTCAAGCACTGGGACATGCTGTCCAGGGAAGCGGTTGAATCATCATCCTTGGACGTATTTAAAAGAAATGCAGATGTCACGCTTGGGGACATGGTTTAATGGTGCAGTTGAACTCAATGATCTTAAAGATCTTTTTCAACTTATATGATTCTATGATTTTCTTACAGTATGAGGCACTTTGCTCCCCCAGTCCCTGTCTTGCAGTCCATCCACTCAGGAAGCGTGGGAAGAGAGGTTGCCAGTGAAGACCGAGTCAGAAATTCTGTTAATTACCTCAGCCTCCTCTTCATCTGGCAAGACTGGTTTGCCAGTTTTGTTCATAAGGGGGGGTTTGCTTTCTTTGACTTTTCTTTTCTGAGTGACATACCTGTAGGAGCCCTTCTTTGCACTTCTTGCCAAGTCCAGCTCCAGCCAAGCTTTGGCCTTCCTGACCTCAACCTTACACAACAAGGCAGTATTCCTATACTCTTCCCAGGATACTTGTCCCTGCTTCCACCGTTTGTCTAAGTTCTAGCCTGTAAGCTGCAACAATATCAAAATGTTTTTTATCCAATTTTCTTTAGCTTTTCTTTTAAACACCTCATTTTTCCCTTTTCCGCCCATGTTTCCTACTGAATATTTAACTTTCCCACCAAGAAGTGCTAAGTACATGCACATTTTACAGTACCTTGCAATAGAAAATCCATTTGAGGCTGAATTTTCTCCACATAACACATGATAAAAACTTTTTTAAGTTTCACATTGAGCCAATACATAGCACACAGCATGCTCAAGGGAACAAACAGAAATTAATTTGTTTAGAGCACAAGAGCTACAAAAACATATGAAATGCCTGACAGAAATCAGGAGTTTAAGAGCAAGTAAGTCCACAAAGATGTCACACAAAGAAAAAACTATTTGAATACACCTCTAAAAACCTTCTGTCCAAGAAACAGAAGTAAATGAGACACTTGATACAAGATTGTTAGAAAACAGGTATAATATTCTGCTGTTATAAAACAGCCTTAACATGATAAGAATCAGGACAAGATGTAAGCTCACACAACATCCAATGCTCAATCCTTCCGGGCAACCAAGAAAGTTGTTGCCTGAGTGTCAGGCCTTAAAAGCTGCCACCAACCCCATGTGGCTCCTACTGTCAGAGAAGTTCAAAACCTGGAACCCATCTCAGAGTTTCAAAGAGACTGAAGAGTTCTCACCTACATCCACAGATGTCAGATCTTCACAAAGAGGAGGCAGAGAGAGAGAAGCAGACTGGAAAACCAAGCACTACTTTTCTAACTTCTGTCAGTTTTCTACATGGGGAATCTGTTCTCTTCAACCTGTCCACCAGCAAGTTTTCATTTCCTTCCTCATCTGAAAATTTTTTGCCTTCCTCCCCTTAATATGTGTCATTATTCTCATGGATTCACAAAATTAAAGGATGAATGGTAGCTAATGGAAAGAGATGCCAAAAATAACTTGTTTATTTGAGAGTTCTGTTTGGGGCTATTTATTTGTTTGGTTTGTTGTTTGCGTTTTTTTTAATACTCACGGCATCTATACTCACAATGTCATGGACACATCCTTTTTTCCCCAAATTAGACCTTGGCTATTAGACTGTTCGATTTTGTTTTTAATAAAAGCAAGTAGGAAAGAATGAAACTAGAGGAAAATAAGAAACAAATCTAAAGGTACCACATTTCTGCTCTGTAGGGTACAGATAGACTCCAACCACACAGTAAGTTTATCAACTTCTATTGCATAGAATGCAGTAGCATGGAAGTACAGATGAGAAAGTTTCACACTTGGAAACTGCTGTCTTGTAAAAACGCACTTGACTAGGTATGTCTACCTCACAGTTTGCAATGCTTTAAACTGAGGTGTCAGAAAAAATTCATCCTCAACCAAGACATTAAGAATAGCAAGGAAATGTGCTTGTACTTATATTTGAAACTTGACCTCTATTGATTACCTAATTAATCATTAAACTATTTGTCAGTGGCTGAAGTATTACATTCTCCCTAGTCAAAGCATAATTTCAATTTATTGTTATTAGAGTAATTCCTTCCCTTGTAGATTTCCCAAGGCATTAGACATCCTAGTTATGAGCTGGAGAACATGCTCCCAAGCACAGGATTTCTACAAAAAAGTTTTAATAACACCTACAAATCATACACACACTTTCAATCAAAATAGCACTGCAAAAATATCTTCACTTCACTACAACTAATATTTTCTTAAAATTCCAGAAAAATTATTTTGAAAATGGGCAGTTGTAAAACACTCTAATTACAGACATGACCACTTGTTAAAAATGTGAGCACAGAACAAATTGAAATTAGGCAGATCCAAAAACAGTATTTGTAAAATCCTGTCTATAAACTCTGTCCCAGACTGAAAGGATACTTTCTGAAGAAACAGTTTGAACCTCAATTGTTACTCTGTCTTTCAGTTGTCTTATTATTTGATATAATTCTGTGACCAATGAGTATGAAAATCTGTACAAATCCCCCTAGATTTTAGACAAAAAGTAACTCAATTTGCTAGCGCTACCAACTATCACTTTTGCTTGGGAGACAGTAGTTACTTTTCACAGAAACATTGTTTGGTTACGATATCTTATTATGAAGGCATAATGTGGTAGGAAATTGCTTAAAATTGATACAATTAATTTAATTTTGGAAAAATTTCTTTTATCTAGTTTACTACAATACATTTAGATATACGTTTCCTCTCTGAAGAAAAAAAAGTTTAAAGAAATTATTCTAACAGAAATCTTAGGGCGGTATCATTTTACTGCAGTAGATTTAAAGATTCCTCATATTTCATAAATATTTCATGGGGCATTTTACAAAGAAAACATTAATTTACCAGCCTTTTAACCCCACGAGCAATTACTAGAGCTATTAACCAGTACGCCTAAAATACATTAGGGCAAACAACCAAGTCTATAAGTATTTTTCTTGGAACTACAAGCTTATAATTCTCTCCATTACAAACAAATAAAAAATATGTCAAGAAACATTAGAGGAGTTCAAAATTTCTCTGTATGTATTATTCATTTCTGATACAGCTGTTATTTCATTGAGATCACTGTAAATGGCTACATGAAGTGATGGCCTGCATGAACAACTCCACGACAGATGTGATAAACTAGATTTACATGTTTTATGTTCCTATAACATAAATTCCCTGGATATTTTAACTATATAAAGCTGGAAAGTTCTTTCAAGAGCACAGATGCACAGAACTGCAGCTCCCCCAACAGCATGTTATAATACAGGCAGCACATATAGAAAATAGCTTTAATAGAGGGCTTGTTATTACTATGGCAACCACAGCAACTGGTTTTCAAAATGAATAATAGCTCTGTTAGGCACTTCATTAATTTTTTTTTTTTTTTAAATCAAACACTGCCTTTAATCTTCTCAATGGAACAAAGCGTTACACTGAATGCATGCAGAAACAGGAAATAAAGTCCAATCCACTGCTGTAAAAAGAGGGGAAGATCCTTTTCAGAACCTTTGGTAGAAAAGAACAGAAAAGTACATCTTGTCCGTTATTTCACATCAAAACTCAGAGAAGCATAAATAGATGAGGTTGGTGTTAGAAGGTAAAGAAAAGCAAGTGAACATAAGATTAGAAACACTAAGGGAAAAAGGAAGATTAATAAAACTGCTAAGAAAGACCTACAACAAGTGAAGCCAACGATGGAAATGATGGTAAGTAATGGAGAATAACTATGCTAGCAGAGTGTTAAGTGGCATTATAGTTTTTCACAGTTCTCCCAAAACATTCAATGTCTGTGCATCATCAACTGTAATGCCATTCAAACAGTCTCTAACAAACTTTCCAAGTAAAACTAAGGGAAAAGCTTTTAAACCCTATTCTGAATGTTTTTTAAAAAATTGTAGCTCTTACTGTTTTAATTATGAGTCATTACTCCAGTGGTTGCACTGGGAATATCATTTCAGTTCAGCTATACCTTAGGTTCTATTATATCAAATTCCTGTAAAAGGCAAGCCCATAACCTCTAATCCATACAAGTTTCTGTCAGTTAACTGCAAACATGCAAACATCTCCAGAGCAGTTGTCCATTATGGTTGAAATACAGTCATCATGACTTGAAAAGATAGATAGAACTAACGTCACACCACATGAAGCAGCAGCAGGACACACATTCACTTTATACTATATATCAACAAACTGAAAGAAGAATAAGCACTAACATGATCAACTACAAGTGGTTCCAGGCTGCAAGGGGCAATAAAGTTCTAAATTATACAGGTGAACCAGGAGTATAGAGATAAATCACTATGTAGCTCAGTGCAGATAAATTAATGAAGTTGGGAACAAAATTAAGTGCAATTCAATTAATGCATTTCGTAAAGTTATTGAAATTTTTCACCAGCATCAGTTTGGCAAGCAATTTTAAAGGACATAACAGATTGTTGTTACAGAACACTGTATTTATGAGCCCTAAATTAAAGGTAATTACTTTGTTAAATCAGGTTTAATATAAAACTAGAATGGATGTGAGCACAAATAGGAAAATCCTACTTTTCAAGTTGCTGCAACAATACAGATGACCACTCTGATGAGAAGTTTTCTTTCTGAATTTAATTTCTGGAGAACCATCCTAAAATTCTTTTATTATAGTACACACAGGAAACTAGTTATTGTTATGAGATAATCTGAGATAATACCATTTTTAATTCCTGTAAAACTATGTCATTATTTTCTGCCATCAGATTAATCAAGAATTTGGCTATTCTTTATATGTTCTGTAAGACTTCACAGCAATCTACTAATTGTATAGCAAAGAACTAGGAGAGCACAAGACTCAGCAGCTACTGGTACTCTATGAAATCTCTTTTTTGAGATTTCGTTACAATGAGGAAAAGAAATTGATGAGGTTTAAAAAATGCAATGAAAAGCGCTGTTAAATGTGAACATAGGACACAACAATATCAATAAATTTAAGATGGGAACGCCTTATCATTTCCATGGATGCTTTTAGAGGGTCTTCTATTATTTTTATCAAAGTAGTATGCTAAAACTTCCATATGTTATTTTGTTCAACTTGGAGTATGTCATAACTAAGTAGAAAGAAAAGTGACCTTAACAAGCAAAACAGCTTTACAACTTAAGAAATTAGTTGGTTTGACTCTAAAAAAAAGTGATATACGTGTTTTATGTTGCATAACAGTAGCATTACAACATTGTGAAGCTTTATTAAATCAGAAAAACACAGTACACCAAGCTCACTGTTGGTTGTTGCTTGTTTCTGACATCCAATTACATACTCATTAGACATACAGTGTAAAAAAATCAGAAAATTAGTTGATTTTAAGATAAAGAAGGAATTAAGGAAGTGTTTTAATAGGCTAATTTTTAAATTGATATTAAAACACCCATCATACAACTGCTATGCTGAGGCTGCAACTATGTGATAACTTGTTTGTTTTTGTCATCTGATTTTATAAACATAATCTGCTTACACTGTTTACACACTTAAACAGCTCCCCAAAATATTGTGCAAGACTACTTAAAAGCACAAGTTTAACAAATTTAATAGAATTGAACTTTAATTGGAAACCTGACAGACACAGAAATACTGTTCCTCTAATATGTACAAAGTGTCTGTTGAAGGAAAGAAATTTCTTCCCAGAGACAGTCTCCCTATGCTGCTTTGTTACAGTTCCATCCCCTCCTCTTAAAGCAACCAACTGTTCGCAAAAGATTCTGCAATCTCACCTTCACTCAGTGACAGAAGCTCCACTGCAAGGAAGGACAAGGTGTGAAATTAAGCAAGTCTGTATCTTGACTGCAAGTCAAGCATAAGCACGGGCTGGTTGCACAAAACCAGCTGCAAATTGTTCCTTCTGAATAACCTGGCACGCAGTACCAGGAGTGGGAGGCTACACAGACACACAGACCCTGCAGTCCACTCTGCAGCTGTCTACTAAAACCAGCAATAGTACCAACAGTCCTATCCTGCTTCCTGAATTTGCATTCAGTACACCTCAGTGTGAGCTAATTGACAGGGGTCAGTCCTCAAGTCCCTCACCAACCAAAACTGCTTGTTACAACAGGCTCCTTCCACCAGCCCACATTTCTTGCAGTAACATTATTCTACTTTTTTAGCAATTTTCATTCTGTAACTTTAACTTTATGAGACTATCTCCCCATGCTTTGCATTATACTACTACTTGAAGGTAAATTGTTAGGGCCATTGAATACCTCTCTCTTGCAGCACAAAACATATACCTAGAAGTAACATTTCTATAGGAATAGGGTTTTTTTCATACAGCTAACTGCCCTTGAGATCTAATTCACATTATTCTGTCCCCATTTATAACATAGGTAATAACACAGCAATAGTCAAATAAGAAGTGCCAAATGGAAGTAAGGCATGTTATTTGCATGTATTTATCATACAAACAACAAAAATGCCTGCAGGACACAGAAGTGTCTTGGGAGGTCTTAAAGAAAGACTCAGAACAATTACTAGGACAATTATAAATCATAAGCATGAGTTGATTAGTTCAGCTCTACAAAATATTAAAAATTAATTAAGGGCACTTTTGAGCCATGGAAATAGGCTCTTTATTCATAAATAAGAGTAAAATAACCTAAAAATTAATTATTTTATATTCTGAGAGTTTTGGGGTGTTTTTTCCAATTCCTTTCCTAGTTCATGTTCTCAGATAATGCCTCGCTCTAATAACCATTTGTGTATGTAACCACCTGCTGGATAAAACTGTACATTGAAACTTTGAGAATGACTCTGTCATTATGTATTTATGTAATATTTACCAGTAGATTCATATCCCAATTACAGTCTATACCTGGTATATTATTTGATGGGGTTGATAGAACCTACCTATTTCTACAAGTTCACAACATCCAATCTGTGGACCAAACCCAACTTCAAAATCTGTTGGTGGCTAAAATAATCTTCACTTTCAAATTTATACACATAGTCCACGTTTTGAGAGTTTTCTTGTGAAAGAACACATTCTTTCACAACCTTTAGTTGACATACAAGACTAACATTGTATTTTACACTGTCTTCATAGGATAATGATTATTCAAATGTGACCGAACAGATTTCAAGGTCATTTATATTACTTTGTGTTCATAGTTAAAGCTGATTTCTTACATTATAATGAGCGAAAAATCTCGAGTTGAAAATGTGCATGACATGGTCACAGTTCCACAGATTATTTTATATTGCTCTGAAAGGACTTGTAACATAATCTATTCCAACAATATGCAAAACTATATCAAGGAAACAAAGGTAAAAGAAATATTTTACTTCTCTTACTTCTAAGCAAAACAAATACTAATACTTGCAGAAATGAACAGAAACATTTGCAAAAATTTCTCCAAGTCTTACTAATTCAATTCATCATGACAAACAAAACCCAACTCTCTGCGGATCTAACACAACACAGACCCACAAACACCACAGCATCACACACACACAAACAGAATAAGCCAGTTGCAACAGAATGGCTATCTGACCCCACATTATTCAGTACCAATTTTAGCCTGGAGCCTGTTGCCTAGTTCTACCTTAGTCCATTTTCAGTATTGCTCTGAAGAAAAACAGGAAAAAAAAAAAACAAACGCTCCAACAAGAAATGAAAAAAACACCACATATAATGCACAACAGTTTCCCAGTCTACTGTTGTCATTATAAATCAAGAATTCTTCTTAAATACAGTCTTCATTGTAGCACAGAGCTAAACTAAGCATCTTCCAAAAATGCACACATTTAAAATGCATATACATATTTGCATGTATACATGCATAGACACTTTCCCTAATATATACCAATAATGTTGTCCAAGCACTACTATCATATATGATCTACTCCTAATAGCTTCATATTCAAGAGTTTGCATGCCATCAATAAAATTTATTTCTTTCACTAAGAAAAATCATATATATATGCAGGCTACTGGATATATTCCAGATACAAAAGTAAAATTATTTGCATCAAAAAAGTCAAAACCTGGTTTCAAATTCTACTCACACAACTTCAAATTCTGTACTGATTACTTTGCACAGCAAAAGAAAGAACAAGCTTCCTAAAAACAGACCTAGAAAAGGTATTATTTAATGATTTGTACAGGAAATAATACTGAGAGCTTACTAAATATTTTTCACATTTTAATATCAAGCAAACGTACTCAAATTTCATATCCTATATTTCAGTGTGAGATTTATAAAGTTCAATAGGGAAGAAAAACACAGTTTGTTTAAATAACACCGACTAAGCTCGCCATCGGCAGGGTGATTGCACTATACTAAGAGTGGAAATTTTCTTGCAAAATTATTTTACTTTAATCCATAAATCTGATTTACCAGGAAAGCATTCCCAACTAATTAGACAGCACAAGCAAAATGGATAGTTTTAAACTAAACTCTGTCTTCTGACTTTGTAACCTTATGTAACAAAGATTTTTACCATTACAACATTCTTAAAAACTATGAGTTTTCATCTCAGTCACAGTCACATAACTCATAACATCTGTTAGATCAAAGGGAGAAAAAGTGATATTTGATTATCATTTTTGAGTTTATGAAAAATATGTAATGCTTTAACACTTCACTTTATTCACAGTTGCATTTCATAAGAATGTCCTATAACCCACTGAAGTGTTAACCCACTGAAGTCTCGTCCAGTTCAGATTATTTCCACAGTTGTACTTTGCTGGCATCAATCTCACAATAAGACACAGCACAAAAAGAAAAAAAAAGGCCACAACTTGGACTGTATCACACTGGAGAAGTACCAGGACAACTACTGAGCAGGAGACATCAATTCAAGACCTGCAAACATGCAATTTCTACTTCCTTCTGCAGTAGATATCCTGCAGATATCTTCCAGAATGGTCTACCTCAAAGACATTTTCTGTATTAATTATTTTGCCATAAACTTCTCCTTCTAATCACAAAGTTCTCCAAACACAGTGCACTAATTCTACTTACTCCAGATTTTCACTTGGGATACAAAGCCATTTGATTCTGTGATACCCTCTCAGCACTTGTATTGACTATTCTGCAGCTAAAATCCAGTGCACAAAGGGAACAGTCAAGTTATCTGACAATACATTTGTTTTCACATTAGCATGTTGTCAGCACTCACAGATGAGACACAGAACTACTGTATCAGCCTGTGAACATGAAGAATGCTCACTGAGTAGACAAGCAGCAATACTTACACGCCTCATCGTCTCTCACATTTCTATTTATTTCTAAGCATGAAGATCACTCTTTTACTCCATGCTGTTCCATTATCAGGCATTAACAATACACATAGCTAATTATACTTTGGGTTTTTTTCTCCAGAGATTAGTCTAGTAGGAAGAAATAATTTGAGAAAGAACAAGAAGCCATCAAACATCCTACATATTAGAAGGATGTACACAAATCACTTATTAAAGTGTGAATACTAGAAGTTTTCAATTTTATTCTGTCTTTCTTTTGTCAGATCAATTCTAAATGTTGAAAGGATTAGATCCTAACCAAACTGTCAGGCAGACAACACATCAAACAGGAAAATTCTATAGCTTAAGATGTATTAATTACATTAATTAATTTAGATGTATTTCTTAGCTCCTATAAGAAACACTCACCAAGATCTGTATTGGGGCCAGCAAGTAGCTGCTTAAATTTGTCTAATCGGGATGCTTCTCTTTCAGTTAATGCAGGAGTAACTGAGGTGTTGTAGTCTCCCATTCCACTCACCAAGGGAGGTGTGGACGTTTGTGGAAGTGACTGTGATCTCTGCATGGAAGAATTTTCACTTGCATTATCTGAGGGGAAAAAGAAGCAGCTAGCAGTTAGCCTCAGCTAGTAAGAAAGCTACTAATCACTAGAATTCTGTTTTTGAAAAATGCAAAATCAAGTACAGCATAAGTTTGGACTTCGAATTACTTTGATATAGCAGAAGCAGCATTCCTCTTCCAAGCAGTATTCCACAGTTAAAACACATCAATGAGAGATCATACTAACATCAAGGTTAATGGGTTTCTAAAATCTCTGTGTTACCGAAAGCTGCTCATATTCCCCTTGCCATTCTTTAAAAAAACAAATTGAGAAAAAAAACAAACTGAGAAATCACTGCAATTGGTTACTTTAAAGCTTATACGTAAACCACGGACCAGATCACAAGAGTGAATTTCCCAGTCCACATGCATGATTTTCTCCAATTTTTTAATATATTTTATACGATACTACTTTAATAAGAATTTTTCACATTAGCATTACTATTAATTGCATACATCTTGGTGCATCCAACCAATAAAATACATTCAGTAGTGGAAGTTCCTTCTAAAGCTGAAGAGTTATTAAGGCTGAAAACAAAGGAAGTTTAATTATTCTTGCCTCACACATGTACTTCTCACACACATACATTAAGTTTTAGTATGGCATGCAGTCAAATCAATGTTAATAAACAGTATTCTCCTGTGGTATTAAGAAAATGTTGGGAAGTGGCTATTGTTTTACAGGGCAAATATTATAGTTCTCTTCATTTAACTTTCAACATCTTTTTCACTTTTTAATATACCTGATGCACTCGCTGTATGACCTTCACTGACTGATTTAACAAGCCTATTATCACCACATGCAACTGAAGTCAGCTGTGCAAATTCCTCTTGTTTTTCTTCCTGTAGATGTTCTTCCTGAAATTTATGCTGTTCTTGTAGCTTGCTGTGATTCTGAATTACTTTGTGAGCT
Organism: Corapipo altera; assembly: GCF_003945725.1. Lineage (NCBI taxonomy): Eukaryota > Metazoa > Chordata > Aves > Passeriformes > Pipridae > Corapipo > Corapipo altera. The sequence continues at coordinate 7,377,796 of NW_020884881.1, forward strand.
GTTTCCATGACCACTTCTGTATTTAAGTTTTCAGCAGCTATTGCTAACAGTTCATCATCATCATCCCCAAGATCCCAGGCATCACTTGTGTTACTCTCAAATTCTTGGAAGGTGCTGACTTTCTTCAGTTTCACTGGAGTTGTAGGAGGCTTTGAACCTGGTTTTACCAAGCTGTTCAAAACCAAATAAACAATATTTAGAAAATTAGTAATGAAGTTATGGATAGGACTAAAAAGCAAAATACATACTTGATACTATATAGGTAGAAAATATTTATCTCCCTCCACTCATGTTACTGCTACATCCATCCATGATAACACACAGTTGAAGAAGTCTGAGAACAAGGGCTGTAAAAACTGACTCTTCTTCACTTTGAATAGAAGCTGAACAAATCTTTCCCTCCCTTGTGCTAAGAAAACAACAACAAAAAAAAAGACCAACCCTCAAGTCAAATAAAAGGATTACTACTAGAATAGCTTACAAAAGAGACAGGACACATTGCACTGCTCTTGCTTCATAAATTTCTGTAGAGGTTTTATCCCTTTCAATGCAACTGCTGTATAACAGCACAGGAGCCATAATCAAGTCATGGTCTACTCCTAAGTCATCATAAGCAGTCATGCAATACAACCACTGTCATAAACAAATCAAGCCTCACCTTAAACTTATTAAATCTATCATTCCTCCCCATTCAGGCATGCCAGCGTGGATTTGTTTCAGAACTTTGCTCTTCCCACAGGCAAAATATCTCCTCTACTTACTAGTCTAAGCGGACCCTGATCAGCTCCTAATCTTTTGTCCCTCTATCAACGTGCAGTGTGAGATATGAACCAATATCACCCCCTCGCCTGGCACTTGTTCTCACTGAAAATAATGCAGAGCAATCACATCTCCATTCAGAATTCAGTGAATAAGGTATAAAATTCAGAGGGTTTCTTAGTCTGCTCTCAAAAAATAAAAAAGTTACTGCCAGTAGCTTAACTGTGCTTTCACAGAATGGGTCAGGTTGGAAGGGACCACAGTGGGTCATCTTGGTCCAACCTCCCTGCTCAAGCAGGGTCATCCTGAACACATGGCATGGAACTGTGGCAGTACCGTTCTTGAGTATATTTCTGACCATCCCTGTCTTCCCACCTGAGTTAGTTTATCATTTTTTCTGGTACGATAAGGCAGGCAGAATTGCAACTCAGAAAAAGCTCTCATGGAGTCCTCACACAACATCAGTAGAGTTTCTGTTACGTGTTACAGGGAATATCTTCCCTAACAGGTGCTGTAACACTTACTCTTTCACCCAACTTGTCATCACTGTCTAAAACAGCAAGGTCTTTCTCCAATCCTGCCATTTCAAGCAATAAGCTTCTAGTTTTTGTTACTCTTTATGAGTCTGTATTTTGAATGAATTAATCCCATTTCTTTTACTTCAGCCCTCAAAATCACACATTTCAACTGCCTTCAACTTTGTATTATCTGAAAATTAACCAGAATTTTTACTTCTTGTACCATTTTAAAACAGCTCTTAAAAAAAAGTCTAGTGGAAGCACAAGGTTTTTCCAAACCAATATTTGTCCTTATAACACTTTTTTTTGTCCTTACCATAATTTCCCATGTATAGGGCATTTCAAATAAATACTAAAAGTTGGCAATCTGCATTAGTTAAGAGCTGAAGAGCTGATTTGTTGCTCTCAATGTGGTAAGCATCAGGAAGTCACAAAAGAGAAGTCAGAACAGGGAAGTCAAGATTATGACTAAAACTGAAAAAGTAAGATTAACAACAAACTTAATAGCCAACAGGGAAAAAAAAAAAAAGAGATGACAAAATAACTGGAAATCCAAAATACCTGGAATATTTAAATAATAGATTAACTTACGTTCCATGCAATAATGGATCAAAAGGTGGATGCTGAGCTCCATACACATGTTGAATACTAAAGGAAAAGAAAGAAAGTTATCACAAAAGTAATAGATATTTGGAGGGTTTCTGTGTATTAAATAGTAAATAATAAACAGAACCAAAATATTCCAACAGTTTTCTGTTTCAAAGAATTCCACATATCACCAAAAATAGTGAGGCTGAAATTGATGTGCATACTAAAATGTTACTTAACAAAAATCACAGATTTGCCAAATAGGAGCTCTTTGTGAGAGCTACACTAACTCAGTCTGTCTTATTTTTCTGAGCAGGAATTAAAACAAGAAATAAGTTAACTCTGCAATAAGAATCTACATTGCTTTAAAATTCTCTTCTCTGATTCATCATTTCTTCATTTGTCTCTTGCAAAAAAAAGTTAATTCTCAAAGAAATATCTGTAAAGATTTAATCTGCTGTGTACCCTTGTCACCCAAAATCCAAACAGACAATTTTTAACCACTACTAAAAGGATGACAAATTCAAAGAAAAATGCAAACGGTGCCATGTTAGAGAATAAAAGCCATAGAGGTATTAAAAAATGCTTTGAAACAAATAGGCTTCCAAAGATAGGTTTATTCACTACAGTGTCTAACATTATAAAACAGCATGTTACCGTGTGAAAAACAAAACTCCCTACAAACTAAAAGTTCATTATCTCCCAGTTATCAGCTATAAAATCATCTTTAAGTAAAATACTCCACAGAAAACACATCAAGATTTACATGTGGCTTCATAATAGCAATTATTACTACAAAACTCCGATTGTAAGAGAAGCAAATCATATGCAACATTAGCATCTACCTAAACCTGTACCAAAAACCACATAAAAGACAAACATGGCCTCTTGACAAATAAAGAACAATCTCCAGACCAGAAATATAAATAAGTCCAAACTTAGTAAACCTGAGATAGAACCAAGCCAAAAAAACTGTAGTCATAACAAATTTTAAGAAAGGCTTTGACTCACAGGAAAAGGGCAGCATTAACACTAGTGAAATTAGCCCTAGTAGTGACTGAGACTGGTGGTTTATAAAAACTCTGATGATTTTTATGTGATTCCATGGAAAAAAAAAGTCAGTCCACCACCAGCCTTTCCACATAACCGTATTCCATACTCTACACAGTCAAGACTCTGTGCTTCTTGCTCTAACTTCACATGAGGCTCAAGTGTCACTGTCCATTTCCACAAAAAATCTGCCTTTTCCTTACACTGCTCTATCAATACCCACAATGGAAATCTAAACAAATATAAAGCAACAACAATCCTCTCCATGCCATTAAAAAAAATAAAAATCAAAAGCACATTCTCCCCAGTGTCCTTGTTGTGCCACACGCCTACAGTTGCCTGCAAATTAACTGCAACTATTCATAAACCTCTATTCATAGAGTCAAAAATGTTTTACCCTCAAGGGACTCAGCAAAGTTACAAAGTAAAAGGTTTAGAGGAACAGCAACGTTAGACTGAAAAAGGTATTTTATAACTAGAGAAACAAAGTCACTTCCAGTCAGGGCTTATGGGTCACTGAAACCATAGAAAGGTAAATGATGAGCAGGACAGTGTTGTTGAATTCAAGTAAACGGTACGAAGTGCAGAGAACCACAAATACACTCCATTCTCACAAAAAGAACATGAAAAACTGAGAACAGTTTAGGGATAAGAGCAGAGAATGTTATCGCTAAACTATCATCTGAACATGTATTCCCAGCCTGATATAATGGTCAAGAGAGTTCAGAAGGCTTTAGGGATGCATGCTCTGGAAAACTTTGAATGAGAGAATGTGTCTTTTAGTTCTTTGCAAGGACACAACGACTGGTCTGCTGCTCACACTTCAGGAAGAAAGCCGAGAAACTGATGATATCTGGAAATATCTAGCAGAAACTAAAAGTTGTCTCTACGCCCAGAAAATCCAGTTTCCTGTAAAGCATTTAAAAAACATCAAAACTTGTATCAAGTTTCAAAATATCCTGACTTGTACCGCTGCCGAAAGCCAAACACATTCTCCCACTCAAAATCTCCCGGTGAACCAACCCCCGGAATCACGCTGACTCTTTTAACCACGATGTCAGGCTAGGAGCCCACATTCAGATAATTAGTTAACAATTTCTGATGTAAGTTATAACTAACCCTTACTGAGACCACCAGCATCTCCCCCGGGCCCCCGGGGGTGCCCGCGCCGGGAGGCTCCGGGCGAGGAGCTCACAAGGCACCCGGTTCGAGCAGGGACCGACCGCGCACGTTTCGTGCAGGGGACACACACTGCGGGGTCCCGCTGAGCCGGGCAGCAAGAACGCAGTGTTGTGGAGGCAGCGATGCCGGACTGCCGAGGCCGGGCAGCGCCGCCCCCCGCGGCCCGGCACCGCCGTCCTGGGCCCCGACCTTCCCGCGGCGCCGCTTACCTGCCCGGCACCTTCGCGCCGCTCCGCTTCCAGAACTGTTTCCTGCCCCCGTCGCTCGCCATGGTGGCGTCACCTCATCCCCGTCCGCACCCGCGGCCCCGACCCGGCCCCGCTGCCTCAGGCTTCACTCCCCGCCATGGCCTTCCACGGGAGCGGCACTGAGCGCCGCCATCTTGGCACGCGAAAACAACGCTGCTCCTCATTCGCCCCCCGGAGCGGTCGGGACGTTTAATCCAATCAGAAGTGAGATTGCTGCCGGGTGGGCCCGGCCGGGCCAATCGCAGCGAAGGAGCGGGGGGCGGGCGGTGGCGGCCCCGGCCCGGCCCCAGTCCCCGGCTCGGCCGTTCCCCCACCCGGTTTCCGTGGTTCCAAAGCGTTCCCACGAGTCAAGTGTTACTTCGTGGCATTCTGAGTATGAATCTTTTTGGACTTTAATCCTTTTCGATTGAACCATACAGACTAATTCTTCAGCGTACTCCTTAGAAAGAAATGCAAAACTCGCTACGTCCGTAGAAGGAAACTTTAATGGAAGAGGACATCAGTTTATAACAAAATCCATCATATTTTTTTTCCACTTTACCTTTTACAATTATTTCCAATTATTGAGCCAGTTACTGGGTGATGGCTTTAACCTTTCTCTGTTTTAAAGTTCTCCAATCATTGTACCCACTTCATTTATGGCTTTGGGATGATATGAGGCTCAGAGGGTTTATTTGTCTGTAGATTTCTCAGCAATTCTGATCCAAGGATACATCACTTGCGCCAACAAAATAGGTATGGGTTAATGTTGTTCTTTGGAGTATGGCTCCTGAGAAAAGAGTGCTGAGTTACAGGGGTTTTCTGTTCTCTGTGGGATTTACTTTTGGGATTTTTACTTCTAAGAACTGAAAAAAATAAAATGTCTCATAGACCTTTCTAGATCACAGTCCACAGGCGAAAGCTGTAATTTCAATGATACTTATAGATAAATATGCTAGTTAGGAGGAGGTCTGTTGCCAGTATGGTCAAATAATGTATTGAGCTACAGAGAGGTTTCTGGACATCTTTCTTTTTTCCTTTTCTCCCTTTTTTTAACTTTTTTTTTCCTTTTCCCCCTCCTTTGTTTTCTTTTTTCTTGACCATTTTTCAGAATCAAATAACTGTGCACAACTGGTAAATATTATTGAAGATGCTCAGGAATTTTCTCTATGTTCTAAAATGTACAAATGTAGCCATGCTCTTGGCTGATCAGAAGTAGGAGTATTGTAGCTTGCACTAGAAATGTTTTGAACAAAGTAGACACTGAGATGTTTGTTTAGTGTCATAGCTGGTGGGCTGTGTGGACAGGTACCAATTTGCTTTTCAGCTCTGTTCTGGAAAGCTTCTGCTGGTACAGCTGTGCTGCTGTGGTTACACAGGTAGACTTTTCTGTGCAGGTACAGTGCATTTTGGGAAAAGAACTCTTTCTGATGATAGATGAGAAAGTATGGATTGATACTAAACATAAGTAACTAAGCTGACAACAGCACTCCCCTGCTAACTTAGCTGCACTCAGACCAGGAGGATTTGCTGATAAAGTTGTGTAAGCTGGGGAGTGTTTTTTCCTGCTTATCCTTGCACTGCTGTGTCAGCAACAGGCTGCAACATAGACGCAGCTGCGAGGGGTGGTTTAAACTCACCCTACAAACTGGCAAGGCCACATTTTCTAAATGCAATTTTTGTTTGCTTTAATCAATAAGGGAAAAAAGTTAATTGAAATGAGACTTCTACGTTGAAGCATTATTTTCTGCACAGTTTTATCACCTTATCAAACTAGTGGAAGTGATTCTGAAAGTAGCACACAAGGCTTTCTGCAGTGGCTGGTCACTGTTTCTGTCTGGTCCGTGGTCATGCCTTTCTACTAAGTTATTGTATCCATGTACTTTATTGTAATGTTGCTGAAGAAACGGTTCTTTAAAGTAAAACTGAGCAAATGGAGTGAAGTTGCAACCTAACCCAAAATCAGAACTCTGGTAGAATCAGAGGGAGGAAGACAACATTTATTTATCTTGGGTAGAAAACAATCCCAGAGTGTGCAGTACTTTGTTCTTGGACAAAAAGGTATGAGGCAGGATAAGATAAGTGGGGTAAGCAATCATGTAGAACCATGGAAGAAAGAGCAAAGGGATGTTAAAGAAGAGGGATAGGCATAGCTGGATTCAAAGATGTTAGACATGGTCCAGAAAATCACAGAGTAACAAGACCTCTTTCAGGATAGTGCAATTTTTCTCCACAAAATTGGAGAGGAAAAAAGAGAGAAGGAATCAACATTAGAGAGTAATGGCCAGGAAAAGTCATCATTGAAGATAAGGCATCATCATAGCATTTTGTAGCTTTTCATCTGTAAGTCGCCCTTCCTATTACACATGAATTGAAAAAGATTTTGAAAATAAAAGCAGATTGCCAAAATACATTTACAGTGGTAGTGCACATGTATGGAATCATGCACACTCACATTCTGTATTCAATATCAGTAAAAGAAGGCTGTGACACAGAGAAATAAATAAATAAATAGATAAATATGTGCTGGGTTTGAGTAAATGTTATTGTCTTGTTTCTTCTTCTAGAAGACTGATAAATGTGAGTAGTTTTCAAAAGTTTTCAATCACTAATATATTAGTGACAGTGCTCATGTTTACATTTCATGCATTTTAGGTGAAGGTTTTTAGTTTTATTTTTGTCTTTGTCAACACAGCAACTGACATGGTCTGTTGGGCGTAGTCTGGAACAGCAATCCTTGTCCAAGAAGTGATTGTTCACCAGCAGACCAGTGTATGGAAATGCTTTTTCCAGGAGTCTGATGCAATATGTAGTTAAGGCTTAAATGACTCAGAGAAGGAAGGACGCTTTGTATGTGGAAGTACTGGGTAGAAGACTTCCCTGTTGGCAAAAGCAACAGATCCTCTTTCAAACATATTTCTAGTTCCTTGAAATTCCACCTTATTGTGCCTCCTGTACATACAGTGAAGGTTTAAACATAGCATTACAGCATGACAAAACTTCAAACACTAACAGAAATAAATCAATGTTTTTTTGGCACTGAGCCATGATAATTCACTTCTGTTCATTGTTACATAGAAACTCACTTTCTTTAACTGATATAATTCATATGAGTTTCTGAATTTCACATTCAACTTGCTATCAGAGCAAGGTGAAAAGCAAAATCACTGGAGGATTAGTTTATATTTCCTGAAGCTAAAAGACCTTGAGATACTGGGAGAATTTTAAAGATACCAGAAAACCTACTTGGTACTGCAGCTTGATGAGGAAATAGGCAACACCAGTTCTCTAAGGTCACTAGGAGTAGGCAGCTTCTTGGAACAGACACAGAACCACTTTTTTTTTCTTTTTTTTTTTTTTTTTTTGGGAAGTCACAACAAATAGCAAAGCTATTACTTTATCTAAAAATTGGACATGGAATAGGGCAAAATATAAAACATGGATGTCCGGAGCTTTTCTGAATCTACAAATTGTCTTTTTTTTTTTTTTTTAAGAAATATCTTCTCTAATGTACTGGAGTGCAAAACTAGATTTGGGCACGTAATATGAGAGTGAGTTTCTGTTTAAAACAGCCATAGTCATCTTGCTATGTGCCTCACCTTTTTTTCTTTTTTTCACAGTTTGTATTATTTAATTTTTTTCAAGAAAGTACCTGAAACAAAGTGTCTTGTAACTCTAAGGAGGAATTCTACAGCAAATTTCAGTGCTTTGGTTCAACCACTCAGTTTTGGTCATTTTTATTTTAACGGACAACTTAATCTCAAATTTCATGAAAAACACCAGACACAGAGAGAAGTATTTCTGAAAATTATTTGTTTTTTCATTATTTTAGTTCATTCTCTGGATGTTTCTTCTCCTATTAGATCCATTGTTCTCAGAAGATGTATTCAGCATGGAAACATTACATTTGGCATGCCACTAGCATCGATCATGTCCTTGGCCTCTTCCTTTTTTTGGTCAAAAAATGCTATTTAGAAGTGAATCTTTAACTCTTCCCATGTAGGTAAGAAGAATGGAGACATGATGATACAGAGAAATTGCAATAGATTATCTTCAGTGGATATTTTCAGGTGTTAGAACGCATCAAGCTTTGTGTTAGTTGCCATCTACAGTTTATCTTGAGAACATACATTTGTTCTCTTATAATATTGATGACTGACTGCTGCAGGGTTTGGTTATTGGGTTTTGGGGCTTGGCTTTTTTCTTTAGTCTTGCCTTTGACTATCATTGAGCTTCATCAGGAGTGCTTTAATTGTTTTTCCTTGGATCTCTGTATCCAAGTCTACTGACATCTCTTTTCATGCCTCAAAGCCACTGTTAATGCATTTTTCATGTAATTTGTATCTATTTAAGGGATTGTTTTTTGTTGGTGTTTCTTGAGGATAACAAGGACTTTACCATGCTCTTCAATCCCATTTATCTTTCAATTAATTTCTCTTCCATCTAAATGTATATTAGAAGGTAAATAAGTTTCAGTGTTTGCTTTTTAATCCATTTCAGTTTCTCTGCAGAGCAGTGGAAATGTACACTTGAACTGAAAAGAGTCTTGTTCACTTCTTTCTTAGTGTTTCACATATTTTCAGCATTGAAATCCTATTAATACAATTTCTGTAGAAGAGGATTAGTGGTACAGTGCGTTCAGGAAGTGTAAGATGAATGAAAAATACAGGATAGAATATAAATTTACAGCTGCCCTTGCAGTGTATTGCATAGATATAATTTCCAGAAATATCTCCAGTATAATACATTGTAGTTATTATTATTCTTTAAGTCAAAGTGAATTGTATCAAAGTCATGTTTTCTTTTTCTGAGAGAGGAATGGAGTTTGCTACTTAAGAGGTAAGTCTATATCAGGTCTCATTAATTGTCCATTATTGAATTTTTATTGCTGTTTCTGTCATTTGTGTATGCTTTTGTTTCAATGAGAGCAAACGTAAACATGAGAAACAAGTATAATGAAGATATTGCAGTGGGAGTCCTGTTACTAACAGAATCGTTCCAGCATGACTGTCAGTGGAAAAGAGTTACTGAGTGCTCCTGGGGTAATGTTGGCTGAGCTGCCCATTTTACTAGTGAGAGTGTTGGGAAAGTTAAGGATTTAGCAGCAGAGAGGCTGAGAGCTTTGTGAAAGAGACATAAGAAAAATTATTGTGCAAAGAAAATGGGAGTAACTCCAGATATTGGAGCGAAAATACATGATAAAGGTAACAAAGTATTTTTTACATTTGCTTTTAAGTGTTGCTGCTCCTTGTCCAAGAGGTATATCCTATTAGTGAATTGGATTTACAAAGTACTCATTAGCTGAAGATGATAAATGTTTTCCCATATTTAAGAATGCTTGTGGAAATGGAAAAATAATCAAAACCTGCAGTTCTTTTTAGACCTTGTTACTTTTGAGAAATGGGTAGGAGTAGTACAAGGTTTTCAGCTAAGGGGAAAAAAGAAAACTCAGACTAAAAAGTGAGAATTAAGTATTTTACTATTCATATCACTTTCCCGTATAACACAGCATGTAGCATCATATTATAAAGTAATGAAAGAAAGAACAGCTTAGCTTCTAAACCTTGAAATGAAAATTTGCAATTTTGCTTGAATGGTCTTGACAGTTGTTTCAAGACTGACAATCTTAGTGCAAAGAATGAACTTAGAATACTGATGTAAAACAACCAGAGAATCTCTGAGTTTTGAAGAAAAAATGATAAGGCGATCACAAGCAGCTCCTCAGAAGTTAAAGCCATTTTAAATAGAAAGAGCTCAAAGGATTAATCTCTTCTACTGAAATCCTGAAGTATAGTGGTAATAATTCTAGTATGCATGGTCATTAAAATAAGATTTCACAAGTACCCAGAGGAAATAAATACATTATATGTGTCATTTTTCAAAAATCTGTCTAACTCTGAAAATCAGCCACGGGCTGCAGAACAGGAACAATTTTGAAATACTAATGAAGTTTGAAAACTTATGTGTTTTCTCCTTTTTGGCTTTGTTTTGTGAGAGGAAAGACTTGCTCAAAAAGGTTGTATCTTACACTGGACTAACTAATGTATCCAAAGGAAGAACAGATAGATTTCTACCAGACAAACCTTTGTCTGGTAGATATTTTTTTTGTCTGGTAGATATTTTTTTAAATACCCTTAAAAAAAAATTTCTGTAATATTGAAAAATAAAGTTTTGTAAGTACTGGAGGACAAAAATTTCAAATTCATAGCTCATTTCAAACTGGATTCTTGTTCGCACATTAATAATAATATAATTATTAATATTATTCATGTCTGTCTGATCCCATACTGTCTTTGTTGTCTATGATTTGTATAAATTTGTATATGATACCCTTCTGTTTATACCAGTTCTTAGATAATGCTTGCCAACATTCTTAATAATGCTCTAAAAATTAAAAATCACCCATGACAAAAATTAAGAGTTGCAAGTAATTATAATGGCAATCACTACTACAGAAGGTAGCAGAACCATAACATGATTTAGTGGTTGGAAATTAATACTAGAAAAAGTGGATATATTGTTGAAAACTATGTTGTGCTTTAGCTACAATTCACTGGTCTTGATTGAGGTTTTTACTGTGTGAAAAATCTATGTTCCTTGTGCAGAAAATTAGAGGAGATGATCATAGCAGCCCCGTGGGCTGCACAACCTATGAATTGCTCTCAAAGCTATTCCCTTTTGAATTTATTATTACTGTTATTCAATTCTCTTTGGCTTGTACTACTTAAACTCTCAACAATATTACATTGTTTTAGACGTGGCATATGTATATATATGAATGCACATTAGATACAGATGCTTAATCTCATATAGAAATCAAATTAAAATGTGATTTTTTTTTTGGAGTCTCAGCAAGAATAGTGGACTTTTCATGTTTGCAGCAAAGGAAATTTAATGGAACAAATTTATTTAAATTGCTGTGTCAAAAGTCTAAAAATTAGCTTTCCTATGCCTGTGTAATGAAGAAAGGGGGCCATCTCAGCACAGTCTTTAGTCCAGCTAAGATCTAAACTGCTGTCTGGAAGTATGTTCTGTCTCTCTTCACTAAGAGGGCAGGAGAGTTGGAGCCTTCTGTAACATGGCTCATGGAAGGAAGGCTTGTATCAGGGCCTTTTCCTTAGGAAAAAGTAACAGGCAATTTCTTCAGAGCTCTTAAATAATTATCCAGCTTAAGTGTGAACATATGGGAGTAGCAAAGGGATAAATCACCACAGCAGCAGCTACATGCATTTTTTATGATATCCCAATTTTCCCTCTCTTACACGCAGCACAATACAAGAAAATATCCAATTTCTTTTATTGCTAATAGTTGGCAGTATGTTGAAAACCAGTAAAATTAATGAGAAAACTATTATGACAGAGAAATACCAGTCAGTTTTCATCTAGTGCTTAGAAATTATGGATCTAGGAGTAGGCTTTGAGTTTAGCCATGATGCTTTCCATAGCACCTTTGTTGTTTGGTAAACTTTCAGTATCTAACTTAGCTTGGGAAATCTTCTGTTGTATTTATAAGCCAGGTCAAAGCTTGAAGCTTATGTGCTTTTCTTTTCATCCACCTCAAAATGTGAAAGAAACATATATTTTAATCAATCCTTGTTTGCATTCAAGTTCTCCTATCTTGAAGGCGTAGAACTATTCATCAGCACTCTGCATCTCATTGCACTTTTCAGTGTGTTCAAGCATATCTGGAAAGAGGCTGAGGTGTCCTTGGCTCTACTGTAAACATTATGTCATCATCTAAACAAGATGTTGTTATGCCAGGAAAGGATCAATACTCTGATGAGGAGCTGCTGACTCAAAACTTCATTTTTATTTGATAAAGGACCACTTTCCAAAGCATCTCCCATGGTATGAAGCTCTAGGGACTTGATTCATCTCTCTGCCCAGGAAACTGAGTTGATTCATCTGTAAATATATGTCTGCCAACTTCAGATAATAAGAAAAAATACACCTTCTGCATTTTTAAGCTTTGCCCTTTCAGCCATTTCAACAGTATACTCTCTTTGTGAAGGAACTACTTCACATACCAACAATTAATTCAGTGGGAAAGAAAGGGAAAAGTTTTAGCTTTTTTCCTGCTGCTGACACCAGACAAGTCTACCCTGGGGTCTGTATGACTGCACAGACCTGGCAGGACTTCACTGCACAGGGTGCAAGGGCTGGACACCCCCCAGGTGCTTGACTTTGAAAGGATACTATTCTGCAGTCCTTCCACCTGCCCCCAGGCTGGCTTCCCAGCAAGGCTGCTGTGCCAGTGCTGACAACTAAGTTTGCCTCAGTACCTCCAGCTGAGAGAAACCAGAGCTGCATGACTCTGGGTCAGTTTGTGGTGAAAGGACATCTAGAGCTAAAGGGCTCTCTGCTGAAAAAAGCTCAGCTCTCTTCTGAGAAACAAACCTTGGAAGAGATTAGTGTTGCTCAGATTGCTATACCAGTATTGTTTTGGATAATATCACTAGTATAAAATAATCAAGGATTATGTAACTGGTTAGTGAAATGGATTAAAACCTTTTTGTAATCTCTTTGCATCTTCTTCATGCAGTCAGAGGTGGCTTTAGCTGAAAGGGCATATGGTAGTCTTGTGGCTTCCTATGACCTCCTGTCATCTGAGGGGAAAACACTACCTTGCTAGACATTGAAGCATCCTTTAACCCTCCTGTTGACTCATTTAATCATTCTGTTGGCTCAAGTCCCAAATAACCCAATTTGAGGCTTTAGATAACCAAAGACAAAGAATTATTTTGTGAAGGCCTTTTCTTTTTATACTGAAGATATATAATGACTCCAGTAACCTTAAGAAATACGGAAGAGGGAAAAAAGGAGAACTCGACATCTTTTCACTTTTTACATTGTCTGTTTATACTAAGGTTGATAGAAACTCAGTACCTAGTGCAGTTTTGAATGAATTTGAGTTGTTTAATAGAGAGAAGTTGCTCATTGGTGTTATCAGAGTAAACAGATATATTTGCCTTGACAGAAAGAATGCTTAACAATGTCTCCTCACTTCTATTGTACTTTTCAGGCCCAATTTGTCAAAAATGCTCCCATGTTCTTCTTTGTGTTCTGAGGTGCTGAAAATCTTGAAGAATTCATTTCCATTCTAGCTCCATTTAGCTGATATATACTACCACCAAAACACTGATTTTAACATTGGGCTTGTAAGAGCTTCAGAATTATTGACAAAAACATTGCTTATTTTCTTCAAACCTAACTAATGCAGAACCTGCTTTTTGTACAGAAACAATGTGATTCTCTGCATCTGCAAGGCATGAGCAACCGGAATACTTATTTTACCTTAAAAGAATTGCTCAGTGTTTGTTTGCTGTTTTGTTTCTTTCAGTAGTGAATCCATATTATCTTTTCCTCTGGCAGAAGAAATAGGCAAGGAACTTTATCAATGCTCTCGTGGAAAGCCTTTCACAGCATCCGTCAGCTCCTGCAAACTTCAGTGGGATTGTTCATCTCTTTGATACCAAGGAAAAACGATCAATATCTGAGAGATCTATTGTAAACCTAGAAGTCCTGGAGAAATCAGCCAGCAATAGGCATCCGTGGTTCTCTGAATGTTTATTCTTTCACGCAGTCTTTTTTTCTGTTGCCACCTGCTCATCTAACCTGCATTGTTATTGATTTTTCTCTGGCAGGTAGGCCTCAGTATCCACATACACAATACCCGGGAGAACTGGACCTAGGTGGTAAGGTTTCATGTTGCTCTGAGAAAACCTGACTTTTATAAAGAGCCCAGATATAGATATTATGAATTCTAAGGGCTGTAACCTTGAACAAAGACATTTTTCTCAGAAATAATCTGAGAACTTTTATAACATCCACAAGAAAGAAGAGCTTTGTGTGCTTTTGAGAGGACTATTCTTTACGACTTGGTCCTTTCTGTTAGAAATGTCTACTTCATCTGTCCTCTGTTACATAACAAACTGAACTTGTATCATCATTGTGTAAGCAGCTCTCACTACCATTTCATACAGGATCAATGTTTTTTCTCATTCAAGCAGGCAAAAATAAAAATTTGTCTTACTATTCCTCATATAAAAGTATCATCAAAGCCCACTGTCTTGGTTTCAGTTTTCTGTTGACCAAGTACTGGACTTTAAATGTTCAATTTTTCCTGTCAAAGGAAGCACATAGATCAGGATTGTCTTACCACTTACAGAGGAGGAGTCAGGGAATGCTTTTCTTGCCACCAGCATTTCCATCCTGTACACCACAGTAAACAAATTTTGGCATTTACTGATAATACCTCTCTGAGAAAGAGCAAGCAGTTTCCTCTGAGGTTGGTATTAATATCTCATTAAGAGATTATGATAAGAGGTCTTCCTGAAGTCTGCCAGTAAAACAGGTGTTGGAGTAGATGTGTTGATACTGCTCAGTACTGTAATGTTGTGGTAATCTCAGTCTTGAGGATCCAGTCAGGCATCATTTGCAGCATGTCCAGATGTCAGTCAGATAAAGACCAAAGAGTTCTGGTGTGGCGTTTGAACCTGGCCATTTTCATGCCAGCGTGACCACTCAACTGGTAATGTGAATCTGCATTTTTGGAACCTACCTACTTTGATAATCATCATCATCATCACGGCTGGGCTTCGCAAACAAAGATTTGGGAAGGGCTCTACCCACATTTGTTGCAAGTGCGTTGGGCTAAAAAGGCCAATATGAGACAGGCACGTCCGGTTGCAAAAGGCACAGCAGAAAGACTCCTTAGGTGGTATATTCTGCAAGACAGGTTCTTTCTGCGTTGTCTTTTCTCTTCAAGAGTGATCCTGTGTGCGTTCTCAAAGGCATCAGCAGTGTTATAGATGGTGTGTCTCCAGACCTCCCAATTGGAGGCCAGAGTAGACCAGTTATGTTGATCAATATGGCCAAGGCTGAGATGTTGTTTCAGGGAGTCCTTGTATCTTCTCTTTGGGGCTCCTCTCTTGCGGCAGCCGGTGGCAAGTTCACCATAAAGCAAGAACTTTGATAATAGCATTAGTGTATATATAGATGGATGATTGGATGGGGATTTCTGCTTGAGATGAGTAAAAATTTCTGCTTGCTTATTTATCTATTTTTAAGGTGGGTTTTTTGGTCAATTCATACCTTCCCTTTACACACTTTCCAGAGATTTAGCAAAAGAATATTGACTTAAAAAAGAATTCTTCCTAATTCCAGTGCTATGATACCATGCCCATACAAACCCATAAAAAGCTGCTTGAGCAGCCATAGTAAAAACTGTGCCAAATACATTCAGCTGTTTACTTTTGAGCTAAGAAGTGCTGCAGGGATCTCGACATATGGCCCCCACTATTTGAAATCTGAGGAAATTCCCACTGGGCCTGAGACCAAACACTTTCTTGCAGCCATTTGGTGGGCTTTTACTACTGTGGTGTTTTAAAAGGCTGTGATGGTTAGCAGCCTCTCACTGCTCAGGAATCCAGCTGAGCTGCCTTACACAGCGCTGCTCAGCCTGCCTTGGTTACAAACACAGTTCAGCCACTCCCAACTGTGTTCTGCCTACTTACAGCAATGATTAGTTTCTTCCCAAGGCTTCAATATAAAAGTGATCTGCACTGAGTGATGTGCAATGCTTCTGTTTTCTTTGCCATGTTTTTTAATATTAAACCTGTGAATTATTGTTTTTTCACATTAGAATTTTCCAAAAAAAACATTCCTTATATTCCTGGTTTTATTCTGGTGGCCCTACAAAAGCAGGCCGAAAACAAACCTGTAACTGAAAATTAGGGTGTTTTTTTACATAAGAGGCAGACTTTAAACAGTGCTTACTTAAGACTCTTTAAACAGTGCTTACTGCTTATTGATTAATATATAATTCATACATATTAATAAAAAGTTGTTGATAAAGTGTGAGTAAAAACTGCTTTCCTTCCTTATCATTCATTTTTCACCAATTTGGTGTTTCTAATGTATGTTTATTCTAAGCAGGAATCAGGGCATTAGAGGAGTTAACACATGGTAAAGGGTAGAAAAGTTGATTGTAAACTACAGAGTCGGTAGGCCCAGCACTTTCTACACTTGTTTAAAATAATTATGGGTGCCAAAGCATCCCCATGACTTCTCATTGCAACTGCACTGCTGCAGTTCAGACTGGTGCCCAGTTATGAGAGGGCAATTTCACTGCAGCCCGAGAAAAGAAGGGTAATGATTAAAACCCATTCATGTGGAATGTCCTAGAATATTGTAATAAGGAAGGTTTTTGTAATTGAAACATGTCCCAACAAGCCTTGAAACTATTCTTAAAGTTGCATCATTTTGCATCAAAGACAAAAGTTGCATCATTTTGCATCAAAGAGCAAAATCTTATAATCTGTTGAACAACCATTGATTTGATGAAAGCTTTTGGCCAACCAGAAATGAGCTTGATTTTGAAGCACAATGGAAGGACCTGGGTTTTTGAGAGCTTCCCTTGGGCATTGTAAAGGTCAACAAAATTCCAAGCCAACCATTTCCCTCACAACAAATGGTAGCAAATGAGATTCCACCTTAGGGATTTACTGCATTGTGTGTATTAATTTGTGCATTTGTGCTATGTGCTGCTCTAAAACAATCAACAGCATTTACTCCTGAACTATTCCATGCACCAAAATCTCATTCATGCAGGATTTGATCATTCACTAGTAGGCTGCTCTAAACAAGATGATTAGTTTACAGTCTGATTTTCTGCTTCTACTATCAGTTTTCAAATATTGATTACTCCAAGGAAAACAAAAGGTTACGTACTAAAAAGGAAAATGCATTATGCCTTCCAAATTAATTGGGAGAAATAAACTTGAAACTTGACTGCAAGAGCAGTTTAGCAATTGCATCAGCATGAAATAGCTTTTTCACCAAATCAGAGACACAGCCCTTCTGTGCTTACCATGCTTCTGTATGAGTCCAAGATTTTGAGAAGAAAATGCATTTACACATAGATTTCTGATCAATAGAAAATTCTGTGTACCTACTGTTAATGAAATAATATGATACCTTTTAGAGTTTAGCTGGATCAATTGAATGTTTATTGAGTCGGTAATAATGATGTCCCAGCAGCACTGGGTAGTAGGTGTGGTTTGGATAAACTATACAGAAATGACCAAGTGCTTCCCATGCAGTCAGCTGGAGCATGTGAAAAGGAGGATGGCTGGTGTGGTACCCTAGAAGCATCTTTGACTGAACATGCTCTGGCAGCTAGTGCTTCTGTATTCCTAAACCAAAAACAGGAGTCGTCTGCATGGGGTTAAAAGTAGCTATAGATGTTAGTGTGGTAACACTTGCACCCTTACAGCAACAACATCTTTGTCTCTGAGACCGTGATAATGATGAACATGATTCTGATTTCACAGAACTGCCATTTCAGTACCTGTCCATTAAATCTTTCAATAAAAAATAGCTATGAAAGGAATCAGAGAGTCTATACTATTTATATAAGGTGTGGTAGAAGATCGTTTTTAGAAGCAGCCAAATAAGCAATATGCGTTGTATTATTGGTAGATTGGGCAAGAACAAATAATGAGGAAAGTTACACAGCCAAACACTGATGCTTTAGAGAGTGTCTCTAGATTCAATTCCAGATGGGCAAATACAAGATTTACTTAAGCCTGATAATAACTTCACCATTATGAAACTGTTTCAAACCGGGATATTTTAATTTGGTGGTTAACAAGAGATTTCTACATTAGCTTCTGTCTTTTAAGGTTACTGAGATGTCAGCTTAAGGTCATTATAATTCAACCATCACTTTTCTTGAAAACCGTTTGGGTTTTTGAATACTTGAACTGTATCAGGAACTGAAAACGCATGAAATTATGGAAGATCCGTGTCCATCAACTCTGATTTTTCCTAACCCTTTTTTTTCCAGGTGCCCATGAAGATTTGGAGCCTTAAGTGACATACAAAGGCAAGTAAAGGCAGGAGAGGTGCATTTTTAAAAAAAGATAATGTTTTCTAAACCATGGAAACTATTGCACCAAGAAGTGAAGCTGATAAAACTAGATAAATGGTCCGGCCTTGTGGACCTGGGCCAAATCTAAGTTTTGAATGTGAAGTATAACGAAGTCTACTTGAGCAATGTGGTTCAGAGCATAATGCAGTTTTGGAGAAAATACCTTGATCATCTCCATTTAGTGTCTGTTAGTTCAGTTCTGAGGACAGTTGTGGTACCCATGAAACAGATTCTGTTTGGAAGGAAACCAAATCAAGTGCTGCAGTGCTTTTCAGGAGCATTCCTAACTTGATGGTGGACTATACCACCAAAAGGTCTTCCAGTTTGTGCCTATCACTTTTCCTTGAGTATTGAACCACCTGCAAAATGGAGATTTCTGAACAGGGAAAGAAGCTGGCATCTAAATGAGGGGGAGCCTCTTGAGACTCATATAATGGATATATAAGGAGTCTTAGCACCTCACACTTTGATATGCTGATTGCACTTCTAGTAGAGGACAAAATGTGTATAAATAATTAGAAGTTCCCTTGGATGAGACATTAATCTTGAGATTTAGGTGACAAAACTCTTGAGGTCTCCCTGCTAGAGAGTGTTATCAGACATGAGGCATGACATTCTGCTGCTCAAACCTAGGCATTTAATGCTATTCTATATGTAGAGTAGCTGTAGAGTACCCACCCCAGCTACCAGCTGCTGCTGCAGAGCATGTGAGTCCTTTCTGAGACCCTGTGTCATAACTGCCTGTCCCAGACAGGCATTTTGGCTACCCAGCGGCCTCCCAATTGGCATTAGGCCCTTTGCTTCAGATAGCTGGGTTCAGCACACATGTATGTGCTAAACGAAAACAAACAAAAAAATGAAAAAACCCTGTAGCTTTGAACAGTGAACTCCACAAGTCAGACAAGATTAGAAATCCAATGGCTTCTGTGGCTTGGGTCCAAACTCAGTGTTTTGGTGTCTTTCCAGGAAGTGAGAGAGGGATAGGGAGTGATGGCGAGGACTCGCATTTTAAGTCTGCTTTCCCACATGTGTTTATGCCTTTCCATAATTCATACATTTGAAAGTAATTTCAGAGGCAACACTAACACTCTCATTAGGCTGTATCTCACTTTCTGTGAAGCAAGCATGATTTATCCTCATATATCACACTCTCTGTACAGCTAAATAGATTACCAGAGAGTTGAACACAGAAAGGAGAAACTTAAGATTTTTAGGATTAGCAAATTAGGTTTCAAGATAAGAAGTCTATCTGCATTATACTTTCATTACTCAGAAGTTTAACGGAGTGGGTGAGGTGATAACATCATTATTACCCAGAGAATTTGGAGGTTCAGATAAATGTTTTTTCACCTGGCTGTACATGCACATCTGCACCCATACCAACACACTTTGTAGTGTCTTCATAGAGTGAAAGAAATTGATACCTTTCTTCAGTTTTATTTTGTCATTACTCGTGTTGCTTTTTATCTGATAAAAAGGTCCCTGAGATCCAAGATTCCAGAGAGCCATGCCATTGATTCAAGGTAGGAATGGCTTATCTGTTTTAACCTGCCTTCATGCTGTGTTGCTGTCGACACTGCTATGTATGTTTCTCTAATCAACCATGTGCAACATCGCTTGTCTTCTGAAACACTGCAGTGTAAGTACAGGGGTTTGCACTGGTAAAAACAGGCAGATGGGGGCTTTTATCTCCTCCTATTCTTGTCCTGTTTGTAGCTGGGTACAACCAGCTTCTATTAAGTCTATAGTTGCATACTTCTCCATTTCTCTCTCCCCATTTCATGTTCTATCCCACAGTGTTTCATAATGCTTCCTTCGAAGACCAGAATGATTTGTGATGTTGAGATTATTAACCATATGTTACAGTGAGTAAGTCACACATGCTTTCTCAGTAGCCAATGATTGCTGGTTATGAAAGACACACATAGCATTACATTAGCTTCTGTCCTAAGAATTCTAGTAACAGCCTCATAATTTTCTAAAAAAAAAAAAAAAAAAAAAAAAGCAAGAGGAATGATATGTTGTACAAGTCTAATTAGACTGAATATTTATTTCAACTCAATAATACTACTTCTATACTATACTCTATACAATACTTCTATACAATAATACTACTTCTAATACAATACTAGTATAATTGCTCTTCTGGCAATTATGGGTTTATCGTGTGCCCATCCCACTGTGACAGAGGAGGAAGTTTCTCACAACTAAATCTAGTATGAATGTTCCATTAGTTCAAGTCTCATTATTGCATTTCCTTTTCTAATCAAGACAAAGAATCTGCTGTTAAAAATATAATCTCTTTTCCCATTTATAGATACAACCATAAAAGCAATCATTTTGAATGGTTCCTTTGCACTCAGGCTCTTTTTTGAAACATTGATTACTCCTAATTGTCATTTCTCATCCACAGTGGTTTAGAATTATGTCTTTCAGAGTCACAATTTTCACAAAATTGTGCATGTTAAACTGTCTGGAGATAGTTTTGAGGTGATTGATTTTTCAAAGCATTGCACTGAAGTCTGATTCATAGTTCTGACTAAATGAGCTGATTGACTAAAACCCTGTACAATCTCTTGAAAATGTATCCCTTTCATCAAAATCTACAATTTCTATGAATTGTGTTTAGAATGACATGTAGACTAGTCAGTTCTAAATATGTTTCTGAGAAAATGGAGTGCTCCAAATTAGTCAGCCATTGCCACCTGGTAAGACAAGAAGATTATAAATGTTTATTAGGTTACTCTTCAGTCTTTGAATTTTCTTTTCAGTATATTCATAACTATCTGCAAGATGATTGTCATCCCTTTGAACAGCTATGAATTCAGATACAGCAAAGTTCCTTAAATATATTTGTTTGCTAGAATTAAATATTTAACTTCAGTTTTGAGATGAACCTCTTTGTTCACCATTGCTCTCTTTTTTGCTGTATCTGATTTTATAATATGTTCTTAGCTTTCCATTTAAATTTAATACCAGAAAATCAAAAAGAGAGGATGGCAGTTCAAGTCAACATACATGCTGAGATGTCAAAAGGCATATGCATAAATAACTCTGCTTTGTGGATTTTATGCGAAGTATTGGCATGCATTTGTGTTCTACTATCACTGATTCAGACAACTTCATACCAGCTGTCATCATCTCTACTGCAGTAGTGAGCTGAAAAACAATCAAAGTGAAAATTACTCTATTCAGACAAACTGCTTCAATCCATTTTTGATCTGATTGTTCAGAACCTTGGTCTTAAAAAGACAATTTCACCTGCATTTCTGAGTATTTACCTTATATTTATATTGTATTTTTAAAATAGTGTATTAGTCACAGAAAGTAACATTGCTAGTTAAATCACATGAATTAACCAGTTTCAAGGAGAAATTTCACTGTTATTTAAAGATGAAGAACCCCTTCCTTCTTTTACCTTAAATCCACAAATGCAACTCTGAAAGAATCTACAGCCAGAATCTTTATCTTTACAAAGGTAGTAATTATTAAAATACAAATTTGTGCACCTGTGAACTGTCCAATTATATAGTGAATCAATAACAAGACTGATGAAACTGTGTCCAAAGATTGGTAAGACTGAGAAAACCTGTATTATTTTTTGTTTCATGTACTCCTATATTTTCTGAATAAATTTGTTCTGATAAAGGTATTGTGTAGGTTTGCTGTTTTCTGCTGAAACTGAAATAGTGAAATAGTTTAAATGAAAATACGAAACTATAAATCTTGAGTAAAAATCATGAATTTTTCAAAATTGACTTTCATCAAAGTTAACTCTGTGATCTAATGCTACTCAATTTCAAAATTACAGTATTCACAATAAAGATATTTTTAGTTTAGGCAAATGTCTTTGCCCTTCTGAGCATCCTTCTTCCTCATATAGTAACTCTGCTATCTTGTAAATAGTGGCTGTGTCTTAGAATCTGTCTTGCTCCTTTAAGAAGACAGACTTCTTTAACCAATTATTTGTAATCTTGGTAATGAAAAAAGCATGAACCTGTGAATACCAGTCAAAAGTACATGTCTTGCAAGAAGGTTGGTGTGAATGTTTGTGTTTCATAGTATATTTGATAGGTGATAAGTTCAAAAGGAGAAAAACTGTTGAAAGTGTTGAAGAACCTTCCAGATGTTGAATAGGAAGTGGGAGGATTTTTTTAGTAACTGGTGATTAGGCATTTCACTAACTTCTGAGTGAGCTCAGTTTACCTGTGATCACAGGAATGATTACATTTTAAGTCGGAAATGATACGTCAGTGTCATTTCTTTGGTGATAAGAAAAAAAAATGAAAATTATTTAAAATAATAATATGAGTTAGTTTATGTTTCATCTAATTCAGTCTGTATCAACTAAAGTTTTAATCCTGGCAGCTATAGAGAGTCAGGAACTTCACAGATACATTCAAATGTCTGTGTTGTTTATGATTTTTCAAGTTCTTAACACTGGAAGGCTACAGATATGTCCACTGATACTTGGAAATGAAGACGTGATTTGATTGTTGTGGATGACATTGCTGCTCATATAATTTTTTTAATTTTATTCAATTTTAGTATATTAAGATGATAAAGACCAGAGGTGGTACACACAGAGATGCTTCCGTGGTTGTCTAAGTACTAGGTACTGGTTTTATCTGTTAGATTAATTATTCCAGCTAAGCATATCTTAGATAAAAGTTGATCTGGAGTGTCATAATACATAATGGGGATGTGCTTATTTGCTTATGTTAATAATCTGATTATCTCTATTTCTGTTTACTTCCTGTGTTGTCAATAAGGCTGTCCAGAACTGAAGGACGTAAATAATATTTTTCAGTGTGAGATTGTTTTATTTTCAAAATATTTCATTAGCTGATTATTTGTCCATGGAATCTGATGAGATGCATCCATGGATCCTGAGGGAACTGGCAGAGGAAGTATCTAAACGACTATTCTTCGTGTTTGAGAATTTGTGGCACTTTGGTGAAGTTCCCACTGACTGGAAAAGAGGAAACATAATCTTTTTTAAAAAAGCCAAAAAAGGAAGACCTGGGGTACTACAGGCTGTCAGACTTCTATGCCCTGCAAGATCATGAAGTGGATCCTCCTGAAAACTGTGCTAAGGCAAGTGGAAAATAAGGAGATGATTGGGGACAGCCACGAGATTGCTCAAGGCCCCATCAAACATGGCCGTAAGCACTCTCAGGCAGAGGACATCCAATAATTCTCTGGGCAACCTGTCCCAGGCCTCACCACCTTCAGAGCAGAGAATTTCTTCCTAATACTCAATCCAAAAATACCACTTTTCAGTTTAAAACCATTCCCCCTTGTCCTATCACTGTAAAAAGTCCCTCTTCATCTTTCTTGTAGGACACCTTTAGGTACTGGAAGGCTGCTGTAAGGTCTCCCTGGATGCTCCTCTTCTCCATGCTGAACAACCCCAACTCTGTCAGTCTGTCTAGTAGGGGACATACTCCATCTCTTCGATCATCTTCATAACCCTCTTCTGGACCCATTCTAACAGGTCCATGTCCTGCCTGTGCCTGGGGCCTCAGAGCTGGATGCAGTTCTCCAGGTGGGGTCTCACAAGAGCAGAGCAGAGGGGCAGAATCACCTCCCTTGACCCGCTGGACACCCTTCTTTTGATGCGGTCCAGGACACATTTGGCTTTCTGGGCTGCAACTGCATATTGTCGGGTCACGTCCAGCCTCTTATCCACCAGCACCCCCAAGTCCTTCTCCTCAGGGCTGCTCCCAATCCATTCTTTGCCCACATTCGTGCTTGGGATTGCCCTGACCCACATGCAGGACCTCACACTTGGACTTGTTCAACATCATGAAGTCTATCAAGGCATCCCAATGGATGACATCTTTTCCCTCCAGTGTGTTGATCGCACCACACAGTTCAGTGCCACTGGGAAACTTGCTGAGGGTGCACTCGATCCTGCTGTCAGTGTTGCTGACAAAGGTGTTAAATAGTGCCGGTCCCGATACCAACCCCTGAGGATTGTCACTTGTCACTTCTAAAGACTGGGACATCAAGTTGTTGACCACAAATCTTTGCATGAGCATGAGACCATCTAGTTAGTTCTTTATTCACCAAGTGGTCCATCCATGAAACCCATGTCTCTCCAGTTCAGAGCCAAGGATGTTATGCAGGTCAGTGTCAAATGCTTTGCACAATTTAGGTAAATTGCATCAGTTGCTCCTCCCTTACCCACCAACACTATCACCTCACCATAGAAAGCCACTAAATTTGTCAGGAACAATTTGCCCATCCTGGCTGTCCCCAATCACCTCCTTTTTTTTCCACTTGCAGGGCACAGAAGTCAGACTGACAGCCTTTAGTACCCTAGGTCTTCCTTTTTTGACTTTTTAAAAAAGGAGATTATGTTTCCTCTTTTCCAGTCAGTGGGAACTTTATCAAACTACCACAACTTCTCAAACACGAAGGATAGTCGTTTAGATACTTCCTCTGCCAGTTTCCTCAGGACCCATGGATGCATCTCATCAGGTTCCATGGACTTATGCACCTCCAGGTTCCTCAGATGGTCTTGAACCTGAGCTCTGCCTCTTCAGTTATCCTTGCCTACAAGAACTGCAGGGAAATACCAACTTTACCTATTCAAGCCCTCTTACCACAGCAGAGCAAAGATGTCTTCTATAGCCCCTTACACATCCTGTACCATACAAGGCCATTAAGATAACAAATCTCAAGTTCCTGTATATGTCTCTTAAAATAGGAAGGAAGTTCAGTAGTTCTTGGCCTTTTCAACTAATTACAACAATTTCTCAACTTTAGAACAAAGTTGCACATTGCCAGAGAGCATCATCATTCTGTCAGACAGGGACTTTTTGATTTCATTGGTTTTTAAAAGGATTCAGTTATTTGAGAGGGGGGTCAGAGCTCCTCCAGGACTCTGGTTGAGACTAATAATTAAAATAGGAAAAAGGACATAAACAAAGAAATACAAATCAATAGTTCTGTGTATATCTGTAGGTGGGAGCCGCAGCTATAACAGCTTGAAACAAATAACACTCATTATTTTTCACAGTGATAGGCAGTTTATGCAGAGAATACACAGGTAGGTAGGAGCTCTGGAAGAAAAAAGAATTCTGTAAATTTCCATGGATCAGGAACAGCATGTAACATTTTCTTTTGCAAGAAAACAAAGTATCTCTGGATTCATTCCCACACCCTGCAATATATCAACAACTTTCTCTCAAATACCTTTCAGCTCAATTGAATAAAGGGCTGCAATCATTGGTTTTGACAAGCCTTTAAAATTGCTCTTTTTTTTTTTCCCCAGATAATTTCCAACAATAAATGCAATTTAAATTTTTATGAGGAAAGTATAAAAATGCTTTAAAATAGCTCAGGTATTTTTATAGAGAAGGTGATGTCATTCTTTCCATCAGTAGAGAATATTTTATTCATGCCTTAATCTTTGTTTGCTGATAAGTAGAAAAGGAATTGGAACATTAGCAGTATTTTGATATTTAAAATTAATTATTTTCCTCTGTTCTATTATCTTTGCCAGCTAGTTTTCATTTTCCAAAAGTATTTCAATTGCCAAATTTGGCCTTTGGGCATGTTTACACTGTTCTAATGGGGCTTGTGTGTGTGTACTTGAGAAAAGTATTTGATTCATGAGTAAGTACTTCAATTTGCCTGACATGAACTGAGATAAAATTTTTTTATAATTCCCCAGCAGTTGTCTAAAAACCTTCTTGGGGCATTTTTCTGTGGAAGAAAAGCAATACTTCATAGTTATCTATGGGCAGTAATAATATTAATAATAATATATATGTATGTATGTATGTATGTATGTATAGTAAAAATCCTTTCTAGATTTTGTTTCCAGTTTTAAATTCCTGAGCAATGAGATTAAAGTTTCACTTCTGCATTACTTGTCATTTGGACAAGACCCAGCTGGCTCTTACATACCTATTCAAGGAACAATATCAGGAATACCTTCACTGATCTTGAACTGCCTTCTCTTCCCTCAGTGGGACTGAGCACAATTGCAGATGTTCTTTGGGACTTGGAGGAGTCCTTGAGCCTGGAGCCATCTCCTTGGAAGCACAGGGCATTGCAGATGAAGGGCTCCATCACATGTCTGTGACCAGCTGTGTTTTCCAGAGTACCTGATGCAACTCTGTGATTCCTTCTAAGCATCCAACACAGAACTGAGTAGAGTGGCAAAAATATGGTGGAATATGATTCTTCTTTGGTCTCCAGCACACTTGTGTGGGTATTATCCAGCTTTCACTTTGGTTAAGATATTTTACATGTTTGCACTCACTGAGAGACTCACTCTCTCAGATAAGGTCGGATACACAGTACTTTCTACTTCTACCAAAATACTACAAGAGCATGTTTGATCTTCCCCATGGAAAATAAATTAGTTGCAGGATCCTAATGAAGAGATTTGGAAGAGTGATAGCTCAAGTTTGTAATGATTTAAATCAATATTTTGGTAATGCAGGGCATGCTGAACAATACCTCTCTGCTCCTGTTGATTAAAAAGACATACCTGCTCAAAAGTGTTCCTTAATTGACTGCCTGCAGTATCATTTATTGATCCTGTTCAGTATAACATAGAGCTGCTAGAGGTAAGTACTTTTTATATAGATCTCAGAATCATAGAACAGTTTTCTGCCATGGGCAGGGGCACCTTCCACTACACCAGGTTGCTCAAAGCCCCATCCAACCTGGCTGTGAACACTTCAAGGGATGGGGCATCCACAACTTCTCTGACCAACCTGTTCCAGTGTCTCACCACTCCAGGTGGGGTCTCACAAGAGCAGAGTCAACATGGAGAAATATCTCCCAGAGTGAAGTGTGCTGGCCACGCTTCTTTTGATGCAGCCCAGGATACAGTTGGCTTTCTGGGCTGCAGGACTGCATTGTCAGGTCATGTCCAATTTTTCATCCACCAGTACCCTCTAGTCCTTCTCTGCAGGGCTGCTCCCAATCCCTTTGTCCCCCATCCTGTACTGACACTGGTGATTGGCTTGATCCAGGCGTGGGACCTTCCACTTTTCCTTGTTGAACTTCATGAGGTTTGCATGGCCCACTCCTCAAGGTCCCTCTGGATGGCATCCCTTCCCTCAAGAGTAACAGCTGCCCTGCTGTCACTTGAGATGAATGACCCACTATAAAATCAGACACTGAGAAGAGAAATTTGGCTTTAAATATTGTGTTGTTTGCTAGATAGGTAGTAAATGGATCATAGCAATAACCCTTGTAAGTTTTGTTACCTTCCTGCATTCTTCCCATTTGACATTGTGAATCAAACTTGTTACACAACATATTATTGTTCTCAAGTTAACTACAACTGCAACCTTTCCTGTGGCCTCTCTGGACCTGCAAATAAAGTGAGGTGCTTCTACAACCATGTAATTTCTCAGGGTGGAGCCCTGTGAGGGGACATCTTTAGCACTAAGATTTTAGGCTAAAAATCCTGAAGTTTACTGGCATCGCTGCATCTGCAGTTATGTCCCCTCAGTGGTAATTAAAGGCTTAGGTAATAAGTAGTACGACAACAAGTGACACGTGTGTGCTTTGGTCTACCAAATCACCCGTCGTTTAGAAATTCTTTCTCTGTTAGAATCAGAAAAGAAAAACATACAGTACTAAAATAAATAAATAAATAAAAAATTGCATTGGCTCAAATTTGACCTTTACTTTCTAGGGACACATGCAAATGTTGATATTCAGGGAACTACCAGAGAGTAACAGAGCAGACCCAACGCAGCACTGCTAAGAATTCCTGGGAGACATTCCTGTAGTAGCATGAAGGATCCCAAATCATGGGCTCCAAGAGAGATATGGAGCTCCTGGAGCAGGTCCAGTGGAAGGTAACAAAGTTGATTAAGGGACTGGGGCATCTCTCTTATAAGGAAAAGCTGGGGAAGATGGGCCTGTTCAGTCTTGAGAAGAGACAAATGAGAGGTGACTTCATCAATGTCTATAAGTATCTGAAGGGAAGGTGTCAAGAGGATGGAGCCAGGCTTTTCTTAGTGGTGCCAAGCAATAGGACAAGAGGCAATGGGCAGAAACTGAGGCACAGAAAGTTCCACCTGAATATGAGGAAGAACTTCTTTACTGTCAAGCTGACCACACAGTGGAACAGATTGTCCAGAGAGGTTGTGGGATTCTGCCTCACTTGAGATATTTGAGAACCATCTGGACACAATCCTGTGCAATGTGCTCTAGGAGGACCCTGCTTGAGCAGGGAGGTTGGACCAGATGCCCCACTGTGATCCCTTCCAACCTTACACATTCTGTGATTCTGTGACCAAAGCACTGTTACACTAAAACATTGTGCAAGGATGAAATAAGTGTTTTCCTCTTATCTAAACAAATAAGAAATGTGGATGGGGAATGCCATTCCTGGTAGTGTTGCTAGTATAACTTTGTAGGCTTCTAAAATACCAGAGAATATTTTATTAGTTTTCTGTTTTACAGTTGAAGACTTTACCCTTAGCTAAGCCAAAAAGAGTTGTCAAAATAATAATAAAAGGAAACCATAATAGGCAAGAGTGGCAAAAAGAATGAACTTTTTACTTCTTCAGCTAACATGGATCACAGTATAAGAATACTGATTCTAGTCACGGTAGGCTATAAAAGATTAAATCTACTTTGCCCAGTGGATAAATGATAAATAAGTACCCCAGTGTAATATTTTTAAGATTATGGCTTTGTGTTAGTGATCCATTAGGTCTTGGAGGATGTCTGAAGGGGTCAGCAGCAAAAGTCTCTTTTGCACTGTGGGTACCACAGAGCTATCTTGGCTTGCAGAAAGGGTTAAAAATAATGGAAATTAAATGTGCTAGTTATGATATGACCCAAAACAAAAAGGATGTTCCTGGCCCAGGGATCTTACCATCCAAGTGTAAAAGGGACAATAAGAGATGATGCAGGTGGGAAAATGCAAAGAACCAGTGAGACGTTAATGACTGCTCAGCACTGCATTTGGCAGACCAATGTTCACAATGGACTTTTAAGCCTCAGCATAAAGAGCTCTATAGGTGTTTGTGGAGGGACAGATTAAAAAATATAAACAACAAAACAACTGATAGAAACAAAGTATTCCTTGAAATTGTGAAAGTGTGGCATATCTAGGTATGTTCAACAAAAAGTTGGCAACATCGTGTCTTTCAAGGCCAGAGGAAAGCATGTTGGAATGATTGAGATAGATGGTAACAAGTATTTGTTGCACTGGAAGACTGTCTTGAACATGTAACTTCGATGGCAGTGCCTAGAACATTTGTTTTCAGAAAATGAAATAATAAACTAACATAATGGATTAGGTTGGAAGGGACTTTAAAGATCATCTAGTTTAAATCCCCCTGCCATGGGCAAACATCTGCCACTAGACCAGGTTACTCAGAGCCCCGTCCAACCTGGCCTTGAACACTTCAGAGATCAGGCAACCTCAGCTTCTCCGGGCAACCTGTTGGAGTGTCTCACCTGCCTCACAGTAAAGAATTTCTTCTGAGTATCTAATCTAAACCTCGCCTCTTTCAATTTATAGCCATTTCCCTTTGTTCTATTGCAACATGCCCTTGTAAACTGTGAGTGAAATGTGAGTACATTACAAGGGTCAGAGCAAAGCCGAAGTGCAGAAGCTTTTTCAGCATGCGCTGGTTCTGAGCAAAGCCAGCTGGAGTGTCTCTGTATCATCCTCATGTAGCAGAGAGCTGGCCCTAGCGGGACCCATGTAAGAACAGACCAGAGATGTTTTCCACTACACGCTATAGGAAATATTCAGATTTGGAGTAAGGCTGGAGGTGGAGCTACTGCTGCTGTCTGTTCTGTGTTTTGATAGGATGCTGATGGTTATAGTGAGAAGGTTAAGGAACACCACAGAGGAAAGACAGCAAAGAATTAAGAGCTTAATTATAGTGAATTACTGTTGCTATCTCTAAGGTAAACCCAAAATGTTTTTATGTAAAGGAAAGTTTGGTTACAGAATCACAGAATATACCAAATTGAAAGGGACCCACAAGGATCATTGAGTCCAATTCCCGTCCCTGCACAGGACCATCCCCAAGAGTCACACCACGTACCTGATATTGTCCAGATGCTTCTTGAACTCTGTCAGGCTTGGTGCTGTGACCAGTTCCCTGGGAAGCCTGTTCCAGTGCCCAACCACCCTCTGGGTGAAGAACCTTTTTCTAATATCCAACCTAAACCTCCCGACACAACTTCAGGCCATTCCCTCGGGTCCTGTCACTGCTCACCACAGAGAAGAGATCAGTGCCTGCTCCTCCTCTTCCCCTTACGAGGAAGTTGTAGACTGCAAGGAGGTCTGCCCTCAGTCTCCTCCAGGCTGAACAGACCAAGTGACCTCCAGACATTTGTGGCTAGATGTACTCATTGCATTTTCACTGTGTAAAGGGAAAGAGAGACGAGTCCATCGACACCAGGATGGGTGCAAAAAACCCCACGAAAGCAATTCAACCCCGTCACGGTGTCAGCCCCGGTGTCTCCGCACGGAGCCCGGCCCGGGGACTCCGCCGCGGGTCGCAGAGCACGTGTCTCTCGCCAGCGGGGCGAGGACACAAAGCGGGGCGAGGAGACAAAGCGGGGCGAGGACACAAAGCGGGACGGGCCCTCCGCCACCCCTGCGCCTGCAGCCCGGACAGCCCGGCCTCGCTGCCCCGGCCTGACCCGCCAGTGGCCCCGGCCCCGGCCCGCCCCCGGCGCCGGGAGCCGCCGTGCCGAGAGCCTGGCCCCGCCCCGCGGCGCTGTCGTAGCGCTGACGCCGCGGCCGCCCCGTTTTTTTTTTTTTTTTTTTTTTTTTTTTTTTTTTTTTTTTTT